>NW_006198305.1:3308447-3336325 GCF_000334495.1 Tupaia belangeri chinensis
AGGAATGCTCAAACTTGCTTATAAGCCTCAGAGAGAAAAGACTGTTTTGGGATTTCTTACTGAAAGGAAGAGAATGGCACAGGGCGATCTACTATTTGGTAATGATGATAATCATGAACACGATGGTTATGGTGAGGGTAATCGTAGTTACTGATGATGGAGTGTGGGGCACCTTATAGATATTTTGTATAAACCTCAAATATGTAAGGAAGTTTGCTAGTCATTTATGGTAGCATTTTAGAGTAGGAAATTAGAAGGTTAAAATGCTGAGTAGCTCAGTCAAAGCACAAGCGTGTAGATCTCTCAGACTTCAACACCTATATTTTTTGTTTGGATTATGCTTCAAATATATAGTTATAATAATAAGGGCTTTGATGCTCACTGGAGCCTTAAGAAAGTATTTCTCCCTTGATATTGGGAGAAAGCTATTTCAGGCATGATCCTTTCCCTAACAACTTTCTTGGGAACAGACATGGTCAGGTTATGCCATAAACTCCCTTGCGGGTTTATGTGCTGGTGTCTCTCTTGATCCAGTTCTCATAGTTGGTGGAAGGAAGTCGGATCAAATAATGCTATCAACATCCAGCTTCCATACAAAACTGGCATCACAGGGACTCCAGGCTGTCACCATTTCAGCCCCAAATAGCTGAAACTGGCTTTTAAAAATCTAGTTTTCGGGACCAGCAGGTGGCATGGTGGTTGAGGTGCTGGACACTCCCACATGGCTGACCATGGTTCGAGTTCCGGACCTGGTGGCTTCCTTTCTCACTTTTCCCTCTCTCTTTTTCCTTCTCTTTGTCTCTCTCTGGGCAAATTAAAATAAATGAGTGAATAAATAAAATAAAATAAATAATTTTTAGAAAAAAAAATCTAGTTTTCAAGTTCTTTCTTGCCAAGCAAAGCACAGGGCCCCTTTCAGCCTTTAGAGTGCCAGCTGGTGCTAGAGGGGCCTCATCTTTCCTGTCCCTCATCCACTTTTACTGTAAATGCACAGTTTTAAGGACTTGTTCGTTGATGGCTCTAGAGAAAGGCTTTCCATGTTATAGGACTTGTGGTGGGAGAAAGTTGTGCCTTTCTTTGTGCAAGGCAGAAAGTCGAATTCCCTGTCAGGGACCCTGCCCTCTTCATTCCCTCATTGCTGCCACCCATTTCTCATCTTGATAGACTCTGGTCTGTGCTTGGTTCTGTATTAAAACCCAGACTCCCTTTTCCCTTGGAACTAGTAGTATAAATTGAGGCTGGTTGGAGGCAGTTTTATTTGTTTGCTTTATTTGCACTTGTCTGGAAAGTTCGCTGCTTTTAAAAATATTTATTCTGTTTGAAAATATTGAGAGACAGCTCATTTGTAAATTGGGTTGTCTAAAGCGGCGGTGTTCTGTTTACTTGTTGGTTAGTGAATACTGACTGAGCTTTTCCAGATGCGTGCAAAACACCACATTGGTGGTAACTAGGGAAGGGGTGGGCACACGCCCTGTCCTCTTGGGGCTTAGAGTCTACAAGGCAGCAAATTAAACAATTGTTGACTATTGAACCCTAGGACAATTTCAACAATGTTCTTACATTTTTATGATGGAAAAATGTAAGAATATGCAAGAGTAGAGAAAATCCACCCAGGTACCCATCACCCAGTTTTGGCAACTTCAGAACACACACAGTCTGGTTTCATGTTTTTCCCCCACATCCTAGATTATTTGGGAAAAGGTTTCCGACATTATATCTAAGTGTGCAAACTTTTTTCTTTTCAATATAGCCACTTAGCAATTAACAGAATGCAGCCAGTATTCACATATCCCCGTCACCTCCCAAATGTTCAAAATAGGATTTAGACAAGGATGCATTTGATGCATCTCTTAATTTTTTTTTTTTTTGGAGAGGTTTTTGCTATAGGGCCCGTGCACTTGCCAGAAAGACAGAGACAGAGAGACAGAAAGCGAGACATCAGCCCCCAGGGGGAATGGCCATACTGCAATCCCTTCTCCTCCATTCTCCTCTCGGGATCTTGGGCACACACGTGCATGCACTCAGCGTGAGTTTAAGCCACCGGGTCTGGGACTCAAACTGCAGTCAACTACATGGGAGTCCAGTGACATAGCTATTACGCCAACTGCTGGTCCCTTAAATCTCTTTTAGTATTTCCTTCTTTTTGCCTCCTTTTCTTAAGAGTTTATCTGTTGACTAAACCATATTGTGTGTTTCATAGAGTTTTTTATGTCTGGGTTTTGTAGCTTGCAGTTGCAAGGTGTCATCATTTAATGCATCTCCCTGTCACCCTCTATTTCCTATAAACTGAAAAGATAAGATGTAGAGGTCGGGTGGGATGCCTGATTCCAGTTCAGTTTTTATGGCGGGAGTACTCATAGGTGGTACTGTCACTTAGAAGGCATGCATTGTCTGGTAGTCTTCTCTTTTTATAAAAGAGATCCGATTTATTTTCAGTATAAAAGAGACCTTAAGATCATTTTATAAAATGATTTGATTACGATGTTCAAGATCTCTTTGTAGTCTTAAAATGGAGGTGCATACCCAGGTGTTCGTTACAGCATTGTCTAGACTTTTTTGTATGCCTGAAATACTCACAATTTTAGAAGACGATGGCAAGAAATAATAGTGGAAGTGAGATGGATTTAAAAACAACTTGGGTGTTTAAATGAACAGGATATTTGGTTAGGTATTAGGCAAGCAAGAAAGAAGGTAGAGCCATCCAGATCAGCCTAGTTCTGGCCGGGAGGTCGGCAGAAGTGGTCTTTATTGTTTACTCAGGTGCATATACCTGTTCACCTGGCTCCCTTTCCAGACTCTGGACCTGGCCTGTTCTCCAGTAAAGCCCTTTCCTCCTGGTTCCCAGGCTATACCTGCATGTAGCTCCCTGACTGCCTTAAACTATGGCACCCTGCAGTCTGACCAGGACCAGGCAGGACCAGACCTTGAGGTGTCCTGAAAGTGAAAATTGGCAAATAGTCCATTAATAAGCCCAAGGTTAATATGCATTACACATTTGACTCTTTATGAATTTTAAAAGGTCTTGCCATCTTTCAAAGCATAAAAATACTTGTTTTTTAAAGTTATTAGAATGGTGGGACCAGCAGTTAGCATAATGACTATGTCACTGAACTCCCATGTAGTCCACCGCGGTTCACCACAGTTCGAGTCCTGGACCCGGTGGCTTAAACTCACGCCGGGCGCATGTGCGTGCCTGCCCAAGATCCCAAGAGGAAAACGGAGGAGAAGGGATTGTGGTGTGGCCATCCCCCCTGGGGAGTGATTTCTTTCTTTCTGTCTCTCTGTCTCTCTCTGTCTTTCTGGCGAGTACACGCGCCCTATAGCAAAAACCTCTCCAAAAAAAAAAAAAAAAAAAGTTATTAGAATGGTTCATGTATAAATGTTTCTTTTTTATTAGTCTTTACATGCTTTATAAACCTGAAACACTTTGTAAATTTATTATTATTATTTTAGTTTTTGCTTAAAGCTATGTTTACTCACAGGAGAGACAGAGAGAGACAGAGAGAGAGAGAAGGAAAGTGAGAAATCTCTCCCCAGCAAGGATGGCCTTGCAACAATCCTTTCTTTATTCTCCCAGGATTGTGGGCACACACTGACATGCATGGGCATGTTTCTCAAACCACTGGGTCTGAGACTCGAACTGCGAACTGCGTAGTCAGCTGTGTGGCATCCAGCACTTTAAACACATCACCTGCTGGCCTTCTAAAAGTTTTTTAATTGACAGGTAACATTATATTTATTTTTATATACATATATATTTGTGTGTGTGTGTGTGTGTGCTTCAACCTGTGATTATCTTGAGAGTAGCCTTCTGGAAATAGACCTCACGCCTTCCCAATTTAAACCCACACGGTGTATTCCAGAGCACACAGGGTAAGGTGGTGGAGGAATTTGAGGTCGACGAGGCCTTCCTGCTCTCCTTACTCTCTAGTGTTTAACCTGCTTCAGCCAAGTGTGTTTCTCCTTGGCAGATTATGATTCCCTGTGTCAAGGACATGCTGTTCCAGAGTCTGGGAAGAGACCTTTCATCAGATTGTAGGACAGTTTATTTTTTAAAGCCTTATCTTGACTTTATCCCTATTGAATTTTATCCTTCTTTCTCCAGATTTCCCACTTACATAGCATAATGACATCACACTGCTTTTCAAAAAATAGATTTAAAAAAGATGTCCTTTTAGCTTTGTAAATTGAAACACGTTTTATCTGAGGTAGAAAACCTGATGTGGGTTGCAGAGGAGACAGGGAAGCGTGGAGTTTCTTTTGCTGCCTCAGAGAGTATTATTGCTAGAATTTGAAAATAGTATAGTTCAGAGGAACTTTTCCAGCTGGCTGATAACAGGTGCCCGCTTTCCATATCTAACTACTTCCCATCAGATTCATTTGGAGAAAGAAGGATATGGAATGTGGAGAGTCCTGAGGAATGATGTACTGTATCATCATATAGTCAGTGATAATAAATACTAAATACAAGATTTTAAATTATTTAGAAATGTGATATATATATATATATATACACACAAACATATACACACACATGCATATATATACACACATACATATATACACACATGCATATATACACACATACATATACGCACATACATACATATATACACATACATATATACACACACATACATATATATTGTAAAATCACTTTGCTTCTCATATAACTCAGCTTTTACAATTCAGGGGAAGATATTTCTGATTTATAAGTTTTAATACTTGTCTATCTACCTTAAGAGTCTGAAGTTATTAAAAATATAAACTCATACTACTGTTCCATTTTTTCCACAAACTTTTTGTAGTCCTCTTGTCTTAGTTGTTAAAGTTTAAATGAGTTCTCTTTATTTACCGTCGGATTGTGGAAGCAAGTTGATGTCCAGAGTTTAGTCATTCCTCTTTCTTATTCTAAATAGGAGTATGCTGTGAACTGCCATGTAATCACCTGGGAGAGGATCATCAGCCATTTCGATATATTTGCATTTGGACATTTCTGGGGCTGGGCCATGAAGGCGTTGCTGATCCGTAGTTATGGCCTCTGCTGGACAATCAGTATTACCTGGGAACTGACCGAGGTAAGAGGGTGTACAGGTCTGTGTGGGCTGCATAGCCTGCATAGTCTGCCTGTGGGAAGAATGTGGTCTGTGTGTTTCAACCCCGCGTTTAAACCATCACATGAGAATATTTTATAGCTTTGTTTAAAAAACAAACCTTCTTTGTTAATAAGTGTGCTTCTATACCACAAGCCTCAAAGAGAAACAAATGAGGTAAAGTTAATATCCTAAGTGAGACAAATAAATGGCAATGAGATCTGCCTAGAAGAATATGGGTCATGGGACCAGCAGATGGCATAATTGTCACTGAACTCCCACGTAGTCTACTGCAGTTCAAATCCCAGACCTGGTAAGTTTTAAGCTAGCGTGTGTGCCCAAAATCCAAAGAGGAGAATGGAGGAGAAGCGATTGAAGCGTGGCTTTCCCCCTGGGGGGATTTATCCCTTTCTATTTCTCTGTCTCTATGGTGAGTGCATGCACCCTATAGCAAAAAAAAAAAAAAAAAAAAAAAAAAAAAAAAAACTCTCTCTTGGAAAAAAATAAAAAGTATATACCCACTAACTAGTTTCCAGTTTAAGATAAATAGAATTGGTTGTTTTGAAATTACAAGGGCATCCAAGGTATTTTGTAACTGAAAAATGGATTCCTGTGTAGCTTCAACATCTCAATAATCAAAAAATTGTTCCACTTAATTAATGGAAGAGATACAGTTCTTTGAAACTGTTAGCAAAATGAAAGTTTGGGAACTAATTCATTATTGTTCAATCATTGTGTTGTCCTTAATCATTTCTAGAGAACAAAATGTGGTCCCAGGCATGATATATTTCATGCTATTAGTCACCGTCCTGACACTAACTTAGAGAAGCAGATATTAGATATAACTTCCGGTATTGTGCCTCTCCCAGCTCTGGAGGCTGGAAGTCTGAGATCCTGGTGTCAGCAGGGTTGATTCTTCCTGAGGACTGTTTTCGAACATCTGTTTCAGGCCTCTCTCCTATCTTTTTGTGATTTTATGGCAGTCTTTGGTGTGCCTTGGCTTATAGGCGCATCACTGCGATCTCTACCTTTATGTTCTCGTGGAGTTGTCCCTGTACGTGGATTAAAGTTTTCGGGTGTTCTTTTTATCATTACTCCAGCCGTGTTGTACTTCGGTATGACCTCACGTTCTTTATATTCTCAGTGAGCATCTCCAAATATCTTCTGAGGCACTGGAGGTTAGAGCTTCAGCATAGGAACTTTGAGAGGACACCACTCAGCCCATCCGTAACAGCAATAAACCAGGGAGAGCTGTGCATGTGTATTCCTATCATGCAGATGCGGGGACCGCAGCTCAGAGCCGTGTTAAATTTGATGAGCCGAGATTGGACTCCAGATGCAAAGCCCACATCCTGCCCTTACACCCTGTTCTACCCTGGAATTCCAAGTGCCTTCATTACCCACTGCTGGGTGGCCTTGGGCAGGGCACCAGGCCTTCCATGGGCTCTCTCTTTCCTCACACCACAGACCGGGCTTTCTTTTGTCCCTTCTTTCACTGTTCCTCCACTTCTCTCCTTTCTGACCCCTCTTTTCTGGTCTCTGCACCTCCTCGTTTCTCATTGACTATCATCTCTTGTCTGAATTACTCATGTCTCTGTACACTGTTAATTGCCAGTTGTGATCTATGTTAGACCTCTACAAGTTCAAGTTCTTCTACTAAAACGCTTTACTGTTTGTCCATTATTTAAAAACAAAAGCAAATTTCTGACCCAGCCAGTAAGACCCAGGGTTAAGGGCCACTGCCTGCCAGCCCCAGCCTCACCAAGCCTCTCTCCACTCAGCCCGCTGTGCTCTGGCCGCATGAACACAGCCTCCCAGCTCCTTGGATTCAGACCTCCCAGAGGCCCATCTCACCCTCAGAACCTGATGCCTTCTAGGAAAGCTCCAGAGATTCACGGGTGGCCTCTGCATCCCACTCCCTCACATAGTTTTGCGTCACTGACTTCTGCTGAAGTTTCTCTCCATCCTGTGGCTTGGAACCTGGGAGTGTACTTGAAGGGTGGCACCAGGCCCCCCAGGGTGGGAAAGCAGCCACAAGCCACCACATGGCAGTCAGTAGCTGTTCTTCCGAGTCTCAGCAGCAGGCACGTGAAGAATAAAAATGGTCATGTTTTTGTATATCATTTTTAAAGTACAAAATGCTTTCATGACTACTTTTTTTATCTTGGCAAAATTTATTATATTACTTCAGAGGTTTGTAGTTTCACGGTTGTCTCTTTCCAGAAAACCCCAAGGCTTTTGTCTTTGTAATTTCACCTTCTTAAATCCACACAACAGGGCATGCCATCTGGACACAGTTGATACACTCATTATTTTGGACAAACCGATTTCCAAAAGACACTTCTATTCTCCCCATGGACCTTACTGTTATGCCTTTCTGGAATGTACTGTCTCTTAAAATCAGTCATTTCTGTCCTTAATGTCCCACTTTTGGCATATTTACAGATGTTTTCTCCAGTTGCCTTTCGAGTGAATCTCTAACTGGTGCCCACTGTACTCCATCTCTGTCACCATGGTAACACTCAACCACAGTCTACTTCATTGTGTGTTTCTGGTCATCTCAGTAAATGTACTACTCCTCCCTTTGACTTCCTATCTCTCACCATCTTACAAATCCTGGATTTGAAAGAAGACTGTCATTACTCTGTTGTGGATCCATTCGTGTGAGATTTCCTGTTACACTGGCAGGTGTCCTACATCATATCAAGACATAACCTTTCTGCTTTTACGATTTATTCACTATTTTGCCTACATTTCTATGGAATATTTCTGAAACATACATGTGAATTCTCAAGTTGCCCATTTTGAGAAATATACCTACACTTTGTGGTAAGATATGAAAACTCTTCTACCTTTCCCCTCCTGGATCCTTATCATGTTGTCATCAGCCAGGGAAATTCAGAGATAGTATTTTTAGAGGGGCTATTTTTTTATTTAAGCCCCATGGCCAAAAAAAAAAAAAAAAAAGTTATTTGGATAAGTGCTCTTGGCAAACCATCTGCAATATAAAAAATAATCAGATTTTCAGACCCTGTTATTATCATTGTTTTTTTTAATATTGGGTCATCAGAATAGTCCTGATGCATTTTTGCATAGAAAAACATAGAAAAATTCTTTAGGACTTTTTTGACTACCCAATACATTAGGAAAAAATGAAATGTTCACAACAACCTTTTCTAAAACGATGTAGTATTAAGAAAGGAACTGTATCGTTCTGCCTGATCCTCCGGTTTTGAGTTGTTGTTCCAGCCAGCATGCCTTGTCTTTTCAGCTTTTCTTCATGCACCTTCTGCCCAATTTCGCTGAGTGTTGGTGGGACCAAGTCATCCTGGACATCCTGTTGTGCAACGGAGGCGGCATCTGGCTGGGCATGGTCGTTTGCCGGTTCTTAGAGATGCGGACTTACCACTGGGCGAGCTTCAAGTGAGTCGTCTTCTTTTTGGACATTTTGTCACAGTTTTGCATAATGTATATTTGAGTGCTTTAGTCGGAGTCAACTTCAGTACAGTCTTTGATATAATGAATTAATTGCACATTGGTAATTAAAACTTACAAGTGATTATAAACCTGATTTCAAGCTTTCGTCCAGAAAATGCGAAATCATTTATGATGTCCTCTTTCTCACCCCGTATATTCAGAGGGTCCTAACACCCTCTTGATTCAAAATGTTTCTCAACTCCATCCCCTCCTTTTTATCCCTGCTGCCTCAGCCTGCGTCGGGACTCCCGTCACTGGATTAATCAGTCCCCTGTCCCCAGGTCCACCCCTCCAAGCCTTCTCTCACCATTGCTTGAGTGACCTTTTAAGAATGTCCAGTTCATCGTGTCATGCCCCTGTGATGGCTTCTCATGGTCTCTAGGACAAAGCGTACATCCATGGGCTGGGCAAGGGAGGGCCCTTCTCTACGCCCTCCCAGGCACCCGAGCATGTGTCCATGCACGTGCTCCTCTCTCTTTTCCCAAGATTTCAACCCTGTTCCCATGGACCAGGCTGCTCATCCTTTTCTTTGCCTGCTCAGCTCACTTGTCACCTCCTCAGCAAGTTGTCTCCGACTCTAGTTTAAGCTGCATGTCCCTCCTCTGGGCGTCCATGGAGGGCAGGGACACCACCGTCATTGCTTTATCTTGCTTCGTTGAACTTGCTTCTCAGCTGGATGAGGGAATGATCAATTGTAGTGAGATGAAAGAAGTAGTTACTTTTATTGTGTTTCAAACTTTATTTTAATCAAATATGAGCATTTCCCCACATCATTAAAATATTAATGCAATTTTAAAGAGCTTTTTCCTATCTCAACATGGATAAACCCACATAGTATTTAACCAGTTCTCTGTATGGTCATCAGATTATTTGGAAATTTTTACTTTTATACAGACTAGAGTGAACGTTCTTGGGCATAGATCTTTGTGTACATCTCTGATATTTTTTTTCCTTTTATGAATAAATTTAGAATACACTCATTTATAATCTTAACTGTAGTGTACACAAAAAAAGTTCATGAGAAAATGGAATTAAAGCACAGCTTATTTTCATGTAAAAAAATCATAATATGCATCCTCCGTGAATTTTTTGAAGGACACCCAACTCCCTCGTGTGTGTGTGTGTGTGTGTGTGTGTGTGTGTGTGTGAGTATCCTTTTACTTTTTGTTAAATTTTATTTTTAAATCATTGTCAATTTTATCTCACATAAAATCATGTAATACAGTCATATGCCACTTAATGACATTTCAGTCCCAGAAGACTACATATACCACAGTGGTCCTATAAAATTATAATAGGCTAGGGGCCAGCAAGTGGTGTGGTAGTTAAGGTGCTGGACACTCCCACATGGCCAGCCATGGTTCGAGTCCTGGACTGGTGACCTGCTTTCTCGCTTTCCCTCTCTCTCTTCCTCTCTCTCTCTCTCTCTCTCTCTGTCTCTCTTTGGTCCAATTAAAATAAAATGAATGAATAATAAAAATTTAAAAATACTATTAAAAAGTTATAATAGGCTAGACCACAAACCCTAGATGTGTCATAGGCTGTCTTATAGTGTGTCTCAGTGATGTTCACACCGGGATGAAATTGCCTAATGACACATTTCTCCGAATGTATTCCTGTCTTTAAGTGCCACATGATTGTATTGGATTTCTACTCTCATATCTTTTGGGTTTTTTTCCTCTCCTATTAGTGCTTTTTATAGGTGAAGGTTATAACACTTTCTCATCAATGTGATTTTTTTTTTCCTTCTATTTTGTCATTCCCTTTTTAATTTACTTTGTGATGGATTTTTCATTAGAACTTCCAAAAAAAATCTTTTAATGCTTCAGTTCAGGTACTGTTAACTTGTATTTTCTTCTAGTTCTTTAAAGGTTTTGTCTTTTTCATTATAGTTAAGTTACTTAACTGATCTCCAATTTATTTTGGTATTTGGTATGAGAGGGAGATTTCACAATGTTTTTGCAATTGATTAACCAATTTCTTTCTATACCTTTTATTAGTAATCCTTTCTTTGGCCACTAACTTAAAAGGATATTTTTCAATACAGTCAAGGCAGTACATAATGTAACAAAGCCAGTAGCCATTCCAGGTATTGCTCCCAACAAGCTTTGTAAGTAGTATTTCACTTGAGCCTTACATCAATCCTAGCGGTAGACACTGTTATTTTCTTCAAGTCAAAGATGACAATACTGAGGCCCAAGTTTAGTGATTTGCCCATGGACAAACAGTTAACAAGCGTCTGAGTCTAAATTTTCCCTGGGCTGTGGTCACTCCTTCAACACTGCCACCACCCTGTTCTGTGTTCATACATTTATGCTTCCAATTTGACCTCAGAATCCTTTTGCTACTTGCCAAAGCATAAACCCAACTATGAAACCAAAAATGCCATTGGCATTTTAAAGATTAGCTGAATGTATCACATAAAATGTATAACTGAATATAGGTTAGTTTAAGTTGAATTAACCTCTTTACGAAAGTAAATATTCTGATTCTGGATCACACTGTGTCTCTATTCCCATCTTCTAGATTTTTCTGTGCACCTCTGCCATTTTCTAAAGTCAAAGTCCTTTGTAGTTCTTATTTGTTTTGGGGTAGTCTCTCATTTTTGTTGCTGTCATGCTGCGAGTCTTGCTGTGGATGTTCTCAGTATGTACTTGTGGATGGACAGGTGGGAGGATGAAGGAACGGACCTGGTTTCCTGCCGCTCTCCCCTGCTCCCAGCCCCCAGAACCAAAGGCCCCGACCTGCTGGTACCTAAGCCTTCAGCACTTAGCACAATGTCTGAGACATAAAGGTCCTTGATATAAATCTTTGTTGAATTAAAGACTCTTTACCAGGTCTTAAATGGTATTTACCTTGGATTTCGGCTCTCCTGGACTAGTATGAGAGGGCTGAATCTGCACCCAGCTCTGATGCTTACGAGGTGAGTCTGCGGCAGCCAGTTCTCTGAGCCTAAATGTTCTCATTTGTAAAACGTGGGACTGTTTGTGTCTATCATGGGAGTACGAAACTTTTTAATTAAGTGATTTCTAGGATTAAAATGAAGAAAGGTTAAATATCACTGTTCATCAACCCAAACTGTTCACTTCTCTGGGGAAGAAATAGGGTAAAGGAATGATGTGGGTGATCTCAAGAACATGGAGCGTGTGCTCTGTTTTCCTAAAATACCCCAGCTGGGGAAAGGAACAGTGAGTGGGAACCGTCTCCTTGCTGGCATCCGCATTCTTCCTGGGCTGATTCCAGATCGTTGTCTTTAATGCCTCTCTGCTTCTTTTGTCACCAATTCACAAATTTTGAGACCTCTCCTGGCTCGGCCACACCCTAACCTCTGACTGTGATGACACTGCTGTGCCGTGCCCGTCATCACTGAAATTCCCCATCGAGCCTGCTTCTGTCAGCCGCTTCACCTGTGTATAGAGAGACCTTTGTTTGAGACCATTCAAATAGAAAGAAATCTTTCTGTTCTGAGCATTTGTTATAAAATCATGAATGCACAGTTTTTTTTTTTTGTTTTTGTTTTTGTTTTTTCTCCCCTTTCCTTGTCTCTCTGGATTTTTCACTGGAGCCATTCTCTTCTTACAGGGACATTCACACCACCACTGGGAAAATCAAAAGAGCCGTGTTTTTGTTTTTGTTTTTTCTCCCCTTTCCTTGTCTCTCTGGATTTTTCACTGGAGCCATTCTCTTCTTACAGGGACATTCACACCACCACTGGGAAAATCAAAAGAGCCGTGCTGCAGTTCACTCCTGCCAGCTGGACCTACGTCAGGTGGTTCGACCCCAAGTCATCTTTTCAGAGAGTGGCTGGGATATACCTTTTCATGATCATCTGGCAGGTACTTATTTTCCTCATGCCCACAGCCAGGCAGAAAAGCAAAATCAGAACCTTCCAGCAATTTAGCGTTCTCATTAGTTCACGTTGCTTACCGACTAGATACTTTGCAAGGTGTAATATCTTACAGTTGGCATGCAGGGTCATTAAAGGAAGTGATGCTTTCTGCCTCAGGCCTTGCTTTGCCGTGAAGACATTGAAAACTATTGTATGGATCTTTGAATTACAGATGAATAATGTTAGATTTCCTGGATAAAAGCAGCGTTCAGCATCCACCATCCAGTGAGTTGGGCAGTGAATGACTTCTTAGAGTGATCATTTCTAAGACCAACAGAACAAATAAAAAGACTTAACTTACGTTCCTCTTTCATTGTTGGAGGGTTAAAGTTGTACCTTCCCTGACCCTTTGGATTCATAGAGCGCTAAGTAAGCTGCCTGTGGGAGATTGGAGGCCTTAGTAATGTCAGTTCTCCACCCCGTTGTCCTCAGTGGAGAGAAGCAACAGTTCTGAGTGGGCCATTACATGAGAGAAGCAAGCAATTCAGATGGCCAAGGGGCTCAGAAAAGGACTAGCAACAACTCTCTTTCTTTTTCTTCCTTTTTTTCCAATTTGCTGTAGGGTACAGGACGGGCCAGAGAGAGAGAAAGAGAGAAAGGGGGAAAGTGAGACAGCATCCCCCCCCAGGGGTTGGCCTCGCCACATTCCCTTCTTCTCCACTCTCCTCTTGGGATTTTGGGCACACACACAAATGCGCCCGGCATATTTTTCAGGCCACTGGGCCTGGGACTAAGGCCAACTAAAGTTGGCCTTGTGGGATTCAGCTGCCTTAACCACCTGGCTGGCCCTATTCATCTTCATTTTCTAATGACAGCTTTTGTTATTTATTTATTTTTAATTTGCCAGAGAGCATATGTGCTCACCAGAGGGAGAGGGAGAAAGCACCCTTCTACACACACAAAGGGACATGGTCATACCACAATCCCTTCTCTATTTCTCTATCCTGTCAGACAAGACCTTTATCCTATCACATATGCCTGGCATGTTCCTCAAACTGCCAAGGCCAGGATTTGAACCCTGGCCGGCCATCTGATCTGATTTCCTTAACCATTAGACTATGAGGCTAAACTTTGTTATTGATCCTCTTTTCTCCAGGTTGTCTCAGAATCTTTGGAGACTTGCCATGAGACTTTTGCATGAAGACTCTTTTAGAATCATTAGATACACTGACACAAAATAGTCCCCAAATAAAGGAAAACCCAGCAGATGTCACTTTTAAGATAGGCAGCCTTCTTTGTGGCTCACACACAAGCCAAGGGACAATCATGTAAACCAAGAATTGGCAAATAGCTGATGCCCTGAGACCCCATGATACCCTAACTCCCCACCAGCACCTCACTCTGGACTCCCAGTTGGTCAGTACCTGTTTGTACTGGCTGTTAACTAGCTCGAATAGCAGCCCTGGAAGACCCCATATATCTTCTCAAAATGCTTTGACTGTCTCAGTTATTCTTAGCTGTAGGATGTCTATTTGCAGACTGTATGATTGTGACGAGCATGGAAGTATGAGGTTGACTAATTTCTCCTCCTTTTTTCAGCTGACCGAATTGAATACCTTCTTCTTGAAGCATATCTTTGTGTTCCAAGCCAGTCATCCATTAAGCTGGTGTAGAATTCTCTTTATTGGTGGCATCACGGCTCCCACAGTGAGGTAATTCTGTACAAGCCTGGCTGTCATTTGAGGACATTACCCTTCTTTATGTTGTCCCATTTAGCGTAAGAGAAGTTACATAAGCTAACAGATTTTCGATGAAGATACCATTTTAAAGAATTACACACCCAGAATGTGAAGAAAATGTTTTTCTCTCAGACCCAGTAACATTACTGGGGTGCTAAAAAAGAAAGTGAATAATCAACCCCATACCAGTAGTTCTATCCATTATTTTCAAACCCATTTGTAGTGTTTTACTGCTGGTCATTTTTCTCCTATAATAACATATTTAAAAAATTTGTAGCAGGGATGCTAAGTGTTTTGGAATGAGATTATTAGAAAATATGAAAGTGTTGTCATGGTAGGACTGTAGTTATAAATGACATTATTTTTAGAATAAGATTTGATTAGCTTTTTTTAGAACCAGTTGAGTTAATTTCCTTTTTGTTCTTCTGCAGTCCTCCCGGACAGCTGAGATGAGTTTGGGTGTTCAGGCCATTATTCTCCTAGATTTACATAGGGTCCTCGAGGTGAGGAGTTATTCACAGACATCCCCCATGGACGCTGGTCCAATGAAGTTCAAAGTAAAACATGTTCATTTGTCTCATTTTTCTTCTTTAGAAATGGCATTTGGATTTTCACTAATATGGAGAAGTAGCATTGATCAGTTGCTGTCATACCAAAGATCAGCCAAAAATAAAAATATAAACCAAGCAGTTAAGAGAGGCACCTTTTTGGAACCAGGCTCATAGCACAGTGGTTAGGAGTTGTACATAGATTACAGTGGATAAACTTGGGAAAGGCTACCCACCCATCTAATCAATGCCAATACGTAGTGTTAAAGAAAAGGGTGCAGGCCCCAAATGGAGGTTCCACATCATCACATCCAAACCTAAACTAATTACTTATAAGACCAGACTTTTTGATTAGCCAGGAGAGAGTTGACCTTCTGAGAATCAGAAGATACCAGCTATATTCCATTACGCCAAGGAGATTTTTTTGGTTTGTACCCCTGCAAGGTCAGTAACCTTGAAACTATTGATCCACTACTTGTTCATTGTCCATATTTTCTCCTTTTTTTTTTTGGAGAGGTTTTGCTTTAGGGCACATGCACTCGCCAAAAAGACACAAAGAGACTGAAAGAGAGAAATCACCCTCCTCGGGTGATGGCCACACCGCAATCCCCTTTCTTCTGCTCTCCTCTTGGGATCCTGGGCACACAGGCACATGCGCCCAGCGCAAGTCCCAAGCCACCAGGTCCGAGACTTGAACCACAGTCTACTACATGGGAGTCCAGCGACACAGCCATCACACCATCTGCTGGCCCCTTTTCTCCATTTGTATGTATCTATATAATAGTCTTTTCCCTCTCTCTCTAGCTCATCGGAGCTCCTTTCTCTCTGGTAGAAAGGAGATGGATGCTGCCCAGTTCATGAGTCACTAATAAAAGGCAATTAGATCTTAGAAACTTTAAAAAAAAAAAAAAAGGAGTTGGACATAGAAAGACCACAGGGCTGGCTGCAGCTTGAATCCCAGCCCCAGTGGCTTTGGAAACTTACTGGGAGTGGTTTATGCATGTCCAGAACCCTGACAAGAGGGAGAGATGAAGGAAAGGGGACCGCAGTGTGACTGCCTCCCACTGGGGAACATCTCTCTCTCTCTCTCTCTTTCTCTCTTTCATGAGCATATGTGTACTCTGGAATTAAAAAGAAAAATCGTTGAAAAAAATTCTTAGCTTTTCAGAAGCTGTGGGATTACTGAGGTGTTTGTTTTAGTTTGCATGTGCCCACCAGAAAAAGAAAAGGAGACAGAGAGAGAAAGTGAGAAATCACACGCCAGGGGTCATGGCGATGCTTGGCGTACTTGGCAGCTTGACTTCTCACCTTCTTTTTCTCTCTCTATCTCTCTCTCTGTCCCTCTCTGGTCAAATTAAAATAAGTAGATAAATAAAGTTAAATAAAATAACTCAAAAAAAAAAAAGAAATAAAAATCCAATGTTTTGAACTTTAAATTTGCCAAACCATATGGATTTCTACACAAGTCTTTATTTTGTTTGTTTAAAAATCAGCCACTGTCAGTGCTCTTAATGCTGCTTGAAACAGTTCCCATGTAAGGAGGTGTTTTGACAAGTTACTTGGAAAGAGGGAAACGCTCTAGTGGATTTTAGCATAGCTATAAGAGAGAAAGCTTGTAGGTTCCAGCATAAATTGTATAGACCATGTCTCCATTTTTTTCTTTTGTGACTGGACTTTCACCCAAATCCGCTTTGAGAAGATATTTGAGTGACAGTCTCTTAATCTGACAATATAAAGTATAATTTAGGGAGATGAGTGCTGTTAGTGGGTAAATTAGTTGAACTAATAAATGCAAATTACGTAACAATGTAAAGTTAGAGGAAAACCTACTTTTTTGTTTTTGTTTGTTTCTTTGTTCATGATAGAGCACGTAATGCCTGTGCACATGAAAATGAGAGAGAGAAAGAGAGGAGCACTTTTTACAGGGTCTGGTCACCCTGCAGTCCCCTTCCTCCATCCTCTAGCCCATCATATCTTGAGTACTCACAGTAGTGCCTGGCATGAGATTCTGACCAGGCCAGGGATTCAAACCACAGTTGTCACGGGGAATCCAGTCTCTCGAACAGCACATCACCACTACATTCTTTATAACTAGAATTCCCACCCAGTCTTGGGAGCGAGAAGGAAGCAGTAGTTCATGGATGAGCTTTAGGTATCTCAATCCCATGGAGTTTGTGCCTTTATCATAGTTTTTAATCAAGTCCTCAAAGCCCACAGAAGATGAGTTCCGTCGTTTAGATGCAACTTCTGAAGGGGTGGATTGCGTTTCAGGGATACTTAGGGAACCATACACTGCACTGCCCCACTCACCACGTGTGTCTCTGGAGCACTAGAAAAGTGGCCAGTCCACACCAGATTTCAGAGTTGGTACAAAACCAGTTTAAGATAACTCACTATAATTTTTTTTTCACTATAGGGCGTGTGCGCTCGCCAGACAAACAGAGAGAGACATAGAGACAGAAAGCGAGAAATCACCCCTCCAGGGGGGATGGTCACGCCGCAATCCCTTCTCCTCCATTCTCCTCTCGGGATCTTGGGCACGCACGCACACGTGCCCGGCGTGAGTTCTAAGCCACCGGGTCCGGGACGCAAACCGCGGTCGACTACATGGGAGTCCAGCGACAGCCATTATACTAACTGCTGGTTCCCGACTCACTATAATATTTTAATATATAGGTTTAAACATGGGTTTAAATAACATGTTACAAAATTATTTTTATATATTCCTTTTTACTTTTTTTTAAGAATTATTTATTATTAGCTTTATATTTTGACTTGGTATAATCATCAAAGAGAGAGAAAGAGAGAGTGAGAAGGAAGGTGAGAAAGCTAGCTGCCAGGTCCGGAACTTGAACCAATATCGGCCATGTGGGAGTCCAGCACCTTAACCACCATGCCACCAGCTGGCCCAAACTTTCCTTTTTACTTTTAACATGGCAGCTGGAAATTTTTAAATGGCATCTGTGGTTCATTTGTACAAGAGGGACTTTAAAATTTTCACGGGAAAATGGAATTCAAGTATGAGTTTAAAAAAATACATGTATAGGGAACCAGCAGTTAGGGTAATGACTATGTCACTGGACTCCCACATAGTCGACCGCAGTTTGCATCCCGGACCCGGTGGCTTAAAACTCACGCCGGGCGCGTGTGCGTGTGTGCCCAAGATCCCGAAAGGAGAATAGAGGAGAAGGGAGTGTGTGCGGCGTGACCATCCCCTCTGGGAGATGATTTCTCGCTTTCTGTCTCTATGTCTCTCTCTGTCTGTCTGGCAAGCGCACGTGCCCCATAGCAAAAACCTCTCCAAAAAAAAAAAAAAAATTGTATAATTTTTCATATTGTGTATTTTCCATGAACTTTTTGAAGACTCCATATTGTATTTCTGCTGGACAGTGCTGCTGTAAGCATTTCAACTCCGTCATTGTCTCTTTTGTCTGATTGTGTCAGTGACATTGAAAGTCATTGGCATTCACTGCCAATGAAGTGCAGTGAGGTCCCATTCCAGTTTCTGGAAGCCTAAAATGTTTGCGTCCTTACCTGATCATAATCAGCCACCTTTGTCCTGGATAGAGCCACAATATCAATTAATGAGCCATGCGTTTGACCTGGAATCACCTCCACAGAGCTGGAGACTGAAGCACCCACTTGGGGTTACTTTGGCTCCGGACTGTGGGAGTCTGTCACTGAATCAGGATCACCTTTGCCAATAATCTGGCTCTTGAAACTGCTCCTCTCCTTCCAATCTAACCTGAGTTCTAAATTTCTTACAGGAACATTTCTTTTCCCTTGAAAAGAACTAGATCAAGCAGCTCAAGTACATGGACTAAGGCGGGACATTTTTTATATATTCACTCTGTAAAGTGATTTAATTATATACTGATTTGTTGGTCTTCAGAATCACTTAACGAATTCCATCTTTGTTCTTTCAGACAGTACTATGCTTACCTCACTGACACACAGTGCAAGCGCGTAGGAACACAGTGCTGGGTGTTCGGGTGAGTAATCTGTTATCCAGGAGATTGAAAAACCACTAAAAACCTTTAAATCTCTACAATTATTTCTTGATCCTCTGCCAAGTGCTAAATGCCTTTCGGTGCAATTTTCCTCTGAAGGCAGGTAAACAGGTTTGCTGTTCTTTGACATCTCTCTTGTCTCTTTTTAATTTTTGCCAGAGTGTGTGTGTACCCTCCATAAAGAGTTCAATGGAGCATGGTCATGCCACAGTCCTTTCTTCATTCCTCAACCTATGGGGATTTGGGGGCACTAATGCACACATGTCAGATGTGTTTTTCAAACCATCGGGACCGGGATTTGAACCATGCAGTCAGTCATGTGAAATCTTGCTCCTTAAACCACTAGGCCATGAGGCCAGCCCTCTTTCCTCTTTAGTATTCCCTTTCCTAAGTGAAGAATAGTTAATTGATGGGACAGCAGGCAATGTGGAGGTTAAGGCAATAGATCCCACGTGGTCAACATCATGATTCAAGTCTTAGACCTAAGCAGCTTAAGACACGCTGGGTGCATTTGTGTGAGTGCCCAGAGTCCCAAGGAGAAACTGGAGAAGGGATTGCAGTGTGGCCATGCCCCAGCCCCGCTGTGGGCTGATTTCTCACTCTACTCCACTCCCATTTCTCCTGGGCAGATCCCCTATATCACAAAAAATAATAAAAAGGAAAAGAATAGTTTCTTGGCATATAGTAGAGCATAGAAACTACTTTTTTTTTTTTTTAAATGGAAGTATTAATAACAAGTCAGAAGATCTTTCACACATATAGCTTGAAGATCTTGTTTTATAAAATGCATTAAATGGAACATGGACTGTTCAAATTTCCTCCAAATGTATTTTGAGTTTGAGACATTACCCTGTCACGGTCTTGCCCATAGTTCATGTTAGTTTTGCATCAAAAGGGACCCCTTGAGACAGCTGCTTGCTTGACACTGAAGGATAATTTTTTTTCACGGCCGAAGGAGAGCATTTTATTATCTGGACTTACAGAAAACAGCCGTGTCCATTTAGCCCACTTCAGTGGCATGCTGTTAGCCTTTGCCTTTTCCAGCTTGGTAACAAGAGCCACAGGCTTTGGGCCCCAGGACGTTGCCTCCCTGGTGATGGTGGATTTTGCCATATCTGTTGTTGTAATTGGACCTGATCACTTCCACCAGCTTAGCCAGAACACCTTTGTCTTCCCGGTTAACCTGTGTGAAGGTGACAGTGGTGCGATTTTCCTGTGGACCAGGCATCCCAGGCTGGCTTTCCCCTTGAGAATGCAGTAGGGAACCCCCCTCTTTAACACAAAGCAGGCAGCAAGGCAGCCAGCTAGATGAGGTCCTCGTCATGAGCAGTCACCACCAGCTCAGCCTTCTTATTCTCCACCAAGGTGATGACTGTTAACCCCTGGAAGAATAGGCACCCTTTTACTGGGGACATCCCTCTTACTGGCAGCTTTGTTTTTAGCCCAGACCAGCTGATGCTGCTGCTTCTCTTATTTTGCCCCCGGCCTGTACTTGTGAGCCGGTTTAAGCAGTTGACTAGCTGTCTGGAGGTCCAGGGCTTGGGTGAGCTGGGTAATTGCAGGAGGTACTTTCAGCCGCTCATAGAGGAGTGCCCTCTGCCTCTGTAGGGGGATGTAGTAGGGCCATTTGATGAAGGGGCGAGGTCCCTTTTGGGCTGGATGTCCTGTTCTATGCCAAAATTCTTAGGCCTTTTCTCAAACATAATTTACCACTTTCTTGGCCTCCCACTTCTTCGTCACATCCGGGGCCAGAGCCTCCTTCCCCTTGGCCTTCTTTCCCTTCAGCATCTTGGGCGACTGGAGGAGACACTGAAGGATAACTATTATTCCAAAGAGAGTGAACATAGCCATATATTCATAATTTATTGTTGCAAATTTTTATATAGAATAACTCTTTTCCAGTTATTTTTATAATGTAGGCATGTGAGCAGAAATTTAAAAGAATATGGAAAAAATTGAAGATCATTCCAAAAAAGTTAACCATTCAGAGATCTTTGCTGTTATTATTTCGAGGTCATTTCTTCCATGAATTTTTCTGCGTGTGTGTGTATTTGCGTGTGTGTGTCTAGCTCTCATTCCAGATTCTGAGGGGTTCCCTATGATTTTAAAGGACATAAATGTTGATGTGCCAAGTTACATTTAGGCAGGTCCTTTCTCACCCCAAGAAGACAAAGGGCCATTGTCATGTGTTTCTCATAAACTCTTTGGTATAAGCTGATTTTCCTACCCAAAGTGATCACAGGATACAGGGAGATAAGATGTATTCCATTTCTTTTGTTTAGTAATGGAGCAGGAATTTACCCACCTATCAAATTTCTTTCTTTTTTTTTTTTTAATTATTTTCTTTAACTTTATTTATTTATTTTTCTGAAACTTTTAAAAATTAATTAATTTACATTCATTCCCTAAGTATCATCACAGCATACAAAATGTGATTTCTCATCCAGAATATACTGCATAGTGGCTTAATCATGCATGTTATTGTCAATAATTTTCCATTTCTAGGTTCATATATTTTATATATATGTGTGTGTGTGTGTGTGTGTGTGTGTGTGTGTGTGCATGAGTGTGCGTGTGTGTATTTTACCCCTATTTCTGACCCTCTGCCAGTTCCCACACTCCACTCACACTATCTCTGCTGTCTACAGTTGTTTTCAATTCATTTTTCCCCCACATTTTATTGATCACACAATTTCTTATATAATCTACTTTCAATAGCAAGTTCAGCTGTTAATTTCAAGAAAAGCAAAAACTTTAATAAATCAAAGAAATGCTAAGGAACTTTGCTTAGAACTTAAAGCCAGGAAACAGGTTAGGATTCTGTTCAAATAGTAGATACATGAACCTATCAACAGCTCAGCTCAATACAAAAATCCTTAAAACTGGCAAACAAAAAAATCAGCAATTTTTTTATTTGAGAGGTTTTTGCGATAGAGTGCATGCGCTCACCAGACAGACAGAGAGACAGAAAGCAAGAAATCACCCCCCAGGGGGGATGGCCATGCTGCAATCCCTTCTCCATTCTCCTCTTGGGATCTTGGGCACGCACGCACACGTGCCTGGCATGAGTTTTAAGCCACCAGGTCCAGGACTCGAATTGCAGTTGACTCCATGGGAGTCCAGTGACATAGCCATTACACTAACTGCTGGTCCCAATCAGCAATATTTTAGTCAAAAGTCATAAAATACTATTTCACCAGTTCAGTCTCATGTACTTAATGTGTCTTCTGTTGTATTCTATCTTCCTGATTAAATTCTGTGATATTAAATTCTTGTCCCTATGATTAAGTTGGTCATTTTCTTAGTTTTTGAACTCTTATTTCTGTGTCTGTATTTAATTCTCCTGGTATAGCACTCCATTGAGAACTTTGTGGAGTTCTGGTCTGGTGTTGGTAAATTCCTTCAGGTTTTGTTTATCTGAGAATGTTCTTATCTTTTCTTCCCATATGAAGGATAATCTTGCCAGGTACAGTATTCTTGGTTGAAATTGCTTTTTCCTTAGCACTTTGAATATATGAGAGGTCTGCTGTTAGCCTGATGGGATATCCTTTGTAGGTAACTTGCCCTTTTTCTCTTGCCAATCTTAGTATCTTGCCTATGTCTGTGATTTTGGTCAATCTGGCTATAATGTGTCTTACAGAAGATCTTTTTGGGTTGATTCTATTTGGGGTCCTTTGTAATTATTGGGACTAGATTTTGAGTGCCTCTCTAGGTTTGGAAAATTTTCTTGAAGGATTTCATGGAATAGATTATCAATGCCCTTATGAGTCTCTTCGCCTTCTGAGATACCAATTATATAGATGTTTGGACGTTTGATGGTATCTGGTATTTCTCATATATTATTCTCATTTTGGGGGGCAATTTTCTCAGTCTTTGTGGTGGATTTTTCTAGGCCAGCAATTTTCTCTTCTATATCTGAGATTCTATTTTCTGTATGATCTAGTCTGCTTTTAATACTTTCAAGGGAGCTTTTGAGTTCCTGTATTAAAGTCCTCATCTCTAACAGGTCCATTTGATTCTTTCTTAAAGTGTGTCTTTCCTCTTTTAGATCTTGCAAGAATTTCCTGACCTCCTGAAACTCATCAGCTCCTTTCTCCTGCCTCTTCTGAAGTTCTTTGTCTCTCTTCTCGTCCATCTCTGTTAGCTTCATCATGAATATTCTAAATTCTTTATTAGACATTTCCATGATTTCCATTGAACTGTCTGTGGATGAAAAGGAGTTATTCTTTTCCCTTGAAGGAGAGGTATTTTCTTGCTTTCCCATATTTCTTGTGGCCCTGCGGTGATTTCTAGTCATTTGATGGATGGTGTGTTTCTTCCTAATTCTTGAAGTTCAATCTGAGCATTTAGGAGCATGCAGAAGGAGGTGATCAGGAATCTCTTTGCCGTTCTGTTTTTATCCCTTTGTTCAGCAGATTCAGTGGATATTGAGGAATATGTTAACCCTAATAGTATTTGGATGCTTGGCTATGGTTCCCTTAGATCCGTCTAGAAACACAGAGACTAGAGATTGAGGAGCAGAGTGATGAGATAAAAAGAAAAGGAAACAGAGAGAGAGAAGAAAAATAATAATAATTAAAAAAAAAAACACAAAAAACAGAGAAAAAGAAGGAAAAATTTTTATTATTTTTTTTAAAAGCAAAAAATAAAACACTGCCCAGCCTGTAATCACTAGTTCTCAGGAGCCATGGAGGAGTCTTCTTCTGAAGGCCTGTCCCTTTTGCCCCTGGATGGGCAGGGGGAAGGGGATATTAGCAAGATAAAGGAGGAGCTGAAAGCCAGGAGAATACTTTACCTTAAAAAATTTTATGAAAGGGGAACCAGCAGTTAGCGTAATGACTATGTCACTGGACTCCCACGTAGTTGACCGCGGTTCGCCTCCCGGACCCAGTGGCTGAAAACTCACACCTGGTGCATGTACGTGCATGCCCAAGATCCCGAGAGGAGAATGGAGGAGAAGGGATTGCAGTGTGACCATTCCCCCCTGGGGAGTGATTTCTCGCTTTCTGTCTCTATGTCTCTCTCTGTCTTTCTGGCGAGCGCACGCACCCTATAGTGAAAAAACCTCTCCAAAAAAAAATTTATGAAAGAAAATTACAAAAAAAAACCCCCAGAAGACAGAGACAGAGAGAGACAGAAACAGAGAGAAGGCGGGAACCAGCAGTTAGCGTAATGGCTATGTCGCTGGACTCCCACGTAGTTGACCGCGGTTCGTGTCCCGGACCCGGTGGCTTAAAACTCACGCCGGGCACGTGTGCGTGTGTGCCCAGGATCCCGAGAGGAGAATGGAGGAGAAGGGATTGCGGCGTGACCATCCCCCCTGGGCGGTGATTTCTCGCTTTCTGTCTCTATGTCTCTCTCTGTCTGTCTGGCGAGCGCACGCGCCCTACAGTGAAAATCTCTCAAAAAAAAAAAAAAAAAAAAGAAACAGAGAGAATGTTAGAGGGACTCCCTACCACTCGAGTTTGTGGGCTGGAGGCTGAATTATCAGTAGAAAATCTTCATTTCTCTTTTTTCCCTGAGATCACTAGTTCTCAGGAACCATGGACGAGTCTTCTTCTCCCAGATTTCATTTTATTAATTGTTTGTCTGTTTTTATTTATCTCTGCCATGAGTGAAAGAGAGAGAGAAAAAGCATTCCCAACAAGTCTTTACATCCAGTCTTCCCCCACCTCATCAAGCCCTGGATCTTGGGCATGAGTATGCCCTGCATACTGAAGGAGGTCTCTAGACCTGAGCCCAGGACCTTCTCTCCTGGGGGTAGATGTGGCCTTGTAGCACATCTCGTTTTACTACTGTACCACCATCTGGCTCCCATATCTACCTGATTTCTGATAGACGGAGTTACCTACTGGTTTTTTTCCCACCATTCCATGTCTTTTTCTACTTAAGGGGGCACTGTCTGTTCTGTATATTATTGTAATATACCCCAAAAACTTTTGTAGAAATTACTTGCTGATGTAATTAACTACAGACTCAGCATGTTGTCCCTTACAGTTTCATCATAGATCTGCACTTCTGAACCTTTTATTTATTTATTTTAAGAGATTTTTGCCACAGAGGGCATGCACTTGCTAGAGGGATAGACAGACAGAGACAGTGAGAGGGAAGGTAAGAAATCACTTCCCAGCAGGATCGCCACACCACAGTCCCTTCTCTGTTCTAGCATCTTAGGTAGTCATGTACTCATGCCCAACATGAGTTTCAAGCCACCAAGTCCGAAATCCAAACCACAGTTAACCATGTGGAAGTCCAACAATGTAACCACTATGCCATCCACTGGAACCTTTTATATTTACATGTGTTGTACACAGCAAAGGGGGCTCCATCCAAGCCAGCAGATAGGAACTCTACCAGGGAGATCGCGGTAGAGTGGAGAAGTTGGTCCTGCTCTGTTTAGAAGTCACATCACATTTCTTTGACTCTGTGGGAGTTTGGGGGCTAGATTAATGGGAACAGACTCCTCAAGTATGCAGCTTGCATCATCTTCATCTTTGCATTCCCTACCTCCACCTCTCCTGATCATAATTAAATATAATTTTCTATGCCTGGAAAAGAGGACCACCATCCTGGTTTGTAAGGAAAAGATACTTCATCACCTTGTCCTGGATGGAAGGCAACCCAACTTTGGCAGGGACAGGAGTGCCCAGTCACCGTTCCTCATTCTGTCACTCTCCGCAGTAGGTCTTCCTAGGGAAAGTGACACTCACTTGCCTGTTAGCCCAGGCCAGGGACCCACTTTGCTGTCAGGGCTTCCCTTACTCCACCATCTTGCTGGATGCCTGGTATCCCAACCCTACCAGGACCCCATTACGATGAAGTCCAATCTCTGCTGCTCTGTGAACCATCCTTTCCAAGATCCATTCAAACCATCAGGACCCTTCCCCATTCCCCTCTCGAATCTTCTGCACAGCCTCTGCCATAATGAACTGTTCTCTTCCTTCTGCGACACCTGGGTTTCCTCCTGTTTTTCTGTTCTTAGTTTCCTGCGTTAGCTTCAACTCCATCTCACTCTCTGCTCCTATAATTTTACGTCATTGTGCTGTTGTTCTTTCAGGCTTATAGGCTCATTCAGACTATCTTTCTTAAGGATAGACACAGCTCTGAAGCCTGGGGTCCATCCTAGGAGAAGGAAGCGGGCTGAGGGGAATGGATGTTGGTAGACGGTCACGTCTGACTCAGAGACCTCCATCTTTCTGCAGCCATTGAGTCACAGCCTCTCCAGTTTGCTCCATGCCTCTGTTGCAGGCACTGAGCACTCATACTCCTACCTCCGCTTCAAGCTTGTTTCCCTTCTGCAGTATCTTCCCTTCATCCATTCTCCTCAGGGCTTTCTGTTCATCCTCTCTTTATTCTGCGATGACACCTCAAAACCTATGATGGTCTGTATGAAAATGGTTGTAGCAGCTGATTCCCATTCCTCAAATGGCATTTCACGCCAAGCCTGGAAAGATGCATGCACAACTGAGCTGGACTATTCTGGGTAGACCCTCAGGATCCTTGCCCTCTTCTCACTCTGCATCTTGGCCACAAAATTCTTGGGAAATCAGAAAGTGCCATGGAGCATAGTTGAGATTTTATCTGTCTGTCAAGGTCCAGCTCAGCTCTCATTCCTCCAAAAAGGTGTCTTTGCTCACCCTAATCAGAATTGGGATCACTACTGAACTTGGGGGCACCTCTTGGCTGTCTATGTTGATTGTACAATAGTCAAGGTACATGAATGCACACTCCATTTGCACTGGTGGAAGCTGACTCCCGGCTGGCTGGCAGGTGGTTCACCCTGCTCTGAACTGTCCTGGTACCATGTTCTTGGGCAGCTGCAGGGCGGTGTTTGTGAGAAGCAGGCCGCCAGATAGGTCAGCTGCTGTGACTATGGCATTGTCGGAATCTAAGAGCAAGCTTTGTTAGCAAACCAGAAACTCTTCCTCTGCTTATCAGTGTTGGTTCTTACACCCAGCTCACACACATGTGCCTGGAGCATACATGCCCCAAATTTCTACAATCACCCTGCTTGTGTTCTTGTTCCATTCACTAGGCACTCCTAAGAGAGAGCAAGTCAGCAGACCAAGACTAGGTCAGGAGTCTCTAATGCTGCCCCAGGCAGCCTTTTAACCTTGCTGAATGGAGATAAGGATGGATGGATCAAGGGAGTTGTTGGGGGGTTAACAGTTCTAGCAAACCAACATTCAGCCACCTAGTTCAGCCTGGGAAAGGTCAGAGAGATTTGAATTTGGACTGACTTGAAGGGACACATTGTATAGCTGTACAGAGAGAGCCCCCCACCTCTCGCCCCCACTGGGTGGATGAGATAGTTAGTCCCCTTTAACACAGGTTCCCACTACACCTAAGCCTTTGGCCTCAGCCCTAAACTGAATGCCACTGGAGTCTTGGCACAGAAGTAATATGAACCTTCCAGAAGGATGCTTTGATTAGGACTCCCCCTAGTGAGCCATGGGTAATCCCACAGCTGACTCCTGCACTGTCTCCAAGCCTTTGTTCACCTGCCACCTTCTCACTGAAATATTTCCACACTGGTTTAGCTGAGGCTCCTCAGCACACAGGAGCAAAGCATGCCCTAAAGTAGACCCAGCAGCACACTGGTCTTTAGAAAAGACTTGAAGTCATGATAAAGTCATAGTGGTGGGTCCTAACCAGCCTTTTGTCAAAATGAAATAGAATAGAAAAACGTTGGAGTGTGGATACACATTGTCTTGGGAGGCTTTAGTTTCTGCTGCATGTGTGTGTGTGTGTGTGTGTGTGTGTACTGACCACAATTAGAAATGTGTTGTGTTTGTTTTTTGTGTGTGTCCATAGGCCTTGAGAAGCACAGTTTAGTCTGCCAATCGTCATGCTTTTGCAAGGGAACTTAAATCTAATAGACTATTTAGAAGTCTTTCATGATAAACTCTGTTCTGTATAGTTTAGGGTAGATAGTTACACTTAAGCCCAGGGCTTAACAGCCCATGTAGGAGTTCTTAGGGACGTCCCAGCCAACGATTAAATAATCCTTTTTAAGTCTCCTCCAGGGCCCCCCCTCCTCTCACCACTCAGGCTGAAAATAACAAAAATTTAACTGCTATCTAGGGTTGAAACATACTGTAGACTTCAGGATTTCAGTCAGAAAAGCCTCCTGAGTTCCCCAGCTAAAAATGAAACCTTCTCACAACACCTATTTGGCTGCG
>NW_006198305.1:3336356-3359910 GCF_000334495.1 Tupaia belangeri chinensis
AGAGCAGTGGCCTTTAAAGATTGAAGCCAACCACTCTTAAACCTTGTGTGTTGCGAATAGGAGTAAAGACAATCCCAAACTCTCTAAAGATACATCAAGGAGTCTCTGGGTTGAGTTTCTGCTTGGTTGAAATGCTAAGTTCAGGCATTCTGTTGTTTGGCACCATCCACACATTTGATGAGGGCAGTGACCTGGTGTCCACCAGTGAGCAGGGGACCGGGGACCCTTTTAGAGAATACCTATGTGAACACAGCAGTCCATAGTTGTCTAGATTCCATCCCTAGCAGGGAGCACCCAAAGTGAAGTCGTGTAAAGTCAGTATTTTTGTGCTGTCTTTACAGTCTCATGACCTACTGTATAACCTTCACCTTAATAAAGGTCTGGTCTTTTCTTTAATGTTTTAATTAAAGGTGAATACATGAACCTTTAATGTGTGTTAACATTTTTGTGTTTAGCACCATCACATACACAGCAAGAAAAGATTAAAGAGTTTGTACTGTTGGCAAAAGCAGGGGGTATTTCATCTGAAAACTCTTATGAGGCTGAGAAGGGGATAAGATTGCTACCGTTAAGTTATTGAGAGACTCCCTCGGAAGACCAGCTCCCTCTGTGTGGCAGCTGAGGGGAGTGGTAGGACCCAGGGGCAGAAGGTACAGGAGGCAGATAACAGCCTAAGAGTAGGGATAGCAGCTAAGAGTTTGGCCAGAGGAGTAAGCCGAAGGTAGTAGGTTCCCTGTGTCTGGGACGCTTCCGAAAGGTGGTGTGATGGTCGACTCCAGGTGGTCGCAGAGGCTCTGAGTTAGATGAAATCAAATGTGTTCAGCTATTACAGTCGAGGAATCACGATTTTAGTCTGGGAGGAACAGATGAGAAATGTTATTTTTGAAGAACGTTTAATGGCTAGAACTTTGTCGTTTTATATAGTACCTGCTGCCAGTGTTTGGGACAGAAATCTTGTGACCAGTTGGGCTTTTTCATGGACTGATGCTTACTTCTGGCAATGTTTATGCCCTGATAAGAGGAATTATTATTTAACCTCTTGTTTCCTGTTTCTTAGGGTCATTGGTTTCCTGGAAGCTATTGTTTGCATAAAATTTGGACAAGATCTCTTCTCTAAGACCCAAATACTCTATGTTGTGCTTTGGCTTCTTTGCGTGGTAAGTCATTACTTTTTTACCGAAAAGTATTGGCCAAGTTTCCATGATGTCTCTTTAAAAAGCAAACAGAGAGGCCACAAGTAGGTTGGTGGTTAAGGCACTGGACTCCCACATGGCTGACTGTGGTTCGAGTTCCTGACCTGGTGACTTGCTTTCTCACTTTCCCTTTCTCTCTCTCTTTCTGATCAAATTAAAAATGAATAATAAGAACAACTTGAATGAAATAAATGAATCTATAAACCAAAAAAAAAGGCAAACAGAAAACGCTCTTATGTACCAAAGTTTCTTAGAAATTCATAGAAGATGCTTTCCTGCAGTAACACAAGATTCTGAAATTCAAGAATAAAACACAGACGACCCCACAGCATCTGAAATGGGTCATCTGGCAGTTTCCAGACAAATGCCTCCTGCAGGTGTGTCCACATGTGCTGTTTCAGTCTTGGCTATCGTCTGCACATGTTTGGCATTGAAGCACTGCCGTGGAGGACAAGGGCAGTCACAGTGCATTTCCTACATGTTATCATCAGGCCTCACACATTGAACATGGGAATCACCGCACACAGGCCTATATACAAAATGACGTTCTATAGCCAATGTAAGGTGATGTTGAAGGTATCAGATCATGCATTTGATGGCCCTGCGGGCCAACTTTATAACCTCAGCCCGGGTAGGATAAGCTTCTCTTCTGAAAGGAAGATGCCTAGGGCTCCTGCTCTCGGGACTTTTCTCTCACTTTTAAAATGAAGTAAAATCTTACCAAGCTTAAATATTTTGTGACTCACCTTCTTAATTTAATTGTTCAAAGTGACCTTATTTTACAGTTAAGCTTAAGATTCTTTACCTGGTCTAGAAAATTAACTCGGGCTTTTTTTTTTTTTTTTTTATAATCATAGAAAAGTTTAAACATTTTTGCAAATAGAGAGATGACCCCGCATGTGCCTATCATTCAGTTTCAGCTCTTATCAACTCATTATTCTCTTCTATGAGCGACCCACTATCTCCCCCTGAATTGTTCTGAAGCAGATCTCCCTTTAGTCTTTCAGGATATAGTTTCCAGAGTAAAAATGGTTTTCTGTTCAGCTATATCTGAAACAGAATTAGCAATAATTCCTTAATGTTATCAAATACCTAATGTGCTCAGATTACTCATTTTTTCATGAATGTCTTCTTTTTTAACCATCATTCCTATCGACATTTACTCATTGTGGTTGATTGGCATGCTTTTTCAATCTCTTAAGCTCTAGGTGTTCCTTCTCCCTCTACCTCTCTCGCACTTGCAGTTTATTCGTTGAAGAACCCAACTCCTTTGCTCTGTAGATTTTCTCACAGTCTGGATTGTACCAATTTTATCCTATATTGTAATTTAACATATTTCTTTGTCCACTGTATTTTCTATAAATTGGTAGTTGAATCTAGAGGCATAAACAGATTCAGGTCTTTTTTTCTTTTCTCTTTTTTTTTTTAATTGGCGAGACAACTGCATTTTTAAAGTACTTTTTACTGCCTCCCATGGTCTCTATTTTTAGGGTTACTTGTTAGAAATCCTAACTGCGCCAAGGCACCTTGAGCCTATTCTGCTCTGTTTGATCTTGAACCGTAAAAGGGAATAATGATCTCCTTTGTATTTAAACCACAAAATTTATGCTGAAGTGTATTTTTCAGTCCCCAGGAGACTTTATCGTTCAGGGGAAAATGTCAGGTGTGCACAGAGATTGTCTCTGCACTCTGCTCGGATTTCTCTCTGGCATATTCACCTCCTGTCTGGACTAATGTGGCCCTGACTACATGAGCAGTGGGGCTGCTGTCCTCACCTGCTACTAGAGAGTCAGAGGCAGGCAGGCAGGAGTCCCGGGAACATGGCAAATGGCTCTTGTTAGGACAGTGCATCCCAGGCTTCCCAACGCCTACCTGCTACTGTCTCTGGGGTGCATCAGTGACCAGGAAGGTCTTCTCGGGTTCTAGATCCGAGAGACTGTCTCTGGTCACCCAGCTTGCAGGGATCCCTACAGTCTCTCTTGAAGTTTTAGAGACTTCCTCTCTGTGTGCTGCTGATTTGACACTCCACATATACCTCCTTATGCAGGTGAGTTTTGATTGCCTTCGTTTCTGTATGATTGTAACTCACTGAGGACACGAACTACTTCCTAGCGTTCCCATCAGCCTCTGCTTCACTTAGCACGGTCCTTTTAGTCCGTCAGTCACTCACAGCACACAGGCTGAGTGCTCCTCAGTGCTGCGCACCGTGCTGCCGTCACGCAGACAGACGGTGGTGACTGACGGTGGGGTTTGCTGATGCTCACCGTGTGCCAGACCATTCTAAGCGCTGTTCATGAATTACGTATTTGATCTGTATGCTTTGAGGGGCAGGATTTCTCATCCTTCCTTAATAAATGAGGAACCAGTGGCACAGAGAGGTTCACTAACTTGGCCAAGGCACACAGGTGCTAAGTAGCAGAGCCAATATTCAAACCCACAATCTGGCTCAAGCATTTATATTCTTAATCACAGCCCGGGTCAAATGGGAATTAGATACGCAAACTAATTATGTTACCAGGTGATAAATACTACAAAAGATGTGTGCATACAACTCAAGGACACTAGAGAGAGCAGCAGGTGAGCCAGAGAGTCGGTGAAGGCTCCTTGGAAGGGAGATGTGAGAATGTGGGAAGGTTGCAGTCTAGGGCTGGCCATCGCTGTTGACTGAAACCCTAGGAGGCTGCTTTCTCTTCTTCACCACTCTTCAAATTAACTGTCACCAATTCTGTTCATTCTCACTGCCTCTGTGGCTGTCTGAACACCCATTATCTCTCTGTTCTGCCCTTCAAATCCATTTTTCACACTGCTTCCAAAGTGATCTTCCATAATTCAGACCTCAGTCTCTTTCCTCTGCATGGGTGGGAGTTTGGGGGGGCATAATGATATAATCTTTTCCCCATCCAAGTTCAAGAATAATTCAAAGATAAGCCAGCAGGTCAGCAAATGGCATAGCAGTTACATTGTTGGACACCTACATGACCACAGTTCACATCCCAGACCCAGTGACTTGAAAATCATATTGGGCGTGTGTGTGTGTATGGTTGCCCAAGATCCCAGGAGGAGAATGGAGGAGAGGGACTGTGGTGTGACCATCCCCCCTTGGGGGTGATTTCTCACTTTCCCTCTTATTGTCTCTGTCTTTCCCTTTCTCCAGTGAGTGATGTGCACTAAGGAAAAAAGCTCTTTAAAAAAAAAAGAGAGATGGGGCCAGCAGATGGCACAGTGGTTAAGTTGCTGGACTCTCACATGGCCAACCACGGTTTAAGTCCCAGACCTGTGGCTTGAAACTCATGCCGGGTGTGTGTGCATGCCCAAGATCCTGGGAATGGAGAAAGGATTGCAGCATGGCCATCCCCCTGGGTGGTGATTTCTTACTTTCTCTCTCAGTCTTCCTGCCCCATACCCCACTACACCCCATTAGCACATGCAGCCTGAGGCAAACACCTCTTTAAAAAGTAGATAAGCAAGCTGGAAGAAGGATAGAGACTACAGTAGCATCTTTATTGCTTTATTTATTATTACTGAGAATTGATATTTTTCGGTATCAGCTTTAGATAGACAACAATAAGGGGCCTCCTAATAGTGACCCTGGAGTAAGACACTCACCCCCAGCCCAGGAAACAGGCCTCCCAGGGTGTGTGTGTGCAGGGGCTGCCCCATCTCCTCACAGCACGGCAGCCACAGTGGTGGGAAAGACAGCTAAGACAGAACTTTTCTCAAGAGGGACCCAGAGGAGCAGAGAAGCTTCCTCCACATAGAAAGGAACATCAAGGAGGAGGGATTCCCACCAGGAATCCTACCAGATGAAACAGGAAATCTTGCTTGTGGTTTAGGACCTTCATTAACCGGAACATTCCATCTTGTCCACGCACTTGTGCTCTGTCCCCAGGCTGCATCAAACTCTGTTCAGTTACTAAACAAATGAGCCTTCCAGACTTCTCTCGCCTTTACCCGTGTTGTTTCCTTGGCTGGTCCAAAAATCTCTCTGTCTTCTCAACCTGGTGAAACTTGGATGCCAAAACCAAAACCTCATACCTTCCATGAGATCTCCCCTGATGTCCAAGATGTGTCAGGGTCAGTCCTACTTAACTGACATAACTCTTTTGGCCGTAACCCCAAGGAAATGGAATTCGTCTTGTGTATCTCTGTCTCCTCAACCTTGCACTTCTTGCTCACAAAGTATAAGTTTAATTCATCCTTTTGCCCACTCCCTGGCTGGAGCACAGTGCCTGATACAGGGGAAATATCCAGCAGACATATGGAGAATGCTGGTATAAATTCAGGAGATAAAGACTGGGGGAGACGTGTCCAGATGGGCCAATGGACAGGACGCCATATAAGTGCCCAGTATCAGGAAGATTTGGTGGCCTGTGGGGAGCAAAAGAGAAGAGAGGGAGGTGGATGAGTAGGACAGAGCTCTCCTGTTTAGGAAGGGCTTTGCGTGTCTGTAGCTGCAGCCCCAAAAGTTTTTTAAGTGGGAAAACAGCGGGGTCTGCTCTGTCTCAAGCTCGGGAGGGTGGGAGTCTGGAGGGAAGATCAGTTGGGGCAGCGAGTGTAGTTGGAAGGTGCTGCAGGGTCTTGGTGACAAGCAACTGAGGTGAACCAAGGCAGAAGCTGGGAGACACAGAGGAAGGGCTGGAATTGTTTAAGAAGCCGACTCAACAGACCACCACTCCCCTGGGATAGCTGGGAAGGGACTTTAGTCTGTGCAACTGAGTGGCTGTTGGTGGTAACACGGAGGGGAGAATGGAGAAGCCTGTCAGAAGGAGACAAATTTGGTTGGGGAGAATTGGAGATTGAGGGTGCTGGAATCCTGTTTCACTGTAAATTCTAGTCTGTCCAGTAACATTGGATCAAAAGCTTTGAGCTGTCCATGTACGGCGCAGGTAAAAGCTTGGGATTAGGTAAAGAGGGGAGCATACTTGGACGAGGAGAAACTGGCTAAGGATGGGACTCATTAGAACAGCCACATTTAAGACGGCAGGTGGAGGATGCGGAACAGCCGCAGGAGAGTGGGACTTCATGAAGATAGCCGGAACCCTCCTGCCCTCCCCCCTCCAATTCCAGTTAAGAGTGGAGAGACAGGGACCAGCAGTTAGCATAATGGCTATGTCGCTGAACTCCCATGTAGTCGACCGCGGTTCGAGTCCCGAACCCGGTGGCTTAAACTCACGCCAGGCGCATGTGCGTGCGTGTCCAAGATCCCAAAAGGAGAATGGAGGAGAAGGGATTGTGGTGTGGCCATCTTCCTTGGGGGGTGATTTCTTGCTTTCTGTCTCTCTGTCTCTCTCTGACTTTCTGGTGAGTGCATGCACCCTATAGAAAAAATAAATAAATAAATAAAAACCTCTCCAAAGAATGGAGAGACACAGGGAGGTGCCAGGCCTTAAAAGACGCCTTTGGATGGGATGATTAGAGCCCCTACTCGTGGCCTGGCACATTTACTAGTTCGAGAAAAATGAAAACAAGGTCCTTGCATGTTTTCATATTCATGGTCTTTGTTAAAGAGCAAAATTGATCTCAAACCCAGGAGTGAGGTAGACATTATTCAGTAAGAGAACAGTAAGTCAAACTGTGCCTCCCACGCTTCTCAGAGACACAGAGGCCCTAATTACTCCCCTGCTTGTTCAGAAAATAAACACAAAGCTTGAGATTGATGTGGAAGCAAGGACCCCGCATGCTGCTTCAGAGGCCTCTGCAGCAGTGTTCATGCAATCAATCATAAATTCCAGTGCTCACCACCGTGCCATGAAAGCCACGTAGGGCATTCAACCCCCACTCACCCATCCCTGCTTGCCACCACACCCATGGTCAGAGGCTGCCTGGCTCTCATCCCATGGTTTCCTTTTCTTTCCCTGTCCTTTGTTTAAACAAAATCTGTACAATTGCTATTTGAGATCCAGCCTTGACATCTTAAGTAGGTTTGTGCCTAGATTTCCACAGGTGTGATTGCAAACCCATAAATTTTAAGCTCCTGTCTCCTGGGACAAGTGTAAAAATGGGCCTCTTGTACCCAGGTGAAGTGGTAACTTTGGCAACCACAGCAGGCCCTGGGTGGCGAGGGCGATGATAAGCACCTGTGGCTCCCCCCCCGCCCCGTGTTTGTCTGACTCTCTGCTGTGCCAGCTGCCACTTCTTGCCCTCCCAGGCCTGGGTCTGGTGACGGAGGAGCCCCGCGCCTGCTCTCTAGTGGTCAGAATTTGCAATAACAGTCTGGAGAGATCTGGCTCCTGTGCCCAGCCCACAAGCCACCACTAGTTTGGGGAGGTGGAACTAACCTCTCCACCCTACTGTGTGAGCCCCAGGAAGGCCTTTTTCCCTTTGTAAAGGACTGAAAACATACGTAGGCCCTCACATTGCACATCTTTTCTACTCTTTCTCATTCTGTACCATGAAAATGTGAGTGTATGTAAGAAGTCTGGGCAAGTATTAGAATATGTTAAAGGTTAAAAGTCATCTTTATTTCATACTTGTAGTATATTCATCCACTGCCTAATTCTTGATGGGGACTATGGGATGTTTTTTCTTTTTTTTAGGATTTCACTATTGGGCAGATATGCTCTCCAGTGAAAGAGAGAGAGAGAGAGGAGGGAAAGTGAGAAATGGCCACACCACAATCCTTTTGCCTCCATTCTCCTCTTAGGATTTTGGGCACACATCCTTACATGCCCAGGGTAATTATCAAGCCCCTCAGTCCAGGCCTCAAACTGCGGTCGTCCCTGTGGGAATTCAACACCCTAACCACCTGCTGGCCTGAGCTCTGTCTTTTTAAACCCCAAATCTGTAGATTATGCCAGTGTGTGCATTACTATAAAATGAACTAGTACTGGTGTTTCTTGCTCTCCCCACTGTGTACTATTCCCACTGCACTGGTGCCTAAGGAAAGGCCAGTAGTGACACACATACACTGCTAAGACACTCTGCTCTGCGAACTAGGATTACATGGGAGGCCTGAGTTCAATTCCAAGTCCAACCTAAAAACTGGTGTGGTGATGTCTTTCTGTAACCCTCACAACTCGAGGGGCTTAGGCAGGAGATCACAAGCTCGAGGTTATACTGGACAACATAGTGAGACCCTTCTAAAGTTGGGTATGGTGGTCACACCTGTGGTCCTAGCTACTTGGGAAGCTGAAGCAGGAGACATCCAGTCTTGGGAGGAGGTAAAAAAAAAAGATGATATGTACTCAGCAGACACCTAAACATCACTCACATAAAGGAACAGGGCCACAACTAGACTCTAAGAATCTTGGATCCAGTGGCATCAAGAATCCTTCCTGTCTTTCAATCCGTTTTCCCTCACACTGGCCGTGTCTTTGGGAAAGCCTCTCAGCCTTCATTCTGTTCTGTAAAATGAAGGAAGTTGAAATGAATGGTCTCTAAGATGACCCTTTTAATTTTTTAAGTTCTTTTAATTTTTTAAGTTTGTTTCTTTCCTAAGAGTGAGAGAACGAGAGAGGGACGAGCATCCTCGACAGGCTCTCACCCCACAATCCCCCCTACCCTGGCCTTCCCAGCCAGCCAGGATTGTGGGCATGCACATCCACTGTGTACAGGTCAGCCAGGAGACTGAACCTGCTCCCTTCTGTATGGATCGAGCATCACTTGAGCAGTATTACGGCTCTGCCACCAAGCTGCCCTGGTGACCCTTTTAGCCCTAAAGTTAGAAGTCTTAGAAAGAGCTAAGGTGATTCCCTCAAGATGAGAAGGTCCCACCATAATTTCACAACTGTCCCCATGACTGGGTCAAGGTGCCAGGTGTCCACAGGGACATGGGAGAGTGTACAGTAGGAGAGATGGAAGCTAGATAGCCAGGATGGTGTGGTGTGGGTGGGTTTAGAATATAAAGAATGCAGAAGGAGTGGGCAGGCACAACCTACAGCTTGGATGGTGAGGCCTTCAGACATGCCTCTGCTCTCACTCCCCTGACACATGCTCTCTCTCTTACTGCCCCCTTTTTTGCTACTCAGTCTCAGCAGCCTGAGACTTTCTTGGCTTTCAGTTTTGCAACTTTTGATTCTTTTGTAAGCTTCCATAAATTAAAGTTGAACTTAGGGCGTGGTGTGGTGCAGGTAGGCAGCGCAAAGGTAGAAGTAAATATTCCCACTGCCTCTGGGACCCATGGACCATACCTTCCTCATTTCACTCAGGGTCGGTCTTGCAAAGCCCTTCTATTTTCTCTTTATTTTCCTAACTACTTAAGCAAGAAAAACCAAAGGAACAAAAAACTGAGGTCAGGGTGGGGCCACTGACACTCAGAAGCCCTGGGAAGCAAGGACAGTGTTGTCCTGCTGTACTCTACCATTGACACATGTGTGGTTTTTCGTTCCGACAGCCATTGTGACTGCAATGCCTTTTCACTTGAAATCCTCTTCATCACAGCAGTGGACAGGCTGAGTCCTTTAACTCTCTCCAGGGATGGGGGCAGGGTGGAGGGGAGGAGCCATGAACATCAGAAATAGAGTATGGACTCCTCTGTGTCCCTTTGTAGAACCTGCAAAATCTGTGTCCTCTTTGCAGAACCCACAGAGCTATTGAGAAAATATATCCCACCTTATCCCACTTCTGAAAATAGTGTTCATTCTGATAGTGGAGCACTGGGTAGAAACTATGGTCTCCTCAGAGCCTTTCTTGTCAAAAGCATCATCTGTCTCCCTCGTCCCCCCAGTCCAGCTCGTCTCTTGGGGTCTGTTCTCTGCCTCTTCCAGCCATTTCATAGCCAGCTATCCTGAGGACAGAAGGCAGAAATGCATCGAGCTGTGTTGTACAAGTTGGGCATCCCCAATCCAAAAGCCCGATATCCAAACTGCTCCAGAATTTGAAACTTAATTGGGTGATAACATGATGCTGCAAGTGGAAAATGTTACCTGGCCTTGTGCCAGGTTGCAGTTCAAATGCTACAAAACAGAAAGAGTGTGTAAAATTATGTCCAGGCTGTGTGTAAAAGGTGTTTATGAAGCATAAATGATTTTGTGTTCAGGCCTCATTCTCATCTCCAAGATTATGTATATGCAAATAGACATTTTTCCCAAATCTGAAAAAAATCCAAAATCAAAACATTTCCAGTCCCAAGCGTTGCTATAAAGGATGCACAGCATATCTGAATTCCCTCTGCAACCCTGAAATTCTGGGAAATGAAATTGTTTTGTGCAGCGTCGTTTATGAAATGATTCTGGCCTTGTTTCTCTCTTCCAGGCTTTCACCACCTTCCTGTGTCTGTACGGCATGGTTTGGTATGCAGAACATTATGGTCACCGAGAAAAGGTACAGAAGGAAAGGCAGAGAGAGCCTTTATTTAAAATGACCTCTGGGCCAGCCAGTGGCTTAGTGGTTGGGGTGGCTGGATCCCACACAGCCGATCTAACGGTTCAAATCCCGGACCCGGTGGCTTAGAAAGCACAGTGAGCATGTGTGTATGTGTGCTCAAAACCTCAAAAGGAAAAGCGGAGGAGAAGGGATTGCAGCATGACCTTTACCTATGGGGGATACTTTCTCACTTCCCCTCTGTTTCCCTCTGGCAAGCTCACTCACCCTCTAGCAGATTAATAAAATAAACAAATGAATGAAACCAGTTCTCCCTGGTTGGGTTTTATCCCAGAACATTCACAGAAGAGCATGGCCTAGCAGGCATTGTGAGACCACCTCCCATCATGCCACTGGAGAACCTTACCCAGATCAGGATCCCACATCTCAGTTGCTATCCCGCATGTGACTTCTCTCTGCCATGTCAGTGTTTTTGTTCTCCTTCTGTCAGGAGTTGAAAACCTAATTACATGTTTGTTTAAAGAAAAAATTGTAGAAAAGCCCTGGCCTGGTTTTCAGAAGGCTGTGTTTTATCCCCTCTTCTCATGGTACAGGCCTCTTGATGGCCCAAGTGGGGCCTCCCTGCCTGCAAAATGGCTGCCCTGTCCTCCTCTCAGTAGGTACAAGGATTAAAGTAGACAACTGATATGAATGGGTTTTAAAAAATGTGACAACAGTGGAACCAGCAGATTGCCTAATGATTTCATCACTGGACTCCCTCATGGTTGACTGCAGTTTGAGTCCTGGACTCGGCAGCCTGAAACTCAGGCCGAGCACATGTGCATGCATACCCAAAATCCCAACAGGAGAATGGAGGAGAAGGGATTGAGGCGTGGCCATTCTCCCTTGAGGGTGATTTCTCACTTTCTGTCTCTCCAGCAAGCGTATGCACTCTCAGGCAGAAATCTCTCTTTTAAAAAAAAATGTATACTTACCTGGCAGGGGAGATACCATGATCACGAAGGTGGTTTTCCCAGGGCGAGGCTTATCCATTGCACTCCAGATGTGCTGACCCCTGCGATTTCCCCAAATGTGGGAAACTCGAGTGCATAATTTGTGGTAGTGGGGGACTGCGTTCGCGCTTTCCCCTGAAAAAAAAAGAAAAAGAAAAGAAAAAAAATGTGACAACAATCTTGTCAACTATTATTTTTTTAAGTAAAAGTAATGCTTTCAACCTTTGGTCATACGTTTAGTCTAAGGAACTAAAGATGTTTTCTAGAAGATATTCCACATTCCTGTGCAGAAAGAAGAGCCTTGATTTTGTAGCTGAGAAACGTAAGCACAAGGAAGTTTTTCCACCTGCTAGCGATGATCCCAGTCCAGGAAAAGCCAGACAGACAGCCCTGTTTCCCTGCCACTCCTCCCAGGGAGGATCTGGAAATCCATTACTGAGTCTGTTTTTCTCCCTAGACCTATTCAGAGTGTGAAGATGGCACCTACAGTCCAGATATCTCCTGGCATCACGGGAAAGGGACAAAAGGTATCTTTTCCTTTGTTCATTGTTTAAAACTTTACTAGGTCCTCTACCCATGTAGGCCCACTAGGGAGATTTGGAGTCAATATTTATTGTCTGAGTGTTAATCACACATGCTTTGAAGGGTCTCAGACCTACTCACCCAGTGCCTCCTGTCACTATTAGGAAACATTCAAAGACCCGCCTGATGGCGCAGCTGGCAGCACACTGAGCTGCGGTGTTGGCAGCCACATGGCCAACCTCAGGTTCAGATCCCCCAGATCTACCTAAAACACACTGGACGTAGAGCCATGTGCCCAAGATCCTGAAAAGCTGGGGGATCAGGAGCTGGGGATGGTGGCATGACAAGACTCTTCTCACTCTCTAGTATGAATAAGATAAATAAAACTAGAAAAAAAAATAAAGAAACATGCCAAATGTTCACAGGGTCTGCCTAAGAAACTTGCTTTGTAAAAAGAGGCCCCATGTAGCTCTGCCTTTCCTCAGGCAGGAATATGTGCCGAGCACCCTGCTGTGAATGTTCTCCCCGCAGCTTTCATCAGGAGTGGGAGGAGTTAGAATTATGTATCAGGAGGTAAATGCTTTCAAAAGAGCCTTATCCGTTTAATTGCATTTATTGAAGAGGCAGAGCAGTGAGACAGGGATGACCATAGTGTAGTTAGGGAACCTCCTTTGACCTCTCTCCAAGGAGCATTTTCCAAAGATTTGGGACCACCTGGTTATTTATTTATTGATTTATTGATCAAAGTTTATTTATCACTTCCAAGAGCCAGAGAGACATAGATAATCCAGCAGTGCTTAGACACTGTGACCCACCCCAAGCCAACCAGGATCGTGTGCCCACATTTGCCTAGTGTGTGCAGGAGGTCTCCAGACACCAACCTGGGACATTCCCACGTGAGCCAGCCTCGCAGAGCATCATGTTTCTCTGCTACACCACCGTCTTCCCCTACTTGCTGCTGCTTTTAAAGAATTGTATTTGTGGAATAAGGACACAGAGGAGGCTCCATTGGACACATAATTGCTTATCGGGCCTTATGAGCTGACTGGGAAGCTTGACTTAGGGTGAGAATATTATGAATGCAAGAGAATGAGCAGCCCACAGGATTTCTTAGAGAAACAGTGGACCTAAGGAGAAGAAGACTCTACTCTTGTGGATGCTCTCCTGAGTTACTGGGGGAGGGGGGGGTCAAACTAATTAACAATCTCCCCGAGACAACACTAGGGTAACTTTTGGGGGTAGTTTCTCCTGAATCAAGGAGCCTACTGTGGAATGCTGAGGGAGGTGGGCAGAGGGCTTCTCCAGACCTGCCCTCCAGATCAGTCTTCACTCAGCACTTCCAGATTCTCCACTGAAAGATGAGTTCAGCCTTAGTAAAGATAGATTTAGTCCATGGAATAGTAAAAAAAGAAATGAAAAAAGGCTTCAGAACAGTAAAAGAATGTCAAAGACTAAGCCAGATGCTGCTTAAAATGGAGATACAAACCCTGGGAACTTTTTTTTTGGATGGCTGTCTTAGGTGGAGGTTTGCATGGAACTGGATCTAAGCCCTAGGGTGGAGAGCTCTTTGGCTTGGCTGCTAGGTTAGGGGTTGGCCCGAGGCTTAGTCTGAGGGCAGAGCTACCAGCCCATTGTGGCTGCATGGCTCCAGGGCTGTCTGTCACAGATAGCAGGGGTCTAGTTTTACAAAGACAGCCTCCAGATTAAGCAATAGAGGGCATGTGCTGTCTTTAATTTTATAAAGTCAAGAATTCTTTCTAGTTTAGAGTTGAAAAATGCTGGTTGTAGCAGTTGGCCAGGGTAGGCTAGACTCCATTGTGATTTCTCTTTTAATTGTCACTCGTTTTTGCTTTATTTCTCAACTCTAGTCCTCATCAACATAACCTTAGTCTACCCTTCTGAGCGTGAGCTTCAACATAGGGGAACCACCCAGACTTGGTGGGGCTGTTGCCTCGCACACCCAAGGCACCAGCCAGCTGTGCTAGTCCAGGTTTCCGTGTGCTTTGCCCTAATTTATTAATGAGGCCACTAGATGGAGTGCAAGTATCAGGAAACAGCCTTGCTTCACTGGCAGTCCTGGAGCGGTCTGGAAAGGGAACTGCCACAGATCACAGGCGTGAGCCCTGGGAACCAGCAACCTGTGGTGACAGTGTGTTCTGATTCCTTTGGCCAGGTTCTGAAGACAGCCCACCCAAGCATTCAGGCAACAACGAAAGTCATTCTTCCAGAAGAAGGAATCGACATTCCAAGTCAAAAGTCACCAACGGCGTTGGAAAGAAATGAAAGACGCTGGTCAATCAGAGATGTTCCAGAGAGTGCCTAGAACTGAGGGGGGAAGGAAACTCTTTTGGACCTCCCTGTTAGGAGATCAAAACGTACAGCGCAAACAGGAAGAGGACAGGGAAGTGTGGGGGGGTCATCATTTGCGAGTGTAAGTCATGTTCCCCGCAGACCTGGCATCATCAGGCAGATCATTGCCTGGGGTCCTTCGCCAATTGGGGTCTCAACTAACTTCAGCACTTGGCACGTGGTCACCGGTAGCAGTACATTGCATTGGAAGGAAAAGATGGCTTTTACTCAGAGTTGCCGTGAGCAGCTCTGCGCTTGCGTGTATTGTGGATGTGGTGTGGACATCTTCAGACAAGCACCAGCCGGGCGGTTCGTGCACTGGTCAGCCGGCCTTTCCGTTTGTACGAATCTATCTTTCCATCTGATTGATTTGTTTTAGGCTACTTTTCTATATTTCGTTGTTTGTTTTTAAGTCCAGATACTTAACAGCCTTCGGAAGCCATGGCTGGAATTGAAATTGAGAGAGAGTTTTCCTTCCTTCTAGAGAAAAAGAGAGAAGTGAGCATTTGCATTCTCATTGAGCAACCTCAGCCCCCTCTTTGAGACCTTCAACCATGTGGCGGATGTCCAGCCATCTGAGAAGTTAGATGCCTGCCTAGAAACCTGGGCTTCAGATCGGAATCTTTCCTGTTCCCTCCCAAAGGGCATTTGTCCAGACATATCCACAGTGCACAAAAGCGAGCCTGTCGGAGAGGCAGTTTACACCCCGGCTTCTCCCCGAGCCAGGTGCCTTTTACATTTGCTTTGTTTTCCTTCCATGGTGTGTGGCTGACATTGTCTTTTAGTCCCACGTGAGGTGCTGGTGAGTATTACCTTTTATCCGTGCCATGCGTACAACATTACCCCATAGGTCACCACCTCTGATGGATCCCTGATTTAAATAAAACCATTCACATTAAAGCCTGTCAAAGGTTTGTGTCTGTAAAGTGCTTGTTTCTTTATTTGTGTCTTTTTGATTTTTTTTTATTGTTTGGAAAGCAATTACTGTATTTTTCAAGTGACTGTCGGATAATATATGTGTATAATGTGTGTGTTTTAGATAGTGAGAAAGAAAAAATGTGTAGTTTAAAGGTCTAGGAGCCATACAGGTGCTGTTTCTCAGCCTTCCCAAGTGATCAGTAGGAAATGAACAACGCAGTCATTGTCTTTCACTATGGTGATGGTTACCAAGTTGGATTTTTTTCCCCTCTAACAAGAGGCCAATACCCGGTTGATTAGCTTACAGATATAAACTCACTGAAAGCAATCCTTTTGTTCCCTCATTTCACAGAGCACAAAGGTTTCCATGTCTTTTCTGCCTTGAAGGAAATCTTTAACCGTAGAAATGTCATGTTTTTCTTTTTCTGCAGAAGACTTCTGAGGTGAAGGGGTTAAATGAATCATGCGAAGCTGGGGTCATATCCTGTGCTCTGGGCTCCAGCGACCCCTTGGTTCAGAGCCACCCACAGACTTGCCCTAGCAGCTGACGAGCAGTAGGCAGGGAGCCTCGGCAGTGACTCGGCTCACGTCACAAGCAGGGACCCGGCTGTGATGGGCCATGGCTCTGAGCTGTCATGTGCTGTACAAGCAGCATCTGCATCCTTCCCATGAAAGTATTGAAGAGATGCAAAGGGGAATATGTTGTCTAAACCTGCCTGCAGTTTTAAATTTTAACTTGCCAAAGGGTGCATACACACCCCAGATAGAGGGAAAGTGAGAAAGCCCCCCATGGGAAATGGTCACACCGCAATCCCTTCTCCATTTCTCCCTTCTTTGGGGCTTTTAGGCACACACTCATGTGCTCATTGTGCTTTTCAGGCTGCTGGGTTTAGGACTCAACGTAGTTGGCCTTGTGTGATCTGGCCACCTTCACCACCATGCCACCCTGCGTTTTATAACCCATGAGAAAAGGTCTTATTTATTTATCATTGTCTTTTGCTTTATTGAACACTGAGTGCTAGTGAACACCATCTACGTCATCTCTCCTTCCCCATGCCTGTGGCACATCACTGAGTGTACCCGAGTTTTCCGGGAGAGCTGAGCCTGCACTTTCACACTCCTCTGATTAATTAATATCGTAGCCCGGCCTGACTGGCAAAGCTTGTGTCCTTTCTCCAGATCAGCGTAGAGGAGGCAACTGTTTAGAATGCGGTGAGTTTGACGACGGTGGTTAAGGAGGAGAACAAAGTGCACGGGACAGTTTTTCCTCTGTGGCTTTGTAGGAAGCAGCCAGGAAAGTCCTCTGATAAACTCACAGTTTAAACTACCTTTTTCCCTTTTGGTATGAGCCCTTGATTGTAGTGAAAGGTTACCAAACCAGGGCTTTTAAGACTTGGCCAGAACCTTCCTCCAAGAAACCGTACTACTGCGTTTGCATACTTTTTCTGTTCGTTTCTATGGAAATGGCCCTACGTGTATGAAAATTGAATACATGTTTCTGAATCATTCAATATCTAAAATTATTTGATTACCAATTATGTTCACCATTTGCACCCTCTTAGAAGACACTATTGTTTTGGACAAAGGCCATGAAGAATGTTTTACGTGTTTTCCTCCTTAAGCATTGTGTTGAGTGTTACTTTTCCCTTTTTGTCATTCTTGAATCTTCCCAGGACCACTCTCACTTTTCTTATGTATTTTTAGCATTTGTAGAAGCCTTGACCAAACAGCTGCCACAGCACTGTGGGGATATTTCATTGACCTGGAAAACATTTTGATGATACAAGGCAACCTATAGATACTGGTCTTCATCTAGACTGCGTCTGTCAAAAGCTCAAGTACTCACCCAAGAGAAATAAAATTCATTACCAAATCCTTCAGACTCAGCCCTTACTGTTTTCCCTCAGGAGCTGCTGTGTAGCTTCCCAAGGCGATAGCTCTCTTTGTCAGGACTTGCCCTTTGGAATTGGACTCCTGGAGGAGCTGGGATAGAATAGTTCACTTAAGCCTCATGCAGTCACTTGAGAAAGGGTGAGGTTGAACGCAGAAGGGGAGACTAAACAGAATGGTTAAAAAAAAAAAAAAAACGTAACCATTGGAAGCCAGGCTGAAGTGAGCCCTTTAAATCCAGGAGATTTACTTTCATTGTCCTTGAATCTTGTTCAGTAGCTGCAGGGAATTCTTAGGCCAACCACCATGATTAGCAAGTGGATGTTGTTTGTAACATTCTTACTGCAATGACAACTAGAAGTTTCACAGGTGGGGCTTGTCCTATGGCTTGGTAGTTAAAGGAACCAGATCTCACGGTTGGAATCCCAGCCCCAGCAACTTGAAAAGCAAACTGGGTACTGTGTGTGTGCCTCAAGTCCCAACAGGATGAGGATATAGAGGAAAATGGATCGGTGGTGTGCCCACAACCCACTGGAGTGGTGCTTTCTCCCTCTCTGTCTCTTTGTCTCTCTCTGGCAAGCACATGCACCCTCTAGCTTGCTTTTTTTTTTTTTAAAGAGAAAGTAATAAACACAGGTAAACTATTGGAGTGCTCAGTATCTTTTCCATTTATATAATTGCAGTCCAAATGTAAGAAGAGTCAAGACCTGTTTATCAGTGTTCCAGTATATAATGTGCCTCAGTGGGTGTGTGCATTTCAAGGATTAGATTTGAGATCTGGTTCTTTGCAAGAATATTAGTAATGGCTGAGACTGATGGGTTACAGTCTGGTTGCTAACCTATAATAATTTTTTTAACTGCCAGAAGATACATCCCTCACCAGAGAGGGAGAAAACACCTCCTAATCCTGTGGTCACACTACAATACTTTTTTCTCCATTTTTCCTTCCAGTCAGGATTCTGGGCATGCACACATGTGCCTAGCATGTTTTTCAAACTAACAGGACTGGGATTTGAACTGTAGATGCCATGAGAGATCCATAGTGTACAATGCTTAACCACTGTGCTACGGCACCAGGCCAGTAATTAAAATTTACAGCATTTCCTCTTGTCCCTTCTTATTCTAAATTTGATGGTAGTACTATCACAAGTGAAGGCTGCAATTTATTTTTAATTAAAATTTGATATTTGATGCATTAACTAAATACAGCTTTTTCATTTTGCTATGTTCTGTGAATTTAGAGGAATTATTTATTAATGTCTGCAGAAGTGGAGGGAAATGAGCTAGACATGAACTTTTATAATTTGTAGGAACACTGAATGTAAAAACCTTTGTCTTCAATGTTCACTAAAAAAACCAAAAAGCACCTTTTTGTCCATTTCAGAAATTTCATCTGTGACTTTGTCTACCCTAACAGTCTTAAAGTTGCCTGTCCTGTGATAAGACTTTCGTTATCACAGACTAACCCAGTTTAAGGGTTTGCATCATGTCCAGGTTCGTCCAGGGCCTCACATGACTAAGCTTGATTTATACTTCTTGATACTCAGATAGTCACAAAACTAGCCAACACTCAGTCTATATACAGCACACCTGGCTAGCGGGAGAGTGGATGATAGGCAGGCTTCCTGCCTGCAGTCCTGTTAGAAAGGACTCCTAAGACCCCAGCCTAACTGTTCTCTTTGAGCAGAAAAGGGTATGGGCAAGTCCATCCCCTTGTAAGCCCAATGGGGACAGTAACATGATTCAGAAAATAGAATTTGCCTGAGGGTTTTGCTTTCATAGCTGATGCAGCCAGCTATGCAACCACTTTAACTGGTCTGGGTTTATGCTTGTACTTTTTAGTTACTGTGTTTTGTTTGTTATTGGAGTGCTCTGAAGACATTGTGCTGCTGAGGGCTTACAAATTGTGGGCACCAGTAATGCCCTGCAGTGGAAGTTTTGCTCAGAGCCTCCTGACCTGCTCCTCCACGCAGTCATCCCAGGGCCCCAGATACCAGTGTTTCAAATAGGGTGTATCTCCCTCTGGATGCTGGGTAAAGGGGACTCTTATGGCTTCACAAACCATAGGAAATGGGTTTTCTGCCTTTGAAATAAAATTGTTTTAAAAAATGTGAGACTAAGAAACCAGATGCTGCATTCTCATGTTGACGTATACACACAATAGCCCTAATTACGGAGTCAAATTGCTTGGCCTGGTTACATAACAGTCCATCCTGGAAATGGACTGTGACCCGACCGTTCCCACTCCTCTGACACAGGGCTATACTCTGACTCATTCTACGCAGTGGACATTTTACATTATGGGCTGGTTAGGTATTTCACGGGTACAGCCTGGGAAAGGCTTAGGAAAGATCTCTAGCTTTCAAAATGCTTAGGATCCTCCACCTTCTCTGAGAGTGGATGAAATGCAAACAGAGCAGGAGAACAAAAATTCATGAGGACTGCTGCTAACAAGTCTAGACAAAAGCATCAGAGGACTGCAGCCTGCACAACAGCCCTAGGTGGGGTGCTCAGAAGACCCCTGAATCTTCCTGGTGGACATATGCTTTGCTAGTTAGCCAGGTGCCTGAGCCATATCTCCACTAACAGGGAAAGGACCGTCATTGAGAACCTCCTTCGTGAACTTTGTGCGTGTGTGTGTTCACACACATGCATATGTGTGTGTGTGTAGGGCGCGTGTGCTCGCCAGAAAGACAGAGACAGAAAGTGAGAAATCACCCCCCAAGGGGGATGGCCATGCCGCAATCCCTTCTCCTCCATGCTCCTCTCGGGATCTTGGGCATGCACACACACACACCCGGCGGGAGTTTAAGCCACCAGGTCCGGGACTCAAACCATGGTCAACTACATGGGAGTCCAGTGACATAGCCATTACGCTAACTGCTGGTCCCTCACACTTCTTTTTTTAAAATTATTTATTAAATTTTATTTATTCATTTATTTATTTTTAGTTTGACAGAGAGAGACACAGAAACAGAGAAAGAGGGGAAGTGAGAAAGCAAGGCACCAGGTCCAAGACTTGAACCATGGTTAGCCATGTGGGAGTGCCCAGTACCTTAACCACCATGCCACCTGCTGGTCCCATCACACTTCTTTTTTTAATTGCCAGAGGGTGTGTGCTCATCAGCACACAGAGAGAAAGCACCCCCAGACGGGGTGTGGTCATGCCACAATTCCTTCTCCATTTATACATCCTGTTGAAATGTGGGGCAGAAACACAAATGCACCTGGCATGTCTTTCAGGTTACAGGGGCTGGGACTCAAATGGCATGGTTAATTATGGGATCCAACTCATTTAACCGTTCAGCCACAGGGCTGACCCAGTGTGTGTTCTATTTGAATTCTGTGTTTAGTAACGTTTCCACGTTTTCCAGAAACATGAGGCTTGGGAACTTTAGTACTTGTCCCCAGAGCACATAGTCTAGATAGCTGGCATCCGAGAGCCTGAGTCTCTGGCCTGTCCCGGGCTCCTTGTCTTGATTCTGTGTGCATGTTTTATTCTCCACTGCCAGATCATGGTCCCGTTCATCCCTACAAACTCCCTCCTGACCAGCCTCAGCCGCTGGTAAATGGAAGGTGAGAGGGGCAGCAGGCAGCATAGTGGTTACGGTGCTGGACTCCCATGTGATTGACCTTGGTTTGAGTCCTGGACCCAGCAGCTCGAAACTCATGCCAGGCATGTGTGTGTCTGCCCAAATTCCCAAGAGGAGAATGGAGGAGAATGCAGCACGGCCATCCCTATCAAGGGGTAATTTCTCATTTTTTGTCTCTGGTGAGTGCACATGCTCTATAGCAAAAATCTCTCCAGAAAAAAATGGATGGTGAGGAGCCAGCACCTTGGGGTCATACCACACCTTGGTCTCTCCCTCTTTCTTGGAAGGAGACTCAGAGCTCAGATGCTCACTTTGGCCAAACCTCCAAACTACTCGGTATGTTGGCTGTAGGTGTGACTGGCCCACTGCATGCTGGGTGGGAGCAGTAACTGAAGTTGGCCATCAGTGTTCATGTCATGTGAACAGATGGACTCTAGCGTTGATATCCCCTGGCCTAAAATGAGTCAAAATGCCAGCAGTTGAGGCAGGGTCCCATCAAAAGGACCTGAGTTCTTTTCCTGTTGTTTTGACTTTCGGAAGGCAATTCTCCCATAGCAGCTCCCTCTGCCCTCAGGAATGTGATTTACAATCTGGTGAGGCCATAAACCTCTGCTCTTCTGAAAAACAGCAAAGTATGGGAAAGAATGTAAATTATAAATACTGAATTCCTATGGTCAGCAATAATGTAATGGCCTGGGCGGGTTATTTTTTTAATATGGTATCCATATGGCTTTAATTTTTAAGGGGTTGCGTCCTTACCCCATCGCCGTATTTCTAGACAGAACAGATAACAGCAAAATGTCCTGCTGAGATAACGGTGTTTTTCTGAAATGAATAAAGCCTTTCTCTGATGACTCATTGGCCACATACTTTGAAATGCCACCCTTCACAGAGAGGGATGGAACCATGGTGATGGGGACATTCCCATATGGATCAGCCTGTGATCTGGGGTCACTGAACCCCGAACCAACCCCCGTGTTCTCACTTTAACCCTTCAATTTGAGCTTTTTAGGGGGATACCTTAACCACCATGCCACCTGCTGGTCCCATCACACTTCTTTTTTTAATTGCCAGAGGGTGTGTGCTCATCAGCACACAGAGAGAAAGCACCCCCAGACGGGGTGTGGTCATGCCACAATTCCTTCTCCATTTATACATCCTGTTGAAATGTGGGGCAGAAACACAAATGCACCTGGCATGTCTTTCAGGTTACAGGGGCTGGGACTCAAATGGCATGGTTAATTATGGGATCCAACTCATTTAACCGTTCAGCCACAGGGCTGACCCAGTGTGTGTTCTATTTGAATTCTGTGTTTAGTAACGTTTCCACGTTTTCCAGAAACATGAGGCTTGGGAACTTTAGTACTTGTCCCCAGAGCACATAGTCTAGATAGCTGGCATCCGAGAGCCTGAGTCTCTGGCCTGTCCCGGGCTCCTTGTCTTGATTCTGTGTGCATGTTTTATTCTCCACTGCCAGATCATGGTCCCGTTCATCCCTACAAACTCCCTCCTGACCAGCCTCAGCCGCTGGTAAATGGAAGGTGAGAGGGGCAGCAGGCAGCATAGTGGTTACGGTGCTGGACTCCCATGTGATTGACCTTGGTTTGAGTCCTGGACCCAGCAGCTCGAAACTCATGCCAGGCATGTGTGTGTCTGCCCAAATTCCCAAGAGGAGAATGGAGGAGAATGCAGCACGGCCATCCCTATCAAGGGGTAATTTCTCATTTTTTGTCTCTGGTGAGTGCACATGCTCTATAGCAAAAATCTCTCCAGAAAAAAATGGATGGTGAGGAGCCAGCACCTTGGGGTCATACCACACCTTGGTCTCTCCCTCTTTCTTGGAAGGAGACTCAGAGCTCAGATGCTCACTTTGGCCAAACCTCCAAACTACTCGGTATGTTGGCTGTAGGTGTGACTGGCCCACTGCATGCTGGGTGGGAGCAGTAACTGAAGTTGGCCATCAGTGTTCATGTCATGTGAACAGATGGACTCTAGCGTTGATATCCCCTGGCCTAAAATGAGTCAAAATGCCAGCAGTTGAGGCAGGGTCCCATCAAAAGGACCTGAGTTCTTTTCCTGTTGTTTTGACTTTCGGAAGGCAATTCTCCCATAGCAGCTCCCTCTGCCCTCAGGAATGTGATTTACAATCTGGTGAGGCCATAAACCTCTGCTCTTCTGAAAAACAGCAAAGTATGGGAAAGAATGTAAATTATAAATACTGAATTCCTATGGTCAGCAATAATGTAATGGCCTGGGCGGGTTATTTTTTTAATATGGTATCCATATGGCTTTAATTTTTAAGGGGTTGCGTCCTTACCCCATCGCCGTATTTCTAGACAGAACAGATAACAGCAAAATGTCCTGCTGAGATAACGGTGTTTTTCTGAAATGAATAAAGCCTTTCTCTGATGACTCATTGGCCACATACTTTGAAATGCCACCCTTCACAGAGAGGGATGGAACCATGGTGATGGGGACATTCCCATATGGATCAGCCTGTGATCTGGGGTCACTGAACCCCGAACCAACCCCCGTGTTCTCACTTTAACCCTTCAATTTGAGCTTTTTAGGGGGAGGTTTTTCTGTAAAGTTTTGAAATGCTCTTCCTGTCTCTTATCAGTCAAGGTTCTGCTCACTAACTGGGAACAGACTTCTTATTGCTGCCACCAGCAGTAAAGACAGCCACAAAATTGTCCCAAAGACCACAAGGCAGCATGGGTTTAAGTTGTCATTCCAGTGGTGGGCAACTCCTGGCTGAATTTCACAAGCTGGGCACAGTGGCCCCTTGCTCTGCCAGGGTGGGAAGGGGCCACTGGTCACCACATGAATTCCTGCT
>NW_006198305.1:3360390-3372271 GCF_000334495.1 Tupaia belangeri chinensis
ATGGGCCCACTGGTCACCACATGAATTCCTCCTGCTGTTCTCAGACCACAGAAGCCAGTGCTTGGGATTGCTATGCTGGCGTTCAGCATTTTCCCCCTTAAATGCAGCTTCAGTCTGGTTCAAAATGATGAGTGAAAGCTGAAAAAACACCCAGGGCTCAAAGTTCCTAAGCTACCGTTGTAACAGCCCAAATCGGTCAGAGCATCTAGTAAAGTCAATAGAATGGTGTTTTTCCTGGTGTGGTCAGGAAGTATGCTGACAGTGGAACAGTGGGCCTAGCCTGCGTGAGAATGTGGCACTCGAAATCACAAACGTACCCACCCTCAGAAATCTGTAGCTTCGCAAATGCCCATTCACTCGCGCACTCGCCCTTCAGGTCTCCCTGTCATTTTTTTTGAACCACAGTTGGTTCACGAATGCCAGGCTCAGCCTGGGTATGGGGCTAACCAGACCACACATGGGCATGAGGAGAGGGCTGTTTTCAAAAATGTCTGAGTATATGTGTGTTATTTTGGCCACCCAGATAACCTCAGCTGCAAATCCATTCCCCCAAATTGTGTCTGTGCCAGAAATGTCTGTTTAGGCATCTAACGATTTCAATGAAAGAGGAGATAAGCCTAGCAGCAAAATGTCCAGACATCGAGGACTTCGGAAAGTTGGCTGAAAAATAGAATTACAGTACAAGTTTACTTTGGTGCAGGAAAATTTTGGAATTTGTACAATGTTGTTTTTTTTTTCTTTCACAATATGCATTTCCCATGAACTCTTTGAAGACCCCTGTAACAGCCTTATATTTGGACTAAGGTTTGTAAATTAAACTTTAAAAAAAAGGAAAAACAGAATCAGAGCTCTGGAGTAGTGGATGCCCCAAAATGTGATTGTTGATGTGTAAATTAACTTGTATTGTCACTCTTTTTTCAGACAACATTGCTGTGAACAGCAGAATTGCCTTTTAAGTTTAGAACAATAGTGTAAACATTTCTGGTGCTCTGCTTCAGAGCTGGCCAGTGGTCATGAAATCTCACCCAAAATGGGTATAACATAGTTGGCCCAAAGACAAACAGAAAAATCTACATCATATGTGAGATTCACTGCCTCAACTTTTCCCATTTGTCCTATTTCCACCCTGGATTTAAAAAAAAATTATTGCAGTTATTTGTATCTTGCTCAGGGAAATTCATTTGCAGTGGCTCAGGTTGGAAAAGGAATATTTAGGTTTTCCAAATAAATTTCTTTATATTTAATATGTTGACATCACCCTTCTGCTGTTGAGTTGCTAGCGTGATTGGCAAGTGATATTTTTGCCCTATTTGGCAAAATGATTAATATTAAAAGACAATACTTAGGTCTTAATGCATTCTCTTGTTGCTTAATAACCGAATACCTGTGTCTGGGTGATTTGTAAAGAGAGGTTTATTTAGCTCACAGTTTTGGAAGTCCAAGGTCAAGGGGCCATATCAGATGAGGGTCTTGGTGGGGCCTCCCTGTAGTCTTCCACGTGACACGACAGCAAGAGCAGAGCACATCTCTGTGCATCTCATTCCCTCCCCTTATAAACCTCCCAGGATTCAGGCATGGGGACCCACCTTGATGACTTATGTAATCCTAGTCACTCCCCAAAGGCCTCACCTTTCAATGCCATGATCAGATTGGGTTATCACTCTCTTTTTCTTTTCTTTTTTTTTTGGAGAGGTTTTTGCTATAGGGTGTATGCACTCGCCAGACAGACAGAGAGAGACATAGAGACAGAAAGCGAGAAATCACCCCCCAGGGGGGATGGCCACGCCACAATCCCTTCTTCTCCATTCTCCTCTCGGGATCTTGGGCACGCACGCACACGCGCCCGGCATGAGTTTTAAGCCACCGGGTCCGGGACGCGAACCGCGGTTACTACATGGGAGTCCAGCAACATAACCATTACGCTAACTGCTGGTCCCATGGTTATCACTCTCTTAATATCATTACAATGACAAACCAAATTTCAGCACATACATTGCTGGGAATCTCATTCAAATCAGCTACTTACTTAGGCTAACCATATGCCAGGCACCAAACTTGGTGCTTGTCCTCGGCTATCTGATTCCTCACAGGCCCCTCATTGATGTTACCCCATTTTTTAGACTGGGGTAGATGAAGAAAGAAAGGTTTGAAGAAATTAAGAGACTCATGTAATCTAATTCCATAATACAAATCTCCATCCTTCTACCCAAGAGGCAAGAGTATATTGCTGGCTTACTCCCCAGACTCCTGGTTCAAAACCTGCCCCCACCTCTTACAAGCTGTATAACTTGTAAAGTGTGTAACTTCCCAATGACCCAAGTGAGTTACTGGATTGTCAAGAAAGTCATGATGCATTTTTTACATAGAAAAAGATGTCACGACTTTCCCGACAACCTAGTATTTCATCTCTGTGCCCCAGTTTCCTTCTCTAAAAGGTGGAAGTCATAATAACTACCTCCTAGGGTTGTTAGGATTTAATGTGTTCATTCTTTTGAAAGTACACAGAAAGATGTCCAGCCTGTCACAGTACTCAAAATACATACTGTTGTGCTGGCTGTCTCATTAAAGACAGGGAATTATTAAGGAGTCAATTAGCATAAACTAGGCAGGAGCTAGTGAGAACCTGAACTAGGGAAGCCTTAGGATGAAGAGGAAGAAACAGATAGGGGAGACCGTACAGAGAAGCAGTGCAGCTCAATATCCAGTGAGAAGGGAATTCAGGATGAAGCTCACACTCCTCGGCCCAATTCTGTATCCACATAGCTCCTGCCGATGCCTGTACCCCCACCTCATATGCCCCCTTATGCTTAGCACTGTGGCACCACTAGTCTTCCCCATGAGTCATGAGTTCCTCACACTTTCAGGCTCCCCTGCGTCTTTGCCATGCCTAAACACCTGCCCCTGGCATTCTGCCTGGTAAACTCCCCTCAACCTTCAGCCAGACACTGCTCTCTGGAACTCCCCCAGCCCCTGATGCACACAAAAGTGCTCTTTTGTGCTGTTAATCACCTCTTGATAATGATCATTGCAAGGATCTCCTCAGCTGAACTGTGTAGGCTCCTTAAGGTACTTGTCCCCAACACCTAGCCCACAGCAGGTGTTCAGTAAATGCTCTTTGAATGAGATTATAGGACAGAGCCAGAGACAAATCCTTCCAGAATGTGACACTTCTGGGGTGTGTTGTTTCTGTTCCCTTTGATTCCACAGACATCTGGTACAGGGTCCTCAACTCAGGCGCACTCAAGCCTGCATCTGCGGGTTGGGTCCTGCTGCCTCCTCTTCTTGAGCTGTTACATTTGATCGCACCACAAGGCCCACACCAACATTTCAGAGAGCTGCTTTGTTTACATTTTTCCTGTTAGACTTCCACCACTGGTGAAATGAATAGCTCCTCCTCTGGAGTATTCATCAGAAAATACCTTAGCTTCAAGTTGCTTAAAACATCCATTCTTTGAAGGTAATGACTGAGGACCACTTTTTGATTGTCAGCACTGGGCCTTGGGGTTCATGCCAAAGACATCCACTCTCCCCCACCTGGCACCTGTGTTGATTTTGACAGGTACCATGGAAAGCTGTGCTTTTTTTTCCCCCTTGGATACACGTTCATGGGTATAATTCAAGGTTTTATGGGTTTCTCCATTGGGGTTCATAATTCTAGAAGTCTTTCAAAGAAAAATAATATGAAAATCTATTACTCTTGAAATTTTACCAAAACAAAGACTGTGAAGTCCCATCTTGGAAGAGGCCCATGCAAGGGAGAGCTTTATTAACTTCCCCTCCTCCACCTTCCCAAGGTCTACTTCCTCCCCATCTGAACTCTCTTGAGAACCCTGGGGATATATGCCATCCACACTAGGCAGTCCCCTTGACCTAGGAGTGCTGATTTGGGCACTCCGCTCCACTGGATCTGCACAAGACAGTGAACAATGGTTCACTCCGCCATATTTTTTGCCACTCCCATCACATAGTAGTAATGTCCCAACGTGGACAGTGTCTTGGTCCATTTTCTATTGCTATCACTGAATACCATAGACTGAGTGATATATACTGAACAGCTATTCAGGGCCAGATAGTGGTGCTAAAATGCAAGACTGAGGTGAGGGTCCCAGGTTCACATTTGGAGAATTTCCTGAGTATGCCAGGCACACATGTGCCTGTGATCTGGGCTGACTGGAGATGGATCACAGCATCAAGACCCTGTTGTCCTTTTTTCACTGACTTCCTCATGGAAGAAAGAAATAAACTTAAAAAAAAATTGGCTCACATTTCTGGAGGCTGGGAAGTCCTAGAGCGTGACACTGGCCCATAATGAGGCCCTTCTTGCTGCCTCATAACATGGTGAGATAGACTAACAAGCCTGAGAGAGCTCACTTTTACAACAAAGCTACTCCTACAATAATGGACTCACTCCTGTCATAGCAACATTACTCCAGTCATGAGGGTAGAGCCCTGCCCTTGCGACTCAATTGCCTCTTTTGTTTTGTTTTCTATAGGGTGCATACACTTGTTAGAAACAGAGAAAAAGAAATCACTTCTCAGGGAAAATGGCCACACTACAGTCTGTTTTGCTCCATTTACCCCTGGGGATTTTGAACATGCACACACACACATCCAGCACAATTTCCAAGCCTTGTCCAGGACTCAAACCACACAGTCAGCCATGTGGGATCTAGCAGCCTTAATCACCATGCCTCCTACTGATCCTCAGTCTCTTCTTATTAAGCCCCACCTCCTAACACTATTGCATTGGGGATTAAGTGTCCAGCATATGAACCTTTGGGGGCCACACTCAAACTGTAGCAGGAAGCAAGGTGGCACCATGTCTAGAAGTCATTCTAAAGCATGAGACTGTGCTAGGGAGATTGGACGTTTAAGCCTCAAACACAATATCCACCAGATCTAGCCCTTGTCCCGTGGGAAGCCCAATTTTCTAGCCAGCCACTCCTTTTGTCATCATGAATCTTCCTTCAGTTCTTTGTATCCATCTCTGCTATGGTCAACCTACCCACCAACGGGATTCCATATGGGTCACCCCAGAAAGAAACAGGTGGAGCCCTCAATCCCTTTCCTCTTTTTTTTTTTCCCTTGCCTTTCTGCAGATGTGTCACCTCCCCAGAACATTTGCTCATAGGGGTTATTACAAGTGAATCCCTTGCTGGATCACAAAAGCAGAACTAAAAAGTCTTGCTGCAGCAAACCCCACACCCCCCTGTGGTTCCCAGTTTTATGACTTTCTTTTCTCATAAGGATCTGGCTGGATCTGCTTCTCGGATCTGACAGCTTACAGAGGAGTTCCTGCTTCCATAGAAGCCACTTCCTCCTTGACAGGACTTAGCACGCCTCTGGTTTTCAGATGGGGACACAGTGCGGGGGTTTTCCAGACCTTCACTGAGCTTCAGGATCTGGGCAGCCAGGGGCTGCATCTGCTCTGTATCTGGAGAAGATCGTCCTCCTTCTGTATCTTACAAGGCCTGTTTACTGCTTTAATGAGGAAAGAGCCCTAAAGAAAAGGCTCTTCCATTGGTGGTTGTCCCCAAACTGAACTAATTATCTTTCATCCTGCTAATTCTACCCTGCTGTGACCAGTTTAGTTTGGGGAACTATTTTTACTTCTGAACACAAATGTTCTTCCCTCTTACATCTGTTCACTGCAAGCTTTCCAGACAGCAATGATGGACCATTGAGTAAAATGTTTTATTCCATGAATAAAAACACTTATGTGTTTTTTGAAAATTATTTTTGTCAAAAAAGCCACCCCCATGTGCAACATCCTCTTTTTTCAGGCAAGAGTCTGGGTTAGTTTGACTTCTCTCTGGGGGTAACTGAGCCAAACATGAATCACTCACTTGGCTGCAGGCAGAGGCCAACCCCTCGATCTGCAAGATTACAATCCTGTAATCAGCCTACTGATTCCTTCTGCTGATGCAAGCCAGAGAATGGGTTGTACTCAGCCAGGACTGAGAAAATGAAACAGAATAGCACATTTTCACGCTGTTTCCCATCCAAAGAGAGTCATTCTCAGACACTGTATTTGTAGTGTGGCATCTGACCAGTGTATGGTTCAAGAAGAAGCTTGTGACCAGGATGACCAAAATCCCCATGTGACATAGCTGTCACATTGTCACACGCATATATATGCAGAGAAGACAGGAAGTGTTGGAGAAGCTAGGGGGACAAGGAATCAGCATCAGCCTGTGGTTGAACCCCTATATTTCATAGGTCAAGACAGTGAGGCTCAGAGGAGTGAAATGACTTGGCCAGGCTCACACAGCTGGCTGGACACCTCTGGATCCCATCTCCTAGTGTCCCTGTCCTTGTATACCACGTCCTCGCCTAGCTGCCAAAGAAGATGAACTGTGTGTCGCTTGGGCATGTGCCACAGCTTTGTGCATTTAGGGAATTTGTCCTTTCTGCCAAGTTTCTTTTTCCTTTCCCCAACACTGCAAATAACCTGCAGAACTCAGCTCCACTCTCTGAAGCCTTCTATCACTGAATAGCAGTTTAAAAATTTAAAAGGCATATATAAAAATAGAGTATGCAAAGACTAGGATGCTTATAAAAGAGTGGCAGAGACCCCATAAAAATTGAATATCAGGAGTGCCCAAATCTGAGGTAATTTGAGGTGTTTAGAAATTGCTGAAGACAGACAGGGTAGTCCCTGTAGCCTAGTAGTTAAGAGAGCTGGATCCTACATGGTCCATTGTGATTCATAGCCCAGACCCATCAGCCTGAAAAGCGTGCCTATGCATGTGAGTGTGTGCCCAAACTCCCAGCAGGATGGAGATAGGGAGAAGAAGGGACTATGGCATGCTTTCTTCCTCTCTGCCTCTCTCTGGCCAACGCATGTGCCCTTTGGTAATTAATATATGTATGTGTATGTGTGTGTGTGTGTGTGTACACACATATATAAGTACTAAGGACAATTTTTTTTTTTAAAAAAAGGATGTAGGTGGAGTTTTTAATAGACACACAGAGGACAAGAAAGGAAAATAGTGGGTGTCTACTGTTTGGGAAAAGAGTTCAGTCTTGGTCTTTCTCTGCCACATGAGCCTTCCATGATTCTCTTTGCTCTGTATCGTGACCTCTAAGTCAATCAAGCTTTGGCTTTCTTCATACCCTCCAGTAACTTTCTCCCCTCATCTCAGTCCTCCAGTCATTCTGGTCCATTTTCACTATTTGAATATTCATCAAGGTCTTTCTCATCACATCTTGTCCCCTTCTAGGCCACTAGCACACCCTTCCTGAGCCGATGACCTTCGCAGACACCAAGGCTAATTTGTCACCCCGGCAGCATCTGTCTCCCTTTGTGAGTAGCATGAAAGTCTGAGGGAGGAGCAAGGGGGATCCTGCCTTGACTGCGAACTTGCACTCACTTGGATTTCCTTCATCTATTCTTCATCAGGGGATTGCTGTGCAACCTGGAACAGGCAGAATTTACCCAGGGAGAAGAGGACGAAGCCCAGGTTCTCGGTACAGTGAATGTCGCGGTGATGAATTTCCAAGCTGTGAGCTAAACCCTGAGAAACTAGAAGTGTCACATCAGGAGACAGAGGAAAGAGACAGATTTCGAAAACTACAGGTCAACGAGGTTGGTATTAATACAGAGGGAAATTCTAGCGTAGACTATTAAAAGGTAGTCTGTGACCACGCTTGCAGAAGAAAGCACTGGCCACTGGGCATTAGCAAAGGCACACTGAGAACAAGCCATGCATGGCCAGTGTAGTCTCCTTTCTTCAGAGTTATCAGATTCAGACACCAAAAGAATACGACAAATGGGAAAATCTCAGAGTACAAATCCCATCTAAGCTAAATGATCTAAAATAAACATCTATTTTGAAAAACCCTTATGTTATTACAACTTCACTTGGAAAGTCACTGGGCACATTAGCGCTGTAAAGCTCTGAGAAGGCCTGCACCAGAGCCACCTATTTAATATTATTTCATTGAGTAAGTATTCCAGTGAATGTACATGGAGGAAGGATGATCTGGACAAATTTTAGCAAGGTGTTTTGCAAAGCCCATATCATTTAAGCTGTGAAGGTGGTGGAGAAATGTGGTTAAAAATAGCTCATTGGAGTCACAGCTAGATAGACAACTGTGCCTAAAGAGCATTAATTAATCAATTAGTTTCACCCCATGGAATGCCTTTAATGGAATGTCTCAAGGATCTTCCCTTACCCCTAGTAAGCTCAATGTTCGTATTAGTGACTTGTGTCACAACATTGAAGACCTACTTTTAAAGTTTCTGGTGGGGGCCTGATGGTGGTGCAGTGATAAAACACAATGCACTGTGAGGCCAACCCACATGGGAAGATTCCAGGTTCATATCAAAAGAATATGCCAGGGAGGGCTGGCAGATAACATGGTAGTTAAGGACGCTGGACTCCCACATGGCCAACCATGGTTTGAGCCCGGGACCTGATGGCTTGCTTTCTTACTTTCCTTCTCTCTCCCCCTCACTCTGTCCCTCTCTGATCAAATTAAAATGAATAAATAAATGAATAAGTAAATAAATTTAAATAAAGAAGAATATACCAGGCACATGAATGCCCATGACCTAGGTCTGGATAAATCTAGGGGTGTATCATAGCATTAAAGTTCTGTTGGGAGTACTTTCTTTCTGTCTCTTTCTCTCTTTCCCTCCCTCTGTCTCTCTCGTTCATGGAAGAAATAAATAAACAAGCTTTAAAACATTAAAATTTCAAATAACCTGGAGCCGGAGAAGCAATTGTATCATATCATGAATTAAAGTATTTGCTCAAAAATTAAGAAATGAATCCAACATAATCCTACCAACACTTATTAAAGTTAACGGTGTAAGTAAAGGATAGATTCTGACTTGAAACTAGCTTACATGAAAAAAAAGGCGGGGGGAGGTTGTAGCTTCACTAAGATCAGTCCAGGCTAAGTATGTGATAGTCAATGAAGCCATCCTGGGCAGGCAAGGAGACTTATGAGGCAGATAGGACGGTATAGTATTCTTATGTCTGGCCACAGAGGGATGGTATGGCATTTTGAGAGGGACATCAACAAACTGGAACATGTTCTGAGAATGACCAATATCACGGGAGTCCTGGAGAACATGTCCCCTGATGATGACTGTCTGAAGAAATCAGGGATATTTAGATGGTCTGTAAAAAAGAAGATAATGGGCATGTTGATAACTGGATCTGAGAGGCTTATGAAAAGAGGTGAATTTGTGCTTGAATTTCTGCTCCAGTGTTCTAGGCTGTGTGACCTTGGACAAGTTTCTTAACAATTCCTAGCCTCAGAATCCTCAGAAGAGACATCATCCACCTTATTTTGTGGGATTATTGAGATGGGCCTGGTGTAGAGTCTACACAAGATTCTCTTCCTTTTTCTACATGAGGAAGAGCAATCATAGCAGAAAAGGTGATCTGTTTAGTGTGGATCCAGGAGGAAACTAGAACCAAGAGGAGAAGTCTCCAAAGGGAAATCAATTTGGCTGATATAAAGTAAGAACTTTATGATAATCAAAAGTTGGAAAACAAAGAAGTGGGCTTGGTTGCCTTTAGATTGACTGTGGAACTTCCACAGATACTACTGGGTTGTTGGAAAAATTATGACACATTTTTGCATAGAAAAATATGTCAGACTGTTCCAACAACCTAATATAAAAGCAAGTCCTGCTCTCAGTAGGAGACTGAATTAGATGACCTCTAGATCCTTTCCAACACTGAGATTCCATGATTTAAAAACCTAGGTACACTGTCCATTGTTCTCTTCCACAGGTAGTCAACTTATATATTCACCTCCCACTCATGTATATTAAAGTGGTATTTATATGTGCCTAATTAAAATTATTCTTTGGCCATTCCCAATGTACGGGTTCTTTTTCTCCTATTTTGATGTCCTCATTAAGCCTAATTCAGGGACTCGTCCATAGTGGACACTTAGGAAATGTCAATGGACTATTGAGAGAGGTCTGTGTAGTCTAATAACTACATAGTCACACTGTGGGCTTAGACAGACTTGTATTCAAATCTCGACTTGACCTCTTGGCATGTTACCTTCTAGAAGGTAACATTACCTTCATTTCCTTAGCTGTACAGTAGAGATAGTAACAATAGCTTTATGAGATAGAATCAAATAAGGCATTTCAATCCCTTAGAAATATAGTAGACAGTAAATGGCAGTTACCGTTATTTTTGTGGTTGCTGTCAGAGTGAACAAAGATCTACGTAATACTTACATGGAACTTTTCTGACTGCACAGTAAAAGACTTAGGGATAAATGTATTCTTCCTGTACCTGCTTATCTTAAAGTATTTTCTTCTAAACAATATTCTTGGTTATCCTGTCCCAAAGCCTACATAAGTCTGTTTCCCTAGTCCTAGCGACACTTGTGTTTGGGATGAAGGGGAATAAACTGGAAACAAAGAAAAATAGATTTTAAGAGGGGCAATTTTAGCCTTGCCAGAAAATCTTAGACATGGCTATGACTGATCTGGAACATTCTTATGGGGAATACATGGAGTACAGGCTAGTCATGCTGGCTGCCATGTGGGTCATAAAGTATGGTCACTTGGGTACTGTCCCTGCCCTGGTCCTCTTCTTATAATGGTCTGAAGATGAAAGGAAGTGGGCCAGCCTGGGGGGAAGGGAGTGCTGTGAGCTCCTCTGGACGGGTCCTCCACTTGATTAGTGCCTAGCCCAGCATGGGCCATGGGACTTAGAAATACATGACCAGGAAGGAAGGAAGAATGCTTTTCAAATTTTGTGGAAACAAACCAAACCTCATACCATACTTTATAATCTTCATCCCACTCATGGTAGTGCAGTAGTAGTGCAACACTCTGCAGTGCTGGAAGCCATAGGGAAGATCAGAGTTCAGTTTGTGGTCGACTTCTACACTCTGGGAGCATGGGTATGTGCCCATGATCCTGGCTAGGCTGTGGGGGGAAGGGGGTTGATGACAGTGTGAAACCCTGTTGAGGGTGTTTCTCTTTTTCTCTCTTCCCAAATAAATAAATAAATGTAGAAATCATAACCATTCTTAAGAATACAGTTCATTAGTGTTAAGTGTATTCACACTGTTGTGCAACAAATCTCCAAAATACCTTTCATCTTGCAAAACTAAAACTCATTGAACAACTCCCCACTCATCCTTCTTGCCCCCTCTTAGCCACCATCATTCTACTCTCTGTGTCTATGAATATTATACTGCCTTAGATACCTCATGTAATTGGAATTATACAGTATTTGCTTTTTCATGACTGAATTACTTCACTGGGCTTAATGCACGCAAGGTTCATTATTATGAACCTCAAGCAACATTTTCCATAATAGCCAAGAGATGGAAACAAGTATGCACCAATGGATAAAATTGTGGTATATCCATACCTCCATGAAAAGGAATAAAATACTAATACATGCTAAAATGTGGATAAACCTTAAAAAAAACTATGGTAGGTGAAAGAAGTTAGCCACAAAATGCCCCATATTATATCATTCCATTCATATAAAATATCCAGAATAGGAAAATCTGTAGAGACTGAAAGAAGGTTAGTGGTTGCCTAGGACTATAGATTGAGGTAATGGAAGAGGGGCGATAGCCAAAGAGCACAAGGATTTCTTTTGGGGGTTATAAAAACGCTTAAAATAAGGGGACCAGCAGTTAGTGTAATGGCTATGTTGCTGAACTCCCACGTAGTCGACCGCATTTCACGTCCCAGACCCAGTGGCTTAAAACTCACGCTGGGCGCGTGTGTGTGCGTGCCCAAGATTCTGAGAGGAGAATGGAGGAAAAGGGATTGCGGCGTGGCCAACCCCCCTGAGGAGTGATTTCTCGCTTTCTTTCTCTCTGTCTCTCTCTGTCTGGCGAGCGTATGCGCCCTATAGCGAAAACCTCTCCACAAAAA
>NW_006198305.1:3372350-3390967 GCF_000334495.1 Tupaia belangeri chinensis
CAAGGACAAAGAACCATGGCTTGTTGATTTTTTTGCCCCTTGGTGTCCACCATGTCGAGCTTTACTGCCAGAGTTAAGAAGAACATCAAGTCTGGGGACCAGCAGTTAGCGTAATGGCTATGTCGCTGGACTCCCACGTAGTCGACCGCGGTTCGAGTCCCGGACCCGGTGGCTTAAACTCACGCCGGGCGCGTGTGCGTGCGTGCCCAAGATCCCGAGAGGAGAATGGAGGAGAAGGGATTGCGGCGTGGCCATCCCCCCTGGGGGGTGATTTCCTGCTTTCTATCTCTCTGTCTCTCTCTGTCTGTCTGGCGAGCGCACGCGCCCTATAGCAAAAACCTCTCCAAAAAAAAAAAAAAAGATGCTTAAAATTTACTGTGATGATGATGTGAATACACACATAAAACCATGGAATTGCACACATTATTTTTTAAAACCACTTTATTGATGTATGATTGACATACGAAAAACAGTATATTAAATACAATTTGATGTGTCTGGAGATAAGTATACACCATTTGACTATCACCACAATCAAGGCCATAAACTTAACTGAAAGTTTCCTTCTGTCCTCCTCGCGTAGGTATTTCCTTTAATGAAAAAACTGTTTGCAGAAAGAGCACCTAACAGAAGCCCTATCCTCTTACTGACATTTTTCTTATAGAACTCAACACTGGTAGCTGTGGGCAGGTGTTACGCTGCACAGACCTTCAGGAAGTACTCATCTTGCATAATGGGAACTTTGTACCCTTTGACTGAGATCTGATCATTTCCTCCTTCTATCAACCCTGATAACCACCATTCTACTTTCTGGTTCTGTTCATTTGACCATTTTAGATTTCGTGTCCTAATAGGATCATACCGTGTTTGTCTTTTTGTGTCTGACTTATTTTACTTAGCACAATGTCCTCCAGATTCATGTATTTGTCACAATGGCAAGATTTTCTTTCAAGACTAAATAATATTCTGTTTTATGTATATACCACACTGTCTTTATCCATTCATCCATTTGTTGCTTTTATATCTTGGTTATTATGAATAGTGCTGCCATGAACATGGAAGTACAGATATCTCTTTAAGATACTGACTTCAATTCCTTTGCGTATATTCCCAGAAGTGGAATTTCTGGGTCATATGGTAATTCTCTTTTTGATTTTACATATTATTTATTTATTTCTATTTTTAACTGCTTTCCATAGTGGCTTACCAAATTACATTTCCATCAATAAGTGCAAGAGTCCCTTATAACCATATCCTCTCCAACACTTCTTTAGTTTTTTAAATAATAGTTGCCATGCTAACAGGTATGAGTTATTTCATTGTGGTTTTGATTTCCATTTCCATGATAATTTGTTATGTTGAATACCTTTTCATAAACCTATTGGTCATTCGTATGCCTTCTTTGGTGAAATGTCCATCCATATCCTTTACAGATTTTCCAATCAGGTCTTTTTGTTTGTTTGTTTTTGCTATTGAGTGAAAAGAGCTTATTATATATTTTAGATGATAATCCTTTGTTGGATATATGGTTTATAAATTTTTTCTCCAATTTATAGATTGCTTCTCTGTTGACTATTTCCTCTTTTGTGTGGAAGCTTTTTTGTTTGATATAATCACACTTCTCTCTCTCTCTTTTTTTTCTTGCCAGAAAGTGCACACATTCTCGGGAGTGGGGGAAAACACCCACCTCTTCATGGGGAATGGTCATGCTGCAACCCCTTCTCCTCTATTTCTCTAACTCATCAGGATTTGGGGCAAGCAAGTACACATGCCTGGTATGTTTTTCAGGATGCTCAATCCAGGACTCCAACTATAGGTTGACCATGTATGATCCAGCAGCCTTAACAACCAGGCCACAGAGCTAGCTCTCCCACTTTTTAATTTTTATTTTATTTATTTATTTGGCTTTGTTACCTGTGCTTTTGGTGTCATAGCCAAGAAATCATTGCCAAGTATAATGGTTGGAAACTTTTTCTCTTTCTTTTTGAGAGTATTAGTGTTGTAGGTTTTACATTTAAGTCTTTAATCCACTTTGAGCTGACTTTTGGTATAGTGTGGAATAGTACCCTTTAAATGGGTGAATTGTATAGTATGTGAATTATAGATCAAAAAAGCAGCTTTTAAAAAATAAATAAAACAAAACAGCACCACCCACACTTGGGAGGGAGAGCTGACATGACCTGCTGCTGTTTTCTCTAAAGATACAGCCTCTCATTTCTTTCTCCTTATCTCTTGTGCTTCTCCCTCCTCACTCAGCTGAACTTTCTCTATTGGCTTTCTCCAGGCCCAAGAAGAAAGTGGCTGTCCTGCAGCTTACGCTACATTTTATCCAGCCCCAGTGCCCATATAATAGGAATCTCTGTAACCCAATTTCAAGTCCCCTGGACAGAGATGTGCTAACCCATTGTGGGTCAGTGCCAGGAGGCAGAGCTGCCTCCAGCCAGCCTGTCTCCTAGCAGGGCTCTACAGAACAAGCAGTTCTGATCCTGAGATGTAATAAGAATCTATTTTTGGATTTCTTTTAGACCAAACCAACATTTAATGAGCACCTTTCATGTGCCACATACTGTGTCAACTGCTCTCACATTCTTGATCCCATTTAATCTCTTATCTACACTGTATGAAAGCATGCGCTGACTCAAAGAAAACATTGTCAATTGGGTTCAACTTGTGGTGTATGCATAATGTCACATCAAGGCCACAACTGGTAAAAATCAACCTCTCGAGGGTAGGCAGAGGCCTCCTGAAATGAGATTACCAGCCACAGAATCTACTTGCCAGAGGGTGGTGTTTTCTGCTCAAAAACACAGGGCTCTGAGGTATTTATGGTTAGGGAGCCCCATTAGTCAACAGAGAGGAGTTTCTAAAAAAAATGTTTTAAAACCAATTTGCCAGGCAGATAGTCTGTTACAAAAGTCTATTTGTTCTTTAACATCAGTAATCTGTGTGTTCCCTGTTGCAAAGTCCTCTCCCGCCTTTGATTATCTGTCTTTACTCTTTAGAAAGAATGATTGCTGGTTCCTGAGGCGGAAGGTGGGGAGTGAGACACAAGGAAAATCCATATTCTTTAACTTAATCAGTGTTTGCGAAGTAGGCAGAATCCAAATCCAAACCACATTTTCCAAAATGATTTTCCCTCTTAATTCTTAAATCCATGTGTATTATATGAGAAATCTACTCCGTATGTTTCTTACTCATTTACACTTAACTCATCAAAGCGTTTCCTCTGAAAAACCATTTGATGTCCAAGGAGACTTTAGAGACTTTTTTCTTTTAACAAGCCTTTGTTCTTAGAAATAAAGAAGTTGCTGAAATTGTATATGCAAAGAATAAATGAACTTGAACCCCAGGAAGGTTAAGCTTTGTTTCAAGTAGGTTCTGTATTCAGAAGAAACAACTTAGGGAATGAAATCTTTTTCTTTTAAAGCTTCTGGGGAGAGGAGCCCCCAAATTCGTGCTTGAATTTCCATGCCCATACCATTTCCTCTCAGCTAGTGCTTGGCATCATTCGAAGCGCATCTCCTTAAGGTACTCAGAGGTGGTCTTCAACTTTTGGCCAGCAAAATAGTACCTAGTTTTGATCTCTGTCTGTTATTTGTGGCAAAACCTGCCAGAGGAAGATGCACCTTTCTGACAATTCCAGCCTATGCATTAGAAGGACAAAGCTTCCTAATAAGACAAGTGCCACTTCACCCCCTCCTCCAAGCAGGGTCACACCCAAGCCAGTTCAGAGAAGTGCTCTTATAATTTCTCTCATCCCCCATGCTCTGAAATTTCTTCCTTAATTTGCTAACACTAATCTTTATCCTTCATTCATGTCCCATTTTAGTGTCCTTCTTCTAGCACAGTCATGTCCTGGGACTATAAGGAATTTAGAAAAGTGAAAGATACTTTTCTTGACAGGTTCAAAATTTGACTGGGAAACAAAGGAACCCAAATGAAAAGTTCATCAGATGTGTTCTTGGTGGGTATTCAGGATTTTCAAGGGGAAAGATGGCCAAAGACAGAATAGAAAAAGCTATCCAAAGAAGGGCCCTGGGGTCTGGGGATAACAACCTGAGCAACAATATGGCCACACCTAGAAGAAGACAAAAGACACCCCAGTCTGGCATCAATGGGACATTCCTTCAGATCTTCGTTTGGTGACCAGCAGATGGTATAATGGTTACGTCACTGGACTCCCACATAGTTGATCACGGTTCGAGTCCTGGACCCAGTGACTTAAAACTCAAGCTGGACATGTGTGTGTGTAAGCCCAAAGTCCTGAGAGGAGAATGGAAGAGAAGGAATTATGGTGTGGCCACCCCTGGGGGGTGATTTCTCGCCTTCTGTCTCTCTGTCTCTCTCCATCTCTCTGGTGAGCATACATGCCTTATAGCAAAAATCTCTCTTATAAAAAGAAAAGAAAAGAAAAGAAAAAACAAATCTTCGCTTGATGTTTACCAGCAAGAGAGATTGAGGGCTGAATGTGGAAGGCGTGCACAGCTGAGGGTGACAGGGCTCACTGTCTCTTCTGCTTCTGCAATTCTGCTCCACCCCACCTACCAAAACTTGGCCGCTTGGTAACCACTGGTTATTATTTCACATGTCTCTTGGGAATCTTACAGCCCACTAGACGTGCTCTCCTTGTGTTCTAGTGACTTCCTCTTATTCTATTTTTAATGATAATTTAGCTTCCCCTATGGTCTGCTATGGAACAGCTGCCTGGCTGAAAATATATGAGATACGTGCAGATATTTGGCTAAGTGGGTATAGAGAAGGAACATGGCTGAAGAAGGAAAATATGGTCTAGAAAAGCAGCATTCGCTTAGTTTCTCCTACATGTCTATCTAGTCTTTGGTGTCTTACAAGCATTTATATTCTCTATAACAGTGCTAAAAAGTGGATGCTATGGTACCCATGTTATAGATGAGAAAAGTGGTACCTAGAGGCTCACTTACTTAGCCATAGGCAGCTAAAAAAGAATTAAGCTTGGATAGAAACCCAATATAGGATAAAGACGGTATAGGATAGGTCTTGCTAAACCCAACTGAGGATTTTCCACTAAACTATACTGCCTCCCATCTAGATGAGAGGACAGAGTTCTGGTGGAGACTTCCAGAGGATTGAGCCTGACTGCAAGAACTAAGTGCTGGTATTATGGAGGATGCATCAGTTTTCACAGGCTGTGATGAACAGTACAAATTGAGGATAGTGGTGATGATAGTCGGGAAGAGCAATGAGGAGTTACTGGGACACCTACAGTTCAGAGGGAGGGGCAGTGAAGCAGGAAGCTGGAGAAATGAGGGAGACCATGAACAAGAACAACACAGATTGTGATGATTCCACTGTAGGTAAGGGAGCAGGGTAAGCTGGAGGGAGAGAAAACAAAGTTTCTGGTTCTGAGAAAACAGGTGGCATTAAAACCTGGATGTCAAAGAAGTGTATGGGTTTGAAAGGCAAGATAGCTGGGTCTGTTGTGTTTGACCTTCTAAAGAAACCTAAGAGTCCAGGCTTCTGGTCTGTGCTGGAGAGTGGTTAGTGGGAAGCCAGAGGACTGGACTTGTGTTGAATTCCTGAAGGCCATGATGGAACATGGGGGTGGTTAGGACTACCAGGAAGGAAGGAGAGTAGTCCATTGAACGCTTACCTTTGGGACCACCACACTGTGTTTCTCACAATTCAGTATTGCTGCTTCTCAGTGAAGGTTGTGCTGCATCTAACAAGGAGCGTGAGAAGATAGAGGGGGTGCTCTTGACTGTCTCAGTGACTGGGGAAAGCTATGGGCCTTTAGTGGGTGTACAGGGTGTACTGAGAGACAAGACGCTCTGCAGTGCACTGGATATTTCTGCCTCTTGATTTCTAATACCTCATTGGTCATTCATCTGGGTAAAAAGCCTGTCCAGAAGTCTCTGAGTATGGATGCAGTGATAACATAAAACTCTGTGATGCTGAGGTCATATGAGAAAGTCCTGGGTTCGCATCTTGGAGTCTCCCTGAGCAGGCTGGGCATGTAACCCATGATCCTAGCTGAGTGAGGCTGAGTGTAGGATGGCAACATGATTTTTACTGGGAGAGACTCTCACTTTTTTTTCTCATTCTCTCTGTGTCCTCCTCTATCATGGAAAAAAAAAAAAGGATACACTTAAAAGAAAAAAGAAGTCTCTGAGTCTAGACCCTAAATATAATTTCTAAATACAATTTCTACATATACCTACATATTTTGTTACATTGAAATTTATACTCAGTTTTATAGGAAGGTAACCTTATAAACAGAAAATTGTACTTTATTTTATTAGAACTTGACCGAGCTCTTCCATTCTAGAAAAATCACATCTTTGATGGCAAAACAATTCCTCGAATTTGAGTGATTACTCTACATTGATAGCTACCCTGTTAACAGTGATTCTGCATATACGATCAGGCATCTACTTATTTTCTCTTCAAGTACTCATGTCTAAAACTAACCCTGAGTTGAAATACACTTTCCCCCCATATATTTCTTTCATTTATTCTTTACTTTACAGTTAGGTCATTATATCAACATTTTTTAAATTATGTGTACATTTCAGAAAAGTGAAGGGGGTGTTACAAATTAATTGTCACAAGGAGGGATTGACACTGATGGGGTTGAGAATCTTCTGGCACTAGACAAGTACCATCTAAAAGAAGTATAATATAAACTATGGTGAAGTTTTAAATGTTCTGGTAGCTACCTCAAAAAATTAAAAGAATGGAATATTATTTAGTCTTTTTTTATTATTATTTAGTCTTAAAAGGAAAATAAATCCCAGACCAACAGATGACATGGAGCTTAAGGTGTTCAATCTTGCATGGTTGATTGCATAGTTCAAGTCTTGGACTTGGTGACTTGAAAATCAAGCATATGAGTGGGTGCCTAAAATCCTGAGAGGGGAAAAGATTGTGACATGGCCATTCCCCCTGGGAGGTGATTTCTCATTTTCCCTCTCTCCTGTCTGTTTCTGTCTGGTGAGTGCACACACCCTGTAGCAAACTAAAAAAAAAAAAAATTAAATAAGGAGGAAGTAAATTCTGTCACATGCTACAACATAGATGAAGCTTGAGGACATTAGGTTAAGTGAAAGAAGGTGGTTACAAAAAGACAGATGCCGTGTTACTCCATTTATATGAGGTCTCTAAATAGAAAAATTCATAAAAAAAGAAAGTAGAATGAAGTTACCAGGGGTTGGGATATAAGAGGGAGAGGCAATTGTTTATAGGTACAGAGTTTCACATTTGCCAGATGAGTAAGTTCTGGAGATGTGTTTTACAAAGTGAATATACTTAACACTACAAACTGTACACCTTAACGTGGTTAAGATGATAAATTTTATTTTATGTGTCTTTCACCACAATAAAAAACAATTAAAAGGAGCAGGTAAAATAATTTTGGTAATATGTATTCATTTAACTCAACATATCCAAAATGCAATCATTTCAATGTGTACTCAGTATAAAAATTATCAATGAGGTATTTTATACTCTTTTTTTTGTACAAAGTCTTAAATCTGTGTGCATTTTACACCTATAGCACACACCAATTGGGACCGGTCACATTTTTAGTGCTTGGTAGCTACATGTGGGTAGTGGCTACAGTAAATGCTAAAACACTGAAGCAGATCTTAAATGCTGGGCCCTGCTCTGAGTCTTTTTATGTAGAATGACTCTCTTTTTTAATTGCTAGAGAGTGCATGTACTCTTCAGAGACAGACAGAGAGACAGAGAGGGGAAAGGGGAAAGCACCTGCCCAGTGAAGCATGGCCACAATGAAATCCCTTTTCCATTTCTCCATCTCATTGGGATTTGGCATGCATGCACATGATGCCCCTGGCATGTTTTTCAAGATGCTGGAGCCAGGATTTGAAATGCAGTCAGCCATATAGGGTCCAGCTCCCTTAAATGGGTTGGGATTGGCCCTAGAATGACTTTTTTAAAAAAAAAGAATTATTTATTCATTGTTATTATTTTTTAATTTCTCCAGCGAGAGACATAGAGTGAGAGAAAGGAAAAGTAAGCAAGCAAGCTGCCAGGTCCAAGGTTCTAACCGTGGTCAGCCATGTGGGACTCTAGTACCTTAACCACTGCGCCACCTGCCAGTCCCTCTAGAATGACTCTTAATCCCCATTATGACCCTATGAGATAGACACTAACAAACTGAAGCTCAGAGACATTGAGTAGCATCCTGGAGGTCAAGCAACACTGTGTGGACAACTAAACTATACATTCTAACTCCAGAGTCCCTGCCTTAACCACTGTGTTACAGGGTCCTTTGTAGGGTTTTCCCCAAGGACTCCTCTTCTGGCAAGCTGGGAGTCTGCATAGTCACTCTTCCCATGGGGATGCTAAGAATTCCCTTCCATGGTCCTGGGATAGCTGAGCTTTAGCAATGGAGGCTTAGAGCACTCTGATCAGTACCCCAAGGAGCTAGTAAGTGTTACCTTTCCCTGCCTTCCCAAGGAACATAACAGAGGCGCTGGCCAGTCCTTCTGAGCAGTATCCACCTGTGTTTGCTTTATTTCCACTATGAAGGGTTTGGGCCTGGAAAAATCAAGACAAAACACAGATGTAGCTGAAAGGCTCCGTCCCAACATACACATCTAATAAGCACTTGCTACTAGGACCTTGCTGGTGAATTGTCTGCATTCCAACACCTTTTTCTCCTGGGTTTTTCTTAATAAAGACAGATTTCTTCATTTTCTGAGGCTCCCTCATGATTATTCTGACAACTTCCTTATTAATTACCAAATTATGCCCTGACACAAAGTGATTACATTTGCTTCCTACCTAAACACCTCCCCTCATTTATGAAAAGTCTCATTTAAACTAGTATGCTTTTAACTTGCTTAATTTCAACACCTCCGTAGAGGCTATTAATGAGCTGATTCCTTGCCCAGCTAGTCCCTCAGCCCTTCCTGTGTTCTCTGTTCCAAGACCAATTTAGATCTTACAGTACAGGAGAGTGAAGACTCACCCTCTGAGTTAGATGCTTGGCAGGAGCCTTCTTGAATGATGTGTGCATTTAAACATGTGACCTTGAGTCTGCACCCCTTGCAAAAGTGAGATTCCACTTGCTGCTTCCAGAAACATGAAATTGCCTAAGAGTGAGACCGTGAGAGTAGAACAGCCTCCCTCCCAGTTTCAACTGGGCAACTTAATGAGTTAGGTAATTATACCCACATTCCCTTTACAGGACCTCTTGATTATTATTTAATAACGAGCTGATTCCAGGCTGTGACCCGCAAGGCTGGCGGCATTATAACCAGAGAGCTGAGGAAGTACTTCCTCCCAGATGTTGTCCTCCTCTGGCAGGAAGACAAAGGTACTTTAAAAGGACCTCTCAGCTCTGCCTTACAGAGATGATTGGGTGCCAAGCAACCCCTCTTCCTGGCACTGTCTCCTCCAAGGTGTCAGATGGGTCACTTCCCTGGAGTGCTGGGAATCAGGTCAGTCTGTTCCTCCGATTAACCCTGATCTCATTCTGTTGGCAGTGAGCAGTAGCATGAGGTCCTGCTGCCTTCCGAAGGCTGTCCACTCCTGCCAGGGCTACTGGGAGCAGGAAGAGCTGATGAGCACACACCGTGAGACAGGCTGTGTTTTAAATGCTCTCAGTGCCTTGTCTCCCTACATTTTCATGTAAGTATCATTATACTTCCCTCACCATTTTACAGATCAGGAAACTGAGGCTCACTGGAGTTATGCATGTTGTCCAAGGTCATACAACTAACAGTTGGGAGAACTGGGATTTTAATTCATATACCTCTAACGCTAGAGCCTAAGGGCTATAGCCAGAGAGAAAATGATAGAGCTATATTTTTTTGGCTAGAGCTTTGATGGGTTATCTAAGAACTCCATTGCCATCAGTATTGATAGTACATCAGGCTCTGGTCCCTGTGCATCAGGGCATATAGAGTCAATCATGGTGACTCCATGCTAGCCATATTCCTTAACAGAAATAGGCCCATTATCCTGGCCAGACCAGTAGGAGGCCTTCCCTAGGAGTTTTCAAATTAGAACTGAAGAAAAATATAGGTGCGGCTGGATAGGTGTGTGCCCCAAATTGCCACAGGGCATGATATAAGCTCATGGAGAAGACACTGTTGACACACAGAGAAAGAGAGAACTCTAATGGTATTTGAATTCCTGACTCAAATCCCTGAGGAGCAATACTCATATTTCCTACAGTTCAATTATGTAAGCCAATGCATTTCACCAAGGCTGGTCCTAGTTATATTTCTATCATTCGTAATCGAAATAATTCTATATACCATGGTCTGGAATTTGGGACACTAGAAAAAGTGAGGGGTTTTTCTAGGGTTTTAATTATTCTTTGGAAAGGCTGCTGAGGCATGGTACAGAGGCAGGAATCCAGAGGATGATGCTGGAAGCAGGAGACCAGCAAGGAACCTCCTGCAGTGTGGGCTGCAACAATGACCAAAGGAAAGATGATGAGTGCTGGAACCAAGGCAGCTGGTTTTGGCCAGTGGGGATGGGGTCACCAAATAGTTGGTAGACGTTTTTGGACTTGGTGACTACAATTGGAGAGATGACATCGGAGGTGCCCAGGATGATTCCCAAGTGGACGTTGACATTAGCTAAATGGGAGACACAAGAGGCAGAGTGGGCTCAGGAGAGGTCAGTGGAGGAGCTGGAAACAAGCTTGGTTGTGGGCATTGTCCAATTAGGAATGGCTCCCTTAAGCCAACACGGTATATTCTGGAACCATGATGAAGGTGTGCTCTCGCAATCACCTGCTGCTCACTGCCTTGTCCTGACCCACTCACCTAACCTGTGCTTCATACCCCTTTCTATCCTGCTCCTAGCTCTTCCAGCTGCCAAATAGTCTCCTTATTGTTGTCCTTGCCTTCCCCTGCAGGTTTATGAGGGCTGGTATTGCCTTTCTGAAAGAGCTCAGGCACCTTTCCAATGGGATTCTGCCCCTTTCAGCTGCTCAGTTGAATTGAGCCACCTTGAATAACTCCCTCCCTGCAGTGGTGAGAGAGGATGGCTAGCACTGTTTATAACAAACAGAAGAGCCATGCTGTGGAAAATGGACTCCAGCCAGTTTGGCTGCTCATAATCATTAGGTTCTTTCTGCAAGATATCTGTAGCCTACCATAGTTAAAAGAAGATGAAGTTTATAAAGCTCATCTACCACACTACCCAACTAAAGAATGTAAGCAGGTTGCTCTGAAAGCAAGACCCAAATTCTGCTATATGAACATTTGCTAATGAGCAGGTGCTGAAAGAATGCACAAGCTTTTTTCCTAAGCTGGATGAAATCTTTGCCCTTGGATATATACCTTTCACGATGAGAAAATAATTCTAGAAGCATAATTGAGCTGAGCTCGTAGTCAAAACCAGGCAACAAAATCATCATTTATGTGTGACACAAAGGACCAGATGGATCCTTAGGTCTGGTGGACCCTTTATGAAGGGAGTATGCTGCTGAGTTTATGAAATTCTTAATTTATTTATGCAAACATGAGGGGCTTATATTGTATTCCTAGCCATCCAAACATCTTGGGCACTAGTCATTTCACCAATGAAAAATCATTTCTAAACAAAAGAACAAACCCTTTCATGATGAAGGAAGACAAAGATTGTGGAAGCTCTTGCTGAAGCTATCTGTGGAGTGTGGACTCCAATTAGAGTCTCTCAAAACTAATGAAATATTCTGGAGCACATATTTCTGATCAGGCTACTGCACCTGTTAATGAATAACTCCTAGGGTGTTGATTAAAACTAACCCACATCTCTTGGTCTATACTGAAGTATTTAAAAATAAATTACAAGCTGTATATAGTAATGTCTTTGTCTTGACTGATATGCATGGTATTTGTGCTGGAAAAAAGCAATGTCGTTTACTGTAAAGATATAAGTGATTAAATTTAAATTAAAATTCAAAAAAATTTTAAATGTGAAAAGGATGTCACATCTGGACTTTTTTAAGTGTCAAAATTTATGTTACTTTGGGAATTATTTTTGTCAAAATCTTGAATATAGTGTCTGAGACCTGGCTAAATAAATACATAACATATAGTATTATTAATGCCATGTGTTTGCCTCAGAACCTTTGCATAACCTGTTCTCTGCCAATGATGTCTTTATCTTCTCCTTTGCCTAATAATTTCTATTGAATCTTCAGGATTTATGACTGTCACCTCCTCCAGAAAGTCTTCCTGACCCTCTCTCCACCAAGGCTAAGTTGCACAACTCTCCCAACTGCTCTTGTTGCATTTTATGCTATCTTCTTATTTTTGAGAGTTGACTGGCCAGTCCCCTTCCCTTGACTATACTTCCTAGTCCTTGTATCCCTAGTGCCCCGCCCCCAAAAAACAGGTACTCAATTTGTTCATAAAAGATTCTGGTTTTGGTTTTCCTCTTCCCTACTTTCCACCAATGTATTGGAGAGGGATTACCAATCTGTGTGACTGACAAAAGATAAATAATCAATGAGAAGGAGATGGATGACACACAGCTTGTAGGGTCATAAATTTTATTTTAAAGCTTATTCGTTTATCTGTTCTATGACAGAGAGAGAGAGAGAGAGAGAGATACCCCCAGTAGGATCCCCATGCCTCAACCCACTCCTAGTATCAGCCGGCCAGGAGCATGGACATGCCTAGTGTCCTCAGGGAGGTCTCAGGATGCCAACTGAAGACCTTTCCCCATGTGGGATCAGCTGTGCTACTACAGCCCCACCACCTAGTCCCTAGGCTGTAAAACTGAGAATAGTTTGGCCTTGAGAAACATTTTTAGTTTGTTTTCACTTTGCTCTAAGTATTCTAAGAGCATACTTCACTGAGTTGGCCTTAGGGAAAGCCCTGGAGCTAGCATTGTTTCAAGGGTCTTCTGCATTGGCTTATCTCTAGTATTTATCCTGAAAAGAAGCTACCAGAAGCCTGCATTCACCAATGCTTCCATATGCGTTGTGCAATTCCTAGTAGAGTAATGGTCAGAGAAGCACTATTAGCCAGACAGAAAGCCCATCGGGAGATGGCTGATCTAATTTTGTCCACCATATTCACATATACATACTTGGACTTACCATTTGCCAAAATGCAGCTAAACAAATCATGGTAGAATGATGGCTCCCCTTTCACCCCCATATCACACTGGCTAGATGGGATTTTCAAAGTTAGGAAATAAACTCGGCAGAGATAATGAGAAACATAGAGATCATTTACCTGGAGGAATTCTTCCTTAGCACTTCCAAATCTGTAATTTTAAATAAGACCAGGACTATATCTCATTGAGCATTTTATTTCAATTAAATAGTAAAGAAAGAAGAGAGGATGATGTAGAACATACATATTCAAAATATGTAAAGTTTGTTGCATTCGAATTGTATTAAGAATACATTAAGTAAATGATGGCTTACCCCAGGGGTTCTAGGAAAAGAACTGGATACTGGGAAAGGGCATAATTCCTCTTTCTCTTTTGTTTCTTCACCCACAGCCCCAATATCTTCCTCTACCTCCAGGCCTCTTGGTCCTATACCTACAACACCACAGAGTCATGCAAGATCAGCCATCTAGGGTATGAACACAATGCAAGAAATGTCTACAAAACTAAATCAAGGACCATGGCTCTAGAAAATAGAATTCCTTGGCCTGCCTTCATGTAGAGCCAGTAAGGGATGCAAGGTCTGGGGTTTGTCTTTCTTCCTTATGGGAGAACAAGGGGTCCTCTGAAAAACTCTTGGATAAAGGGTTTTTAAATTAAGGTCACTCTTGGGTCAGCCCATTGCAGAGTGGTTAAGGAGGCCAGATCCCACATGGTTGACTGCACCGTTTGAGTCCGGGACATGATTACTTGAGAAACACACTGGGCATCTGTGCGTGCATGCCCAAAACTCCCAAAGGAGAGAGAAATGGTGAAAGGATTATAGCATGACTATCTTTCACAGGGAGTGTGTTCTCACTTTCCCTCTCCCACCACCTTTCTTAGGAAACACCCTTTCCTCTGGTAAAATAATAATAATAATAAACCTGAAGGTCATTCTGTGTATGAAATCTGGTGTATTTGTATTCTTTGCTCTGGATATTAGTAAAAATGGTCAGTAATAATAATAAAAGACCCCCAAGCTCTTATCTGAAATATTTGGAGGGCCAGATATATTCAAAAGTTCATAATTTTTCAGATTTGAGAAAGGTGCAGCAGCTGACACCTCAGTGGAGTCTTGTCAACCCTCCCAACAAATCATCCTGAGACTATTTCTGCAGGAGACATGACTATTCATCTCAATCGAGGCAACAAGATGAAATCCTTGCATCCATTCCAGTTAGATTTTGTCACAAAATTATGAAAAAGAAAAAAAAAAAACCAACTTGTGGTTTGAGAGTTGTTAGAATTCAGAATATTTGGAAAAGGGACTGTGGACCTGCAACTACATTTTCCTAAGAGGCTATATCCCAGCTTAGCTTTTTTGAGATGACTCTGATCTCCTCTCTCACACATAAAAAGTCACACACAGATTCAGGCTCAGAAGCCTGACACCCTTCGGGTGAATTGGGAGGAGCATCTCCTTCCCAGAGACTTCACAGCTCTGTGTGTATGGGTTGTGTTCCTTTCTTGACCTGCAATGAGGAAACAAGACAAAATACGATTAAGGAAGGACTAGCCCTTTGTGTTCAGAAGGAACTTGGTTGAAATCCTACTTTTGGCATTTCTCAGTTGTTTGTTGGGTTCTGGGGAGCTGCTTAGCCAATCTGAAACTCAGCCTATTCAATATACACACTCTCACAGGGTTGTCATAAGAATTAAATGAGACTCTAAAATTGTTGACTCTACAAAATGCTTACTGTGTACCATCGTTCTGTGTTGACTTTTACATGAAGGTGGTTATTTCATCAAATAAATAACATCTCTATTTTATAGATTACAAAACTAAGACTTGGAAAGATGGCATAACTGGAGTCATATTGCCATTAAATGGAGAAGCTGGTATTCAACACTCGATCGTATCAGTAGGTCTGGTACTCTCAGCTACTCTACCATAATGTACACTCATTAGCTGGCATGCAAAATGTTTTGCAGTTTTTGGAAGAAAGTGAGCTCTCAATGTATGGTAGCCATGGTTTGATGATGATGATAAGAGAAGATCGAGTTTTTTTGTTTGTTTTAAGAGGTTTTTGCCATAGGGCACGTGTACTCACCAGAGAAAGACCTTGAGAAGGAAAGCGAGAAATCACTCCCTTCTCCTCCATTCTCCTGATATCTCAGGCACGCATGCACACGCACCTGGTATGATTTTCAGCCACCAGATTCAGGACTCAAACTGTAGTAAATCATGGGAACCAGCAGTTAGCATAATGGCTATGTTGCTGGACTCCCACGTAGTCGACCGCGGTTCGTGTCCCGGACCCAGTGGCTTAAAACTCACGCCGGGCGCGTGTGCGTGCGTGCCCAAGATCCCGAGAGGAGAATGGAGGAGAAGGGATTGCGGCGTGACCATCCCCCCTGGGGGGTGATTTCTCGCTTTCTGTCTCTATGTCTCTCTCTGTCTGGCGAGCGCACGCGCCCTACAGTGAAAAATCTCTCCAAAAAAAAAAAAAGAAAACTGTAGTAAATCATGTGGGAGGCCAGCGACATAACCACTATGCCATCTGCTGACCCCATGACTTGAGTTTTACAACAAAATCAAGGGGAAGACCATTGAATGACCTGGTTGTCAATAATTTCCCATATGGTTCTCCTGACTTGTTACCCTAGAGGTAACTCCCCACCACTCTGCCAACATCTTTTAAAGTAGGATCCTCAGTGTAACTGGTGCCCAGATTTTAAAAATATTACCAGTCCCTTTGGCTCAATGATACAATATGCCTGTCTTAGGTCAGGTTCCTTGGGGAAACAGAAGCATAGGCAGATATTTATGTGCAGATTGGTGTGTGCAGTAGGGATCAACAACTGCAGGAAACAAAGCAGGAATAGGCGGTAGGAAGAATTACTGTGTATGTAGTCCCATCAAAGGCCTCTGCTAACCTAGCGGGACTCCCGGGGCTAAGATGGTGTATGTGCCACAAAATTCTAAAATGGCCCCAAGATTCTACCCCTCTGGGGTCTGTGTCCTGTATAATTCCTTTACCTCTCGTGTAGGCAGAACCTGTGAATATGATGAGAAACCATGCCCATGTGGAGGTTGTTACCAGTTCAATAGAGTTAATCAAAAGGGAGATCACCAGATGGGGCAGACCTAATCAGGTGAGGCTCTAAATGTGTCTGAGTCCTTCCAGAGAGTGAGAGTGGTTATAAAAGGGCCATGTGGCAGGAAGCAACTGACAGTCTCCAGAAAACTGAAAATGGTCTCTGGTGGACAATCAGCGAGGGTGTGAGGAACTCTGTTCTGTGGTCATAAGAAACTGAACTTTTCCAGCAACCTAATTATGCCTGGAGAAGAGCTTCAAGGCTCAGATGAGACAACAATTCTGCTAGACATTTAGATTTCAGCCAAGCCAGACCTGAGCAGAGAACCCAGCTATGTCGTGCCTGAACTTGTGATAGACGGACCTGTGATACAATAAATTAATGTGGCTCTTGCCTTACTTTTCAAAAAAAAAAAAAGTTTTTTAAAAAAGAGGTTTCTTTTTTTCTTTTCTTTTTTTTTGCTATAGTGCATGTGTGCTTGCTGGAGAGACAGAGAGAGACAGTGGGAGGAAAAGCAAGAAATCACACCCCTCGGGGGAATGACTCAATGCCACAATCCTTTCTCCTCCACTCTCTTCTTGGGATTTTAGACATGCACACATATCCAGCGTAAGTTTCAGGCTGCTGGGTCCAGAACTCAAACTATGTTCCGCCATGTGGGAGTCCAGTGACATAACCATTATACAATCTGCTGTCCTGCTTTTTTCTTTTAATTAAAATTTTTATTGTCGATTCACAACAGTTGTAAGAAACAATATAGGGAACTCTAACATTCCCTTTACCTACGGTTCCCCACTGGTAACATCTTGCAAAACTGTAGAACTATATCAAAACCAGGACTTTGACAAAATACAGAACAACGCCTTCGCCACAAAGATCCCTCCTCTCTTCTTTTTATAGTCATACATCAATCTCACATGTCTCTCCTTCCAACACCCAACTCTGATCCTTGGAAACCATCAAGATGTTCTCCATTTCTATAATTTTGTCATTTCAAGAATTTTATATAAATTCAGTAATGCAGTATGTATTTTGCAGTTGACTTTTGTCCCTTAGCACAATTCCCAGGGGAATCATCTGTGTTGTGTGCACTGATAGTTCATTCATTCTTTTTTTTTTTTTAAGAATTATTTATTTAATTTTATTTATTATTTTTTAATTTGACAGAGAGACAAAGAAAGAGAAACAGAGAGGGAAAGTGAGAAAGCAAACAGCCAGGTCCAGGGCTCAAACTGTGGTCAGCCATGTGGGAATCCAATGCCTTAATCACCACACCACCTGCTGGCCCCAGTTCATTTATTCTTACTGCAGAGAAGTAGTCCACAGTATTAATGAGCTACAATATACTCAGCCATTCACCAGTGGAAAGACTTCTGGGTTGTTTAGTTTGGGCTTTACAAGAAAAATAGCTATGAATATATGTGTACAGTTTTTTTGTGTGAACATGTTCCCACTTCTCTGAGATAAAAATCTACAATTCTGTTTCTGCATTTTAGTTATTTTTAAAACTACTAAACTGTTTTCCAAAGTGACTGTACTATTTTACAGTCCCACAAACAGTGTAGAAGAGATCCAGTTTCTTCACATCCTCAACATTATTTGGTGTTGTCATTTTTTATTTTAGCCGTTCTGATAAGAGTGTAGTTCATTTCATTGTAGCTTTAATTTACGGCTAACGATGTTGAACATCTTTTCATGTGCATATTTGCCATCTATATGTATCCTCTCCACCAAAATATTTCTTTATATGTCTTTTTCACATTTTCTTTCTTTTCCTTTTCTTCTTGTTCTTTTCTTTTTTTTCTTTTCTTTTCTTTTGTTATTGCCATAAGGCGTGCACTTGCTAGAAAGAGAGAGAGAAAAGAGAAAAATCACCCCCTCGGGGGGATGGCCACACCACAATCCCTTCTTCTCCATTCTCCTCCTGGGATTTTGGGCATGCACACACATGTGCCCAATGTGAGTTTCAAGCCTCCAGGTCTGGGACTCAAACTGTGGTCGGCCATGAGGACAAGGTTCCACATGGCTACAGTGAACTAGATTTTTAAGGGAATGAAGATTTTCTACTAATAATTCAGCCTCCAACAAACGAGCTAGCGGCAGAAGAAGCCACGGGCCTTCAGGACAAGGTTCCACATGGCTACAGTGAACTAGATTTTTAAGGGAATGAAGATTTTCTACTAATAATTCAGCCTCCAACAAATGAGCTAGCGGCAGAAGAAGCCACGGGCCTTCAGGAGCCTTCTATCTCTGTCTCTCAGTTCCTGTCTCTTCCTGCTTCTGTCTTCCCTTTTTAAAATTTTTTTGGTAATATTTCCTTTTTACTCTTTTATTTTTTTTTAAAAAAAAAAACAAGGCCCGGTTTTTCTCTGGCTCTTAACTCTGCCTTCTTTCTTGTTAATTTTTGCTCTGCTCCTCCCATCCAGGCAGAAGAAGCCACGGGTCTTCAGGACAAGGTTCCACATGGCTAC
>NW_006198305.1:3392270-3397689 GCF_000334495.1 Tupaia belangeri chinensis
ATATATCTATTCAATGACTGCAGTAGGATATATAGCCCCAGTTAGGTGCTACTTTATAGGATGTGTAAAGTTAGACTTGTGCTCATGGAAATGGGTGTGTCACATGTGTTTGCTAGGAGGGTATTCGGATTGATTAGGGTCTTTGGTGATTCAATAAAATGTGGGGGGGAAATGGTATAGAAAGCAAACATAGATAACAGAGACAGTGTGGGAGGAGAACAGGAGGTGGCAGAGGGTAAGAGATAGGGAACCAAGGATGGGGGGAAAAAGCAAAACATACAGAAAACAAGAAATGGGAGATCATTTGCTAAGAATAACATTTGTTGATGTGCTTGATTGAGACAATATACAGTTGTACTCTAGATGGAAAATCTCATTTTGTATGCTGTAATGATGTACAGTGAATGAATGCAAATAAATAAATTGGGAAAAAAAAAAAAACTGTGGTTGGCCATGTGGGAGCCCAGCACCTTAACCACCATGTGCCCCTTTTCTAACTGGACTGCTTTTCAGAGTTTTGAAAGGGCTTTATATATTCTCCCTACTAACCTTTTTTCATATGTAGGTTTTGCAAATATTTTCATGCTGTTCGAACTTTGTCTTTTCATTTTTGTAATGAGGTATTTCACAGAGCAAAAGTCTTAAACTTTTATGATATCTGATTATTATTTTTTTTCTTTTATCAATATTACTTTTGGTGGCAAATCTGAGAACTTTGCCTAGCTGTAGATACTGATAATTTATCCAGAATTTTCTTTTCTGAAACTTTTAATTTTACTTTTAAGCCCATTTTTTTAAGTTAAACTTTTATAAGATATGAGATTTAAGTTGAGCTTCATTAAACAGGCTGTCCTTCCTTCATTGAATTGATTTTGTACCTCTGTCAAAAATCAGTTGGGCAAACTCTTATGGGTCTGTTTCAGAAGATTCTATTCTATTTCACTGATCTATGTGACTACTCTACTTATTATTATGGCTCTATAATAAGTCTTGAAATCATTGTTTCCTCCTACTTATTACTCTTCTACAAAATTACTTTAGCTACTCTGGTTCTTTTATTTTCATATATATTTTAAAATAACATTATATAACTCAAAAAAATCTTCTGATAGAAATTGCATTACATCTATATTTGCAAATTGACCTCTTTATTGTGTTGAATCTTCTAATACACGAACACATGATGTGTTTCCATTTAATTAAATCTTCTTTTATTTATCCATCAATGGTTTGTAATTTTCAGCTTAGAAGTCCCATACAGATTCTCTTAGATTTACATATAAGTTTTTTTTTTAAATCATTGTAAATAATACTGCATTTTTTGTTTTGGTGTCCACCTGTCTGTTAATCATATATTGATTTTTGTTCGTATGAACTTACTATTAGTTCTCGGAGATTGTCATTATTGTTGCCGTTTTGTAGATTCTATCGGATATTCTATAAAGACTATCATGTCCCTACAAATAGGGACAACTTTATTTCTTCTTTTCCAATCTGTATGCCTTTGTTTCCTTTTCGTACCTTAGTGAAGTGACCAGAGCTTTCAGGACTATGCTGAGTAAGAGTGATGAGAGTAGATGTCTTTGCCTTGTTCTTGGTCTTACAGGGAGTGCATTGAATCTTTCACCATTAAATACAACCTTAGCTGTAGCCTTTTGGTAGATGCTCACTATTGAATTGAGAAAGTTCCCATCTGATATATTTTCTCTAGGAGCTTTTATCCTGAATGTTTTCGAATTTTGTTCCATGCTTTTTGGGGAGCATCATTTGATAAGACCACCTGATTCTTCTTCCTTAGCTATTAATACAGTGGACTGCAATGATTGATTTTTCAAATATTGAACCAGCCTTGCATTTGGGGGATAGGAAAGTGAGGAGGACCATCTGGGATTGTTTCACTGAGTTTTAAGCCACCTGATAAAACATGGTGAAAAATTCATGAATCAGTCAAGGAGGGAACGAATTTCAGGGTGAGATAAAACAGGTACAAAAGCACTAAGGCGGGACCAGCAAATAACATAATGGTTATGTCGCTGGACTCCCACATAGTCGACTATGGTTCGAGGCCCAGACCCAGCAGCTTAAACTCACACTGGGTGGGTATGCGTGTCCAAGATCCCAAGAGGAGAATGGATTGCAGCATGGTCATCCCCATAGAAGGTGATTTCTTGCTTTCTGTCTTTCTGTCTTTCTCTGTCTTTCTGGCGAGTGCATGTGCCCTATAGCAAAAAAATCTCTCTAAAAATAAAAAGCACTAAGGCAAGAAAATGATTTTTTGAAAAAAAAAATACAGATATTAGCCCAAAAGGAAGAGAGGTAGGAGATGAGACTAAGATGTACGTAAGGCAGAGCTTGTACACTGATCTGGACGTTGGTTTTTCATCTAAAGGTGATGAGAGAGTGTTCTGTGAGACTGGATGTGGGGAGTGACCCAGTAATATTGGCCTTTTGGACACTTAAGGTAGAAGGGCAGCCTGGAGAACCATCCTGGAGAAGGAGAGCTACTAGGGAAACTATGTAATGTATACAAATCCAAGAAAGAAAGTATGAATTCTAGATTACCATGAATGCTGAACTTATTCTCTTCCTTCTTTAAATACATCTCTTTGGTGTACCCTGACTGTCCACATTCGCTATTCTACTGCTCATTCAAGGTCATCTCAAACTCTTTTTTTCTCTTTTCTTCTACATCCAATCAGTTGGCCATTCTGCTGGTAGCCTCTGTGCCCTCTCTCTCTTCCTTCCTTTTGTTCTACTCATTGTCCCCAACCTAGACCGCCTGGAGTACTCATATTCTCCTCATTGGTTCCTACTTTGGTATTTTTTTCTATCTCTAATCCATTTTCCATCCTTGCCCTTGAAATCCTCTGCTTTAATCAAATCACTTCCATTTCTCTACAAAAGCTTCAGGAAAGGTCTGCTTAGTTGGAGTCAAATGAACTAGACTCCTAGCAGAGGAACTGCTTTGGGAAATATTTGAGAAAGATCTTGTGTGAATTGTCATGGGGTTCCCAGTGCAAGAGCAGCCTTCCTTGGTGTCTGAAAAACTTCTTTCCCTTTAGCATGCTCATTCTTGATCTGAAACCTGCTCATTTCTCCTTGTGACCATGCCTTCGGGTAGACTAGTTCAGATGCGCACACAAGGTCACTCAGTATGTACTTGCTGAACTGAACTGGATTGAATCAAATTGAACCTTGCTCAGCCAGCTTATTGTTTTATTTTGTGTTGAACTAATCTGTATTTCTGAAACTCTTCTGCTTTCTGCTCCTACTTACCTCAATATTAGAAAACCTTTTCCTTTCTGCACTTTACAGTGTTAAGCCTTGGACTTATGGGAGGCAGGAGCCCTGCGTATTCTTTGCCCACTCAGGACCCCTAGACATTGAATCTGGCAAGTTGATCCTGCCAGACACTCCAGGCATGTTTCATTCCGAATTATGACTGGGGGTCAGGGATTGAGCTGTCTTTGTTAATTTGGTGGGGGAGAGGGTAGGTAGGCATGATACTCCAGTCTCTGCCCATCCGGGGAAGAGCACTATTTGTTTAATAAATGAGTGCTCTATTTTGTTAGATGCAAAGCCCTTAGGAAGTCATTCCAAGTACACAAACTGATACCCCAGCCCTCAGATGCCCTGATCTAGTCTATTATCACTTCCAGGCCCGCCCCCTCCCCCCACACACACCTGGATGCCACAGACCAAATTCCTTTCCTTCAGTATCTTTCTTTCAGATCTGCTCCTTAAGCTCTCTCTAGGCCCCTTTAATGTCTCTGCTTATCCCAGGCATACACTCTAGGTATTATCTCTACGTAACTCCTCCCTCTTTTCTTCCTCCTGTCCCAGATTGTTTGTTCAAACCTGTCCTATCTCTGTTCATACTAGCTACTAGGGAATTTCTCTCCAATCCTGACCCTACCCACTTCTCAAACTTGATACCTTCTAGTCTCAGATCCTCCTGCCTATGTGTTAGGAACAATAGTGGTAGTGTGAATGGTAAGAAGAGCAGCTTTGTTGAGTGACTTCATCACGACTCTGCATAGTTGTCGGCATGTGCTAAAAGCTTGGTTGAAGGCCAAGACTTCAGAGTGTAGATATCTAAGAATAGCCTGTGGGGGACCACTAGATGGCACAATAGTTACATTGCTGGACTCCCACGTTGTCGACTGTGATTCGAGTCCTGAACCCAGCAGCTTAAAACTCATGTTGTCCACATGTATATGCATGCCCAAAATCCCAAAAGAAGAGTGGAGGAAAAGGAATTGCAGTGTGACCATCCCCCCTGGGGGGAGATTTCTCACTTTCTGTCTCTCTTTGTCTCTCTGGTGAGCGCATGCGTCCTATAGCAAAATCTCTTCCCTTCCCTCCAAAAAAGAATAACCTATGGAAGGGAATAGAAAAACACAATGGGAAATCACAGAGTGCTCCTTGCCATTAATTTAACTTCCATGACTCCCTATAAAAAAAACAAACAAAAAAACCAGGGGGCCCGTTGCAGTCTTTATTCCTTCTAGTCCACTACAGAGACTTGAAAAGTGGGAATTTTTTGAAGTTTATTCCATGAGCAAGAGAGACTGAGAGAGAAAGAGAGAAACCCGGCAGGCTCTTCACACCTCAATCAATACCCATCTTCAGTCAGTCCCAAAGCACGAGTATGCAGGTGCCTGGAACACCAGAGAGTTCTCTAGGCACAGCCCAGAGCTTTTCCATGTGGGTCAGCCTTGCAGAGGACCACATTTGTTTCTGTGCCGCCATCTGGCCCCTAGGAGCAACAGAATTTTTAATAACTTTTATCAGCTTATAATGTGACTTATTTTCTTCTCAGATATAACAGAAGGTAAAGGAAACAACTGCAATAAAAGGGTATTTCTCAAGTCCAGTTCAATCATTATAATTTTTTAAACTTTATAATTTTATTATGAAGCATTAGTGGGATACTGTGGTCTTTGTCTAGAGTTATTCCCAAATGCTGGCATTGGTGCATGGATGAAGTGGGGTCAACCCTAAAAGTTACTTTTCTGAGTTTGGCCCCTTGGGGGCTAGACTCAGCATCTACACCAGGACCCTCTTTTGGAGCTCTTCATGGGAAGTCAAGGTGAGGTGAGGCCAAATGCTAAGGGCTCCTTTCTTTTCTTTTTTTAAAATATTTTTATTTATTTATTTATTCATTCATTTATTTACTTTTACAATTAAAGTATGAATTTATTTTGGTACAAAAACTTTTTGAAATTCATACACAGTTTTTCCATGAGCTTTTTTTTTTTCCTGAAACATTTTTTAATTAATTAATTAATTTACATTCATTCCTTAAGCATTGTCACAGTATACAAAATGTGATTTCCCATCCAGAATATACTGCATAGTGGCTTAATCATGCATGCTATCGAAACTAGAAATGTAAAATTATTGATGATAGCATGCA
>NW_006198305.1:3398007-3451068 GCF_000334495.1 Tupaia belangeri chinensis
CTATTTCTGACCCTCTGCCCTTTCCCATCCTCCTCTCACACTGTCTCTGGTGTCTACAGTTGTTTTCCATTCCTTTTCCCCCCACATTTTATTGATCACACAGTTTCTTATATAATCTAACTACTTTCAATAGCAAGTTGAGCTGTTAATTTCAAGAAAAGCAGTTTTAAGTTTAATAAATCAAAGAAATGCTAAGGAATTTTGCTTAGAACTTAAAGCCAGGAAACAGGTTAGGATTCTGTTCAAATAGTACGTACACGAACCGACTGGCCACTCAAGACTGGACAAAAATCCTTCAAACCACAAAACAAAGCCTAGAAGAAAATCGGCAATGTTTTACTCAAAAGTCATAAAATGCTATTTCACCAGTTCAGTCTCATGTACTTAATCTATCTTCTGTTGTGGTTTGATCTTACCACTTAAATTCTGGGATATATTCAACTCCAGACTTGTCCCTACGATTAAGTTGACCATTTTCTTAGTTTTTGAACTCTTATTTCTGTGTGTCTGTATTTAATTTTTCTGGTATAGCACTCCCTTGAGAACTTCCTGGCGATCTGGTCTGGGCTTGGTAAATTCTTTCAGGTTTTGTTTACATAAGAATGGGCTTGTCTTTTCTTCCCATATGAAGGATAATCTTGCTGGGTACAGTATTCTTGGTTGAAACTGCATTTCCCTTAACACTTTGAATACATTTTCCTAGTCTTTCCTCACTCGCATTATTTCTGATAAGAGGTCTGCTATTAGTCCGATGGGATATCATTTGTAGGTAACTTGCTGTTTTATTCCTGCCAATCTTAGTATCTTGTCTTTGTCTGTGGTTTTGGTCAATCTGACTATAATGTGTCTTGGAGAAGATCTTCTTGGATTGATTCTATTTGGGGTCCTTTGTATTTCTTGGAACTGGACCTTTGAGTGCCCCTCTAGGTTTGGAAAGTTTTCTTTCAGAATATTAAGGAATATATTATCAATACCCTTATGAATGTCTTCACCTTCTAGAATACCAATTATACAGATGTTTGGACATTTGATGGTATCTAGTATTTCTCGTATATTATTCCCATTTTTTTTTTTTTTTGCAATATCCTCAGTCTTTGTGGTGGATTTTTCTAGGCCAGCAATTTTCTCTTCTATGTCTGAGATTCTATTTTCTGTATAATCTAGTCTGCTTTTAATACTTTCAAGGGAGATTTTGACTTCTTGTATTATAGCCTTCATCTCTAACAGTTCCATCTGATTCTTTTGTAAAGTGGATTCTTTTTTAAAGTGTGTAATTTCTCTTTTAGATCTTGCAAGAAATTCCTCACCTCCTGGAACTCATCAGCTCCTTTCTCCTGGCTCTTCCACAGTTCTTTCTCTCTCTTCTCTTCCATCTCTGTTAACTTTGTCATTATGAATATTCTAAATTCTTTATCAGACATATGATTTTTCCATGGAACTGTCTATGGATGAAGAGGAGTTATTCTTTTCCTTTGGAGGAGAGGTATTTTCTTGCTTTCCCATGATTCTTGTGGTCCTGCAGTGATTTCTAGTCATCTGATGAATGGTATGTTTCTTCCTAATTCTTGAAGTTCAATCTGAGCATTTAGGAGCTTGCAGAAGGAGGTGATCGGGAATCTCTTTGCCATTCTGTTTTTATCCCTTTGTGCAGCAGATTCAGTGGATATTTAGGAATATGCTAACCCTAATGGTATTTGGATGCTTGGCTATGGTTCCCTTAGATCCATCTAGAAACACAGAGAATGGAGATTGAGGAGCAGAGTGATGAGATAAAAGAAAAAGAAAAGGAAACAGAGAGAGAGAGAGAAAAAAAGAAAAACAAAACAGCACAAAGAAACAGAGAGAAAAAGAAGGGAAAAAAATTTAAAAGAACCAAAAAATTTATTTTTAAAAAAAAAAGCAAAAAATGGGAACTAGCAGTTAGCATAATGGCTATAAAAAAAAAGCAAAAAATGGGAACCAGCAGTTAGCATAATGGCTATGTCGCTGGACTCCCACGTAGTCGACCGCAGTTCGCCTCCCGGACCTGGTGGCTTAAAACTCACACCGGGCGCGTGTGCGTGCGTGCCCAAGATCCCGAGAGGAGAATGGAGGAGAAGGGATTGCAGTGTGACCATCCCCCCTGGGGGGGCGATTTCTCGCTTTCTGTCTCTATGTCTTTCTCTGTCTGTCTGGCGAGTGCACGCACCCTATAGCGAAAACCTCTCCAAAAAAAAAAGCAAAAAATAAAAAACCGCGCAGCACAGAATCACTAATTCTCAGGAGCCATGGAGGAGCCTTCTTCTGAAGGCCTTCCCCTTGCCTCTCCTGGATGGGCAGGGGAAAGGGGTTATTAGCAAGATAAAGGAAAGGCTGAAAGCCCAGAGAACACTTTACCTTAAAATTTTTAAAAAGGAAAAATTACAAAAAAATAAGACAGAGACAGAGAGAAGGCTAAAGGGACTCCCTACCACTTGAGTTTGTGGGCTGGAGGCTGAATTATCAGTAGGAAATCTTCATTTCTCTTTTTTCTTTCCCTGAAATCATTAGTTCTCAGGAGCCATGGAGGAGTCTTCTTTTGAAGGCCTGCCCCTTGCCTCTCCACTCGAGTTTGTAGGCTGGAGGCTGAATTATCAGTAGAAAATCTTCATTTCTCTTTTTTCTTTCCCTGAAATCACTCTCCTTTATTTTAGAGAAATATCTTGAGAGCGCCCACTAGGGAAGTGGGTGATGGATGATAGTTGGAGAAGGGCCTGAATGGGTTTAGGTTAGTTTTGTGTTGAATCAACATGGGAATAGACTGTGAAGTAAGACATTTTGAACCAGGTATCATGGTGCCTTTGCTTGCTTTGTTTCAGTGAAGTGATCACATTCTTGAGTCAGGAACAAATCCTCCCTTTCAATATTTAAAGGTTGGAAGCCTATCTCTATCTGTACCTGTTTCTGACAGTATTCAAACAATTGCTCTAAACTCACATATTTAGACATGTCGCACTGTTTTCAGCTGTTTCTCAGATTTGAGGGCTTTACTCTTCTACTTTCTCAGTGGATAGTATATCTGAATTGAAGGTAAAGAACCACATTCTGGTAGGTGGGAAAGAAACTGAATATCTACTAAGTGCTTATGATCCTACTGTTTACAAATTGTTTTACTAAAATATAAACTGATACAGATCTCCATGGATGATTCTAAAAGTATATAGGCTAGCTGCAGTGATACAGAAGTCATGTAATGCTCCAAGATGCTGAGGCCACATGGAAGGGTCCTGGGGCCACATGTTAAAGTCTCCCTGTAAATGCTGGGTATGTGCATGGTGCCCGTGATTCTGGCTGGCTGAAGCTACAGGAGGTTCATGGCATGGGGTTGTCTGTCTCAATCTCTTGGAAAAATAAATAGATACAACTTCTAAAAAGCTGAGATGAGAAAATCCATCCTGCATCATCCTCGGTCATCTCACTAGTGTCTGAGACCAAAAACATTGTCATCCACTCTCTTGACCTTCTCATGCAATAAATAATGATGAAAAGAGTAGCATATACTATTAGATTGTAGGAAAAGTCATGATACATTTTTACATTAAAAAAAAAAGAAAACAGAAAAACACGTCATATGACTTTTCCGATGACTCAATATTTAGGGTGGCCATGTAATGTATTATCAAACTGAGACCCTTTTGAAAGTGAAAGGTAGAGCTAATAATCATTACCCCAAGACAATAGACTTAAATGAAGCTATGTGGTCACCCAAATAACAGTGTAAATACTATAGATTCTGAAGTCAAGTCCAGATTTTTTTAGAGGTTTGTTCCTTAGGGTGTGTGTGATTGCCAGAAAGAGACAGACAGACAGACAGACAGACAGAGATAGTGAGAAGGAAAGTGAGAAATCATTCCCTGGGGATAATGACCATGGTGCAATCTCTTTTCCTCCATTCTCTTCCCAGGAACTATAGCATGCATGCACACGTGCCTAGTGTGATTTTCAAGCCACTGGGTCTAAGACATGAACTGCGGTCAGCCATGTGGAAATCCAGCAATGTAACTGCTACACCATCCGTTGGCCCCCAAGCCCAGATTTTAACCCCAACTCCCCACATACTTACTCACCATATGAGACCAGACATGCTATTTCGCTTTTTTGCACATTGTAAAAATGAGGGATCTTAATACCTCCCTTGCAAGACTGTTACGAAGGTTAAACAAGATAGGTGTGTGAAGTCACATAGTATAACACATGGCTGTCAGTTCAAATAGACTCATTCTTTGCTTTATAGCATTGTGCCAAGGTTAGTGTATTAGCTTATTTATCCATTTATTCATGTACCCATGAGTGAATTGGATGAGCATTTATTGATTAAGGTCAATGATTCTCAGTGGAAGCAGTACTACTCCACAGAGGACGCTTTGGAAATTTGTAGCAGTGTATTTTGTTGTCATGATGATTTGTGTGGGAGGATGGGAGATACTACTGGCACTTAGCAGGAGGGTGCCATGGACAATAGGTATCCTGTAACATAAAGAAAAAAATCTGTACAATGAAGGATTGTCTCTCAACTCCTATGGCCTCCTGGTGTCCCCACTGTAGAAAAAGAAAATTTTCATAATTACCTAAGACTATAGTCCAGTTTTATTTTATGTATAAACACAAAACATTTCTTGCAGGGATCTAATATGCACTGGATTTTCCAGTATTAGTTATATAAATTAAGGGCAGATTGTTTGGATTTTTGCCAAGAGTTCACCATTTCAAACTCTCGTTACTAGTAGCAATATCACTGTTAGACAGTAATGGTGAAGTGGGGAAGGATATGCTAGTCACTAACCAACACATCAGTCTTAAGCCACATTTAGTTTTTCATATTCACATGATTCTCCATATAGGAATAAGGATCTGACTCTCATATCTTCTAGTGTGGCCCTCCTAAGGGTTTACATGATGAACATCATGTTGTTTTATTTTTCTATTTCTCTTATATAACAGGCCATTATATTGGGGTCAGAAACTGCTAGATGACTATCAAAATCCATGTCCTTCTCTCCCTTTTGGCCCCCAATTATTTCCCAACCACCCATGCAGATCATTGTGGTCACATGACTGAGTTCTAACCAATGGTCCCTGAGCAGAAGTGACACATGTGGATTCCAAGCCTTGTCCATGAAAACCTCCCACGTGCACTCCTCCATGTCTGCTTCCTCCCCACCAGTTATATCTCATAGGAGCTAGAAATAAGCTTCTATTACATTTAAGCCATAAATACTTTAGGATCTATTTATCTATAATTAGGTATCCTACCTAATAGAATGCAGACTTATTTTTTGAGATTTTTTTTTTAGAGAGATTTTTGTTATAGGGTGCATGCATTCAGATGCACCAGAGAGACAAAGAGACAGAAAATGAGAAATCACCTCCCTGGGAGTGGGTGGCCACACAGCAATCCCTTCTCCTTCATTCTCCTCTTGGATCTTTGGACACACACGCACATGTACCTGGTGTGTTTTAAGTCACCGAGTTCAGGACTCTAACCTCTGTTAACTACATGGGAGTCCAATGATGTAACCATTATGCCATCTTCTGGTCCCCTAAAGTTTTTTTTTTGAAAGAGATTTTTGCTGTAGGGTGTGTGCACTTGCTGGAGACACAGAGACAGACAGACAGAGAGAAAGCGAGAAATCCCAGGGGGGAGATGGCTATGCTATGATCTCTTCTCTTCCATTCTCGTCTTGGGATTTTGGGTACCCATGCACATGTGCCCACATGTGTGAGTTCCAAGCCTCCAGGTCTGGGGTTAGAGCCGTGGTTGGCCATGTGGGAGTCCAGCACCTTAACCACTATATTACCTGCTGGCCCCGAATCTTCTTTTTTTGAAATGTTGTTTGTGAATTTAATTTTAAAATATTAAAAAGGATGTTATAAGACATAGCTGTAAAAGGGGCCTTAGATCAGAGAGGGTTGAGAGCTACTGGCCCAAACTAGGAATGACACTGTAAGAGTTATAAAAAACCGTGTGTACTCTGTGCTTCAAGTTTGTAGGCACAACTATATAGACATACACACACATAAGTAACCATTAATTAACGAAAGTGTATGTTAACGAACAATTGAGTTGTGTAAATGGATGACTTCCAATTTTTTTTCATTTTGCAAGCCCAGTAAATCTTTGTGAGCAAATGTCATCTGTATATACACATGGGCTGTGCAACTCGTTCTGCCTACGAATTATGAACAAGCATTCAGGAACCTTCCTCTTAAGATTTAATTATGGAGCTGGGAGCCTAAATTGCTGAGTCCCATATGTAGGACAGCAGCTTCAGAGAGTAAACTGAACCCCAAAATGACTTTGCATGACTAATAAATAAATTTTTATTTTGCTCATTGATGTAGTAGAAAGGCTTGTTATAACACAAGGCACCTAGCCTATTCTGCTTAATATACTTATTCAACTCTTTGGGCTAAGCACCTACTATAAAGCACACCCAGAAATACCACTGATGAGGAGTAAGAAAATATTTCTAAATATGGAAAAAAATATTTATACATTAAGATGCTCAGTGTAAGATTATTTTATTATTTTAAAACCAGTATTCCCATAATGGAATAGTTGTTGCTAAAGAAAATCATATTACACGCACTTAGTAGATGTTTATAAAGAAGATGTAATAACATGGGGAAATATTTGACTATACATACAAATTTCCTATACATACAAATAAGATTGAAGTAATAATGCCCAAAATGTTAAAAAGTGGTTCTGTTGAGTAATGCAAAGCAATCAATTTTTTCTCCTTTTTTCTTTCTATAACATAATTGAGCTACTATTTATTTTTTTTTTATAATTTGATGTCTGTCAATGTTGATTAAAATGAAACAAAACTCAGGCTATGTGCAAGGAGGCACTATCATATCTTGATATTATCTGAAAGCAGAACTAGTATCTTCCAGATAACGGTTTCTTACTTTTCTATAGCTGTATTTTTCAGACTCCCCTGGTAGCAAGCGACAGAAGCTCAGCATGACCTACCTTCAATCAAAATAGAAAGCACTGCCTCACATACAGAATCACTGCAAGGGCCTGGGTTCAGGTGATCAGAGGACAATGGACTCAGGGTCTCAAACACTGTCAGGGCTCTCCATGTTCAGACCAGTCTATGTTAGTGAGGGTCTTGGCTCTGGGCAACCCTGGGCTCTCATTCCTACAGCTTATGGCCAAAGAGGAAAATTAATACTCTTCAATTTCAATTTTGAAAATTCACAGATAAGGACACTGCACAGCTTTTGGGTTACATGTCCAACACCTGAGCTACTAACCATACCCAGAGGTTAGAGATACAATGATTTGCTAGCCTTGCCATATGCCCAGTCTTTCTGACTGAGAAGAGTTGAGTCTATTATCAGGAAGGGTGGAAGAGAAAATGCTAAACAGGAAATGGAGTAGCTGCTGCATTTGTTTTCTGTTGCCATGTGGCAAATTACAAACTTAGTGACCTAAAACAACATCCAGGTGTTTACAATGCTGTAGGTCAGAAGGCTGTGCATGGCATGGCTGAGTTCTTGTCTCAAGATCTCACATGGCTAAAAGATGTTGTCAGGGTTTTGTTCTCACTGGGAGTTTTGGATCATTCTCCAAGCTCATGTGCACGTGGCAATGTTCAATTCCCTGTGGTTGCAGTACTGAGGTACCCATTTCCTTGCTGGCTCTTAGCTCCTAAAGGTCACTTACGTTCCTTGCAACATGGCCCCTGTATTTTCAAAGCCACTTACAGAGAAACCATCCAGGGCTGACTCTGTCTCATAGTTTGAATCTCTTGCACCAGGAAGATCTCAGTCCCTTAAAAAGAACTCACCTAATTATATCCCCAGGATGATATCCCCATCTGAAGGTCAATTTACTTGACACATTAATTACATGTGCAAAATCTCTTCATAAGAGTCCCTAACTAAGTGTTTGGTTGAATAACTAGAGAAAGGTATGCACCAGGGAAGCTGTATATTAGAGGCCATGTTAAAATTCTGCCTACCATTGTTGGTATATAAGTTTAGGAAGTTTGAATCAATTTTGAGATATAGACTAAATCTACCTAAATCTTGAGAGACTCATTTATGGTTGCTTCACTCATGTGAGATTTTTGCTATAGGGCACATGCGCTCATCAGACAGAGAAACAGAAAGCAAAGAATCCACCTCCCTCTCCGTCCCCCTCCCCTTCCCCTCCCCTCCCCTCCTCTCCCCTCCCCTCCTCTCCCCTCCTATCCACATGCACATGCAAATGTGCCCTATATGAGTTTTAAGCCACCGGGTCTGGGACTCAAACTGCGGTCAACTATGCGGGAGTCCAGCAATGTAACTATTATGCCATCTGCTGGTCCCCAGATGGGTCTCATTTGAAAGGAAGTAAGACAGACTTTTGTTGCTGCCTTGGACATCAGAACTCAAGGCTCACTGGTCTTTGAACTCCAGGATCCAAACTGGTAGCCCCCCAGTTCTCGGGCTTTTGAACTCAGATTGTGAGTTATGTCATAGACTTCTTTGCCTTTGAGGCCTTCTGACTTGAACTGATCCATGTGACCAGATCCCAGGATCTCTGGCTTGCAGATGGTCTGTTGTCAGACTTCTCAGTCACCATAATCGCATGAGCCAATTCCCCCATTAAATCTCCTCTTATATATCTATACATATCCTACTGGTTCTGTTGCCTGAGAGAACCCTGACTAATACAGGGTTTAAACTAAATCAGCTTACTTAGGTAAAAGTGTGTTTTAAGCACTTTCTGCATGCTCCTCCACAGATCTGGAATGGTTTGTTTTCTTAAACTCAATTTGGTCCCCTGTTATACACCTTCATGGAACTCTATTATTTTCACTGTGACATTTTCAACACTCCTATTGCTTATTCAACATTATCCCCACTAGATTATATACTGACAATGCAGAATCTGTGTTTCCTGTTCCATGCAGTGTCCCCAGGACATAGTGCCTGGCACAGGCAGTAAATATTCACAGAACGAAAGAAGACGGGTGCTGTGCCATGCCTTATATATATCATTTATATATTCCCTATGCTTAGGGCAGTACCAGCACGTAGTAGGTCTTCAGTCAACATGGAAAGAAAGCAAGGAGGAGGGAAGAAGAGAGGAAGGGAGAACACAGCCGACTTGTGTTCTGACTTGATGAACTATACAAACACTTGCATTTTACTTCCAAGAACAATTGTATAAGATGACTTAATTATTTTTAAATGGTCATTGAAACTCCTGAAGGCTATGGAGCACAATGGACAAAGGGTTCCCAGGCCAAAACTGGTATCAGGTACAGAAGGAGTTTATTGACTGGGCACCATGCCAAAGATCTGGGCTGTTCCCTAGTTTGTTTTCTCACTTGCTCACTCTGGGCCTCCATGCAGGTAAAGTACACCTGGAGTTGCTTACTCCATAGCAAAGCAATCACACTCATCCTCAGACCTGTGCCAGACTTAAATAACAGACAGGCCAGAAGGCATTTGTAATCCACAAATTGTACAAAAGGAGATTTCTTCTACTCCGAGGAAGGCAATAATAGCATTTGTATGTGAATGATCTCACTGACCCTGGGGATCTGGCCTTGGAGAAGAGCTCAAGAGGTCAGACACCTCAGAAAAAATATGTTATCTGGGTCAATATGTCAGTAGAATGTATAAACAGACCATCTTCTTAGAGAGAAATTTGGGAAATATCTTCTGGGGCCATTGTCCGAGACATTTTGCTGACTTCCATGTGACACCCTGCTCAAACGCTCCTTCCCCAACTCTGGCCTCACACATAATTTTCCCTCTCTTTTAAACTTTGGCTGAAGTCTGATGATGATCACACATATGATCTACCTAAGTGGTATGACATGTCCTCCTCCTTTTTACAATTCCTATGCAAAAGAAGTTATTCACAGTCTCTGGATCGAGTGAGTAGAGGAGAGATTGCTGGGAAAGATATATTTTCAAAGCTACTTATACTTCATGTTGCTCAGTCACTTGCTATAGTCATGATCAGATGTGGAAGCCCCAATCCTCAATGTGATAATATCTGGAGATGGAGCCTTTGGGAGTAAGTAGGTTTAAATGAGATCATGAGGATGGGGCTCTCATGATAGGATTAGTGCCATAAAAAGAGGAGGAAGACAGATTTCTTTCTTTCCCCCATCCACTGCCCCCAAGTTCACTCACCTAGGAATGGCTATGTGAAGACACAGATGGCAGTCCTCTACAAGTTAAGAAGGTCTTCACCAGGAACCAGGTCTGCTGATGCTTTGATTTTGGACTTCCCAGCCTCTAGAACTGTTAGAAATAAATGTTGGTTGTTTAGGCCACCTACTCTGTAATATTTTGTAATAGCAGCTCTAGCAGATTAAGATATTTCTGTTATTGCAATTAATTATTTGTATGATGACAAATTCCCCATGAATAGCTCTCTAACAGCATGTCTTATTCAGCTTTGCCTTTCATGGAGCCTAACCATGTACCTATATGAAAAAATGCTATCAAATGTTTGTTAAACCTTAAATACAGGTCTTTTTAATTTTCTTTTTAAAATATTATTTTTAAAAATTTGCATTTAATCACTATACACCTTTAGAGTGTACAACTTGGCTTTTCCCATCATGAATACAGTGCATATTAGTCAAGACAAAGACATTACCATATACATTATTATTAGCAGATAACTTTTTATTTTTGTGTTTATTAAATGTATTGCTTTTTTCCCTGATCCTTTCCTCCCACCCCTTGTTACCCACTTCCTATTACCCTCCACATGTCTCTAGTATCTACAGTTGCCCTCCCTGCTACTATACCTTCCAATCTTTCAGTTTCTGCTATAAAGTGCAGACATTTGGTATATATTGAGTGGGGACATACAATGCCTGTCTTTCATAGCCTGGCTTGCTTCACTTAGCATTAATCTTAAAGTCAGTTTTAAGGAATTTGGGTTTTATGATCCATGTGATGATAGTCACAGACGTTTTTCATAATGAGGAACGTTTTGTATTGTTTCATTTTTGCCAGAGGGTAGGTGTTTTCACCAGAGAGAGGTGGAGGGAGAGAGAGAGAGAGAGAGAGAGAAAGGAACTCCCCATACCACCTGATGTTGCATAGTCATCCCATAATTCTTTTTCTTCCATTTCTCCTTCCTGTCAGGATTTATGAGCATTTAATCACAGCATATTTTTCAAGTCACTGGAGTTGAGATTTGAACTGCAGTCAGTCATGTGGGATCCAACTCCCAATGAACAGCACTTAACCACTATGCTATGGTGCAGGCCCAAATGGGGAGTTGTATTAGCTGTTTTTTCTCAAACAAATGGTGTACACTTTGGAACCTCAGGTTTTCAGTGAAAAGAATTAAGTTGCTCAAAGAACAAAAATATGTGAACATTCTATAACACCATAATTCACTGGGTAAATGTAAGATACCTCTAGCATTGCCCCCTTCATTCCTCCCAAGGGCAGAGCATGTGCTAAAAGACTAGACTGTGAAATGCTAATTTGATTTCCATTTATTCAAGCTGGATTAACCTTGTGATTCAGTAAGTCTTTCTAATTTCCCTGTAACTGCCTGGGTAGGGGAAGAGTCCAAATGTAGTGGAGATTTGAAATCCTTTATTAAGGGAGAAATCTTCTATCATGTCTTTTAATTTTACTTCTAGACAATAAGTGAAGATTTTTCTTTTTTTTTTTTCTTTCTTCTTTGTGTTTTGTTTTTGTTTTTGTTTTTGTTGTTATAGGGTGTATGCTCACCAGAGAGAGACAGAGCGAAACAGTGAGAAATCACTCCCCAGGGAAGATGACCATGCTTCAACCCCTTCTCCTTCATTCTCCTCTTGGGATTTTTGGGCATGCTCATATACACATCAGGCATGATGTTCAAGTCACCAGATTCACAGTTCAAGCCCAGGACTTTAACCATCACACCATCTGTTGGCCTTGAAGATTCCTTTGGAACTGACTAAAATTCATTTTACTATATAAGAACTACTGAAGGGGACAAAAACTTTGACTTTAATTTTATCAAATATGTTCTAGCTGCTCTAAAGGCTATTTAAACACACACACACACACACACGTGTGCATCACATATAGGCATCACATATCCTATTTCTGTCATTTCATTTTCAATAGGATTTAACTTATAAAGACCACAATACACTCACTACATACTTTTTTAAAAAATGTCCTAGCCAGGACATTAGCTGAGGATTGCCATATATGGAAGTATGACTAAGGGCTGAGAGAAAATGTGGCAGAAACTGCTGGCTTCAAACTTTGGATAATTCCCTGAGAAGGGAAAAAAAAAAAAAAAAAAAAAAAAAAACAAAGAAAAAAAAAGCTAATGAACCTGCAGTCCACAGGAAATGCCTGGCGAACATAAGCGGGCGAGCCCATTTGTGTGGGAAAATACCCAGGCTCACAAGCACAGCCTTCCAGTGGAAAGATGTCTTAAAAATGCTCTGTCCTCATTTTTACCCTTTCAGATGCCTAAGTGCTTCTACAGAGACATGTGAAAAAGACCCTGGCATGTGAGGCCAGGACATGTTGAACAGCCCTTCTCACAGGCTTAGTTCTATGTTCTTTGCAAACTGCTAAATCCTTCAACCTCTCAATTTTATTTTGAAGCCATAAATTTCTCTCCAGCCTTCTTGATTTTCAGGCACTGGCACAGCATGTTCCATTTATGAACAACTGGAAGAAAGCAACTTTACTGCCAAACTAAAAAAAAAAAGTTAAATGGTAACTTTCCTTGGCTTTTAATTTTACATAAAGGTATGCCCAGTCTGCCAGAGGTAGGTAAGTGCAATAGAATTAATCTTATTTCATTCTCAGAATTGTGCTGTTTCTCTAGCCTGCAAGTAAGTCAACAGTCTAATGTGTTGAGCTAAAAGAACAAAATATAAATTAGAAGAGATGAATGGAATATTCCTTACTTAACTGTGCAATTGCATTTGGAAGGGTTTCATGCCTGCAAGGCTTCTGGTCTCTGCTCCACTTCCCATTCTGCATCTTCAGCCATCATCCACAGCCAGGGACACTAGTGTGGTGGAATGAGACAGCCACCTGGATCCCAGCCCCAGCCCTGCCCCCCATAGTGTGTGTTTAGGGGCAAGTCACTTTTCTTTTTCTTTTCTTTTCTTTTTTTTTGGAGAGGTATTTGCAATAGGGTGCATGTGCTTGCCAGACAGACAGAGACAGAGAGACAGAAAGCAAGAAATCATCCCCCTCCCCAAGAAGGAATGGCCACACTGCAATCCCTTCTCCTCCATTCTCCTCTCGGGATCTTGGGCACGCATGCATACGTGCCCGGAGTGAGTTTTAAGTCACTGGGTCTGGGACACTAACCGTGGTAGACTACGTGGGAGTCCAGCGACATAGCCATTATGCTAACTCCTGGTCCCAGGGGCAAGTCACTTTTCTACACTGAGTTTTCTCTAAAAATCTCTCCCAGAGACAGGTAAGGATTAAATAAGATGACAAATATGAGGCATTTAAGATAGTTCCTGGCACTTCTTAAGCTTGCATTTAATAGAAGTCTGCTGTTATTAGGATCTTCTTGCTCTGGGAACCCACTTTAGAGGATAAATTGATGAATGTGCTTCACTCAGCTTTTGCATTTCTAATATAAACCAATTCTTTTAGGGTCATTACATCGAAAATGTGAAAACCACAATGGGTTTCTTCAGAATAACTTAATATGCACACTGAGGAACTTTGAAACCATCCAGAAAGTTTCAATAATTGACCACATATTGTTATTATTATTATTATTTAATTTGCCAGAGAGCATGTGCAATACCAGAGACACAGACAGAGAGAAGGAGAGGGAGAAATCACCCCTCAGGAGGACATGGTCATGCTGCAATCCCTTCTCCTCCATTTCTCCATAGACACACGTCTAGTGTGTTCATCAAGCCACCACGGCCGAGATTTGAATTGTGCCATTGGCCATATGAAACCCAGCTCCCTTAACCATTAGGCCACTGTGCTGGCCTCTACGTACTGTTTTAAATACTGTGTCACAGTCAACAGCCTTGTACCAATCCTCTTAGAGGATTCCTAGGTGAAGTTTCAAGTTGTCTCCTGTCTCCCCATGGTAGAGTATAACTGGAAATAGCTCATGGTTCTTTGTTTTGCTTTGTTTTTTGCATTAGAGACATTCGGTTTTCAGACTCATGCTGCTGCTGTTGCATTTCCTCTTTACAGTGACAGCTTAAGTTCAAATCCTCTGCTACTAGGGCTGGCAGGTGTTGTGGTAAAGGCACTGGATTCCCCAGTGGCTAATTGTGGTTCAAGTCCTGGACCTGGTGGCTTGCTTTCTCACTTTCCTTCTCTCTGTGTCTGATCAAACTGGAAAGTAATAAATAAATAAATAAGGTTAAATAAAACAGTTCTTTAAAAAAGCCTCTATTACTTAGATATGCAGCCTTTCTGTGCCTCAATTTCCCCATGTGTAAAATGAGTCTGAAATGACAAGAAAATGCCTTATTCCGGAAAGCATCAGGAAGGGAGATCTATTTATGCTGCACTTTACCCAAAGGCTGTGTGGCACAGTGAGGAAAAACAAAAAAGCTATAGATAGAACGGAGCCTATTCCAATCCCGCCCATCTACTTTCTAGCTATGTGCCTGGGGACAGCCGACGTCATGCCTCATAGACTGTTTTCTCATTTGTAACAGAGTAGCAGACTCCGCGGTTGCTCACCCCATATCCATTTCCCATTTTTTCCTTCTTTCCTTACTTCCTTCCCTTTTTTGGGGGTGGGGAGAGGTTTTTCTATAGAGTATGTGCACTCGCCAGAAAGACAGAGTCAGAAAGACAGAGAGTGAGAAATCACCCTTCAGGGGAGAGGATCACGCCACAATCCCTTCTCCATTCTCCTCTTGGGATTTTGGGCATGCACGCACATGCACCCAGTTGAGTTCAAGCTACCAGGTCTGGGACTCGAACTGCGGTTGATTACGTGAGAGTCTAGAGACATAGCCATTTTGCCATCTGCTGATCCCAGCCCTCTCTCTTTTAAGACAGGGTCTCATTATGTTGTGACTATAGGCAAGTGGCCCGTGCCTAGCTTTTTAAAATTTTTTTAAAGTTAAAGTTCTTTCTTTCATGAGAATAGGAGAGTGAGAGAGAGAGACAAGAAGACAGGCACCTTCAACAATGTTTAACTCCACAATCCTGCCCCAGCGTTCCCAGCCAGCCAGGATCACAGCTCAGCGTGTACAGTTGACCCAGAAACCAACCCCCAAATCCGTATGGATCCCGCAGCACACCACTGCAGGGCCACCATGGTTGGCCTTGCCCAGCTTTTTAAAGTGGGCCAGGAAACAAACCCAGGCCTCCCATGTGGCTCAGCCTGTCGGGCAGCAACCAGCATACACTGCCATGGCTGAGTCTGTTTTCTACTTTTCTTTACCAATAAAACCCTGATATTTTCTGGAGCTGAAGTGTATCCAAATAAAAACTTTCATCTTCCCAGACTCACATTTGATACAGTTTTGGCCAGTGAAACATAAATGGGAATTATTGGACATAGTAGATAAGAAAGTTCTTTTTGAAATGAATAGCTTGGGGGCCCAGCAGGTGGCATGGGTGGTTAAAGTGCTGGACTCCCACATGGCCCACTACGTTCAAGTCCCAGACCTGGTGGCTTGAAAATCACCTATGTGTGCATGACCAAAATCCCAAGAGGAGAGTAGAAGAGAAGCAACTGCCCTGTGCCCATGCCCCCTGGGGGAGTGATTCCTTCCTTTCCCTCTCTCCGTCTCTCTCTAGCAAGTGTGCACGCTCTACAGCAAAAATCAAAAAGAAAGAAAGAAAGGGAGGGAAAGAAAGAAGAAAGAAAAAGAATGAGAATAAGAACGAAAGAAAGAAAGAGAAAGAAAGAAAGAGAAAGAGAAAGAAAGAAAGAGAAAGAGAAAGAAAGAAAGAGAAAGAGAAAGAAAGAAAGAGAAAGAGAAAGAAAGAAAGAGAAAGAGAAAGAAAGAAAGAGAAAGAGAAAGAAAGAAAGAGAAAGAGAAAGAAAGAAAGAGAAAGAGAAAGAAAGAAAGAGAAAGAGAAAGAAAGAAAGAGAAAGAGAAAGAAAGAAAGAGAAAGAGAAAGAAAGAAAGAGAAAGAGAAAGAAAGAAAGAGAAAGAGAAAGAAAGAAAGAGAAAGAGAAAGAAAGAAAGAGAAAGAGAAAGAAAGAAAGAGAAAGAGAAAGAAAGAAAGAGAAAGAGAAAGAAAGAAAGAGAAAGAGAAAGAAAGAAAGAGAAAGAGAAAGAAAGAAAGAGAAAGAGAAAGAAAGAAAGAGAAAGAGAAAGAAAGAAAGAGAAAGAGAAAGAAAGAAAGAGAAAGAGAAAGAAAGAAAGAGAAAGAGAAAGAAAGAAAGAGAAAGAGAAAGAAAGAAAGAGAAAGAGAAAGAAAGAAAGAGAAAGAGAAAGAAAGAAAGAGAAAGAGAAAGAAAGAAAGAGAAAGAGAAAGAAAGAAAGAGAAAGAGAAAGAAAGAAAGAGAAAGAGAAAGAAAGAAAGAGAAAGAGAAAGAAAGAAAGAGAAAGAGAAAGAAAGAAAGAGAAAGAGAAAGAAAGAAAGAGAAAGAGAAAGAAAGAAAGAGAAAGAGAAAGAAAGAAAGAGAAAGAGAAAGAAAGAAAGAGAAAGAGAAAGAAAGAAAGAGAAAGAGAAAGAAAGAAAGAGAAAGAGAAAGAAAGAAAGAGAAAGAGAAAGAAAGAAAGAGAAAGAGAAAGAAAGAAAGAGAAAGAGAAAGAAAGAAAGAGAAAGAGAAAGAAAGAAAGAGAAAGAGAAAGAAAGAAAGAGAAAGAGAAAGAAAGAAAGAAAGAAAGGAAGGAAGGAAGGAAGGGAAAGAAAGAAAGAAAACAGCCCGGGCTAGTGTAAACTTTCCTTTTTGTCCCATCTTCAGTCTGGAATCTGGATCTAATACCTAGTGGAGCAATAGCCAACCCGTAACCTTGAAGTGGCAAATATGAAGATAAAAATCTGCTAAGGATGGCAGAACAGAAAGATGGCCCCCATAGCTCCTGGAAACCTAGGCTGCCCACCTCCAGACTTCTTATTTTGTAAGGCAAAAAGATCTCTATCATTTCAGTCTTCATTAGTCAGTCTGTCTGCTATTTGCAGACAGAGAACAAATACACATGGGAATTGAAATGACATTTACTTCCTAGGGACTTTGTGAGAGTGAAAAGAAGTTAGGTATGTAAAGCATTTAGCAGCACACAAATGTCTTCCAATAAAGTGTATTCCCTTCCTCCCTTTCTCATCTCCCCATTATGGATTCTTCTTGTTACAGGTAAATGCCAAGGGTGTTGGGGGCCATCTCAGATATTTTTCTTATAATGTGTTTAAGTATGGATTACCTAAGTAGGTGTGATCTATAGTCTGATGTGACTTCGCAAAGCAAATACATTTTTAAACTGCCTTTTTAGAGCAGTGTCACAGGAGAAAGGGAGCAAATGGCTAAGGTGTTCTCTGCACTAGTGCAGGGTATCTAAAGTTTGATGATGGATTCTGACCCTTGCATTTTCAGGACTGATATACCTACTTAGAGAAGGGTCTGAAAATCACTGTCATATTGACTTCCTTTATATGTTTAACTTGGAAAGGGATTTAGAGACCATGGCAACTTTCTTCAAATATGACTTAGGCCCCGAAGAGACCTGGTCAACTGTTAGCTGTGTGGGCTTGAAACAGCAGCTTCTGAAAAGATTTCCAGTTCCAGTTAAGGTGAACTCTGGGTCACAAGCTCTGAAAGGATGACCATGATATAATCTCCGTAAATATTTAGTTGATTGATTAATTTTAATTAAAGACCTAGGCATTTAGCCCTAATATTTCTAAAGGAAATGCAGCTTGAGTCCCTAGTATGTAGCTCACCACTGAAGACATGCTTTGTGTGAAATGGGGTCATCTCTGAGGCCATCTAAAATCCAGCTTTACCTTCCTCTCTCAAGTGAGATTATTTCTGGAAAAGTTCAAGGAAGACTATCTTGAAGGAGCAAGGCCTACCACCTGCCTATCCCAAATCTAAGAGCAGCGATTATTCCATAGGAATTGTTAAGGCCAGAGGGGCTGGTTTGTGCAACTGCCATTTTTATGAGCATTTTTTTTTTATTTCAGTGAAGTTAACATCACATATACTTGGCACTCCCTCCAAGTTATCAATTCAGGCAGCCATAAGTGCATGAAATGGAGCCTGATCTTTCTGCAATGGTGTGTTGTCTGTACTTAAAGTTATTAAATCTAGAAAGGAAAATGTCACAATAGTATGAGCAGAAAAGAGAAAGCGCACACAAAATCTATTAATATAAAGATAATACATTGAGAAATGAAGCATAAGGGACTTTTTCATTACCCTTATCTGGGTGTTATGTTATAGTGTAAAGTATCTTGCTGTTGTAGTTGGTTTTATGTACACCTTGTCTATAACTACCCAAGTACTCCACTGGGCTAGAATCTAATCAAATATCTTGGTTTCTAGTTAGTGGATTTGTGGTAAGTATCAGTTATAAAAAACAAACAAACAAAAAACTAAAAACAACTAAGTATTCCTGCCTTAGACTCAATAAATGTTCCCTTCTCAAGTTCAGGTGGAAAAGAAGGAATTCTCTTATGGAGACCAGGGAATGAGATCTCTCACTTTTTATTTTTTGACCTATTTAGACAACACGTTTATTACATTGAGGACTCTTGGCATTGAATTTGAAGTTTCAAAGCATTGGAACTCATTTTTGAGGTGATATTGGAAAAAAGCATCACATCTTTTTAATGCCTTTTTCTCACTATCAATAAAAGTCAGCTACAATTTTTCCTATCATTCTTCACTCCCACACTCTGCTCCAACTTTAATGTTCTGTTCAAACTTGTCAAATTTCAAGTAAAATCCTCCCTCCCAAAATATGAGAAACTTTGAAAAGTGGAATTTTTCATTTGCCATACAACTTTGGCAACAAGAGAAAGGTTGAAATCCATTTGTATACTTTCATTATGAGTTATTTGGATCATCTAAAAAGCCCTGTACATTTGCCATCTAAAGGAAAATGTGAGGGGGGCAGGTAGCATGGTGGTTAAGGGCACTGGAATCCCATATGGTTGACCATGGTTCAAGTCCCAGACCTAGCGACTTGCTTCCTCTCTCTCTCTCTCTCTCTCTCCCCCACTCCCTCTCTGGTCAAATTGAAATAAATAAATAAATAAATAAATAAATAAAGCTAAATAAAATAATTCTTTTTTTAAAAAAGTGTAAGAATAGGTGGCAGGTGAGAGCCATGTAAAAATAAATTAGTTTCTCAGATCCACAGTTGGAGTCTGCTAGCTCAGCAAGGTCTGAACCTAAACTTTTGTAGACTTCAAGAAAAAGCAGGAAGAGTTCAGATTAGGGAAGATCTGGATCTGCCGTATTTAGCTCTTCTCAGATAATACCTGGGGTCTTGTACCACGTTTTAACTCCACCACTGTCAACCCAGGAAACTTTCAGAGAATCTGGGAGGACTGGAATCCATGCCAGCTGAGATGTGCTTAAAGGAACTGCTGCCTCTTGCATGAAGAGAGAGAACCCACAGGAAGCAGAGCAATATCCTCTGATGCTTGAAGCTCTGACACAGAGGAGGAGTTGTGTTATCAGGTGCAGCCACTTATCAAGTGCAGAAGGAACACACAGAGAGCCTGATCTCAGACCAAGATAGAGAAACACCTTCTATTGCAGAGTTGCCCCAAAGGTATTGAATGGTGTTAAGAAAAGGTAATCCTAGTAATTACTAACTAATTTAAAGGGATTATACATGCCCTTAAAGTGTGTAAAACACATTTATACGAGGAGATTTCAAAGTCCAGGGGGAAATGGAATTAAAGTACACATTTGTTTTGGTGCAAAAAAATGCTAAATCCATACTTTTTTAAAAAAATAGTATACTCTTTCTATGAAAATTTTTTTAAAGGTTTTTGCTATAGGGTGCATGCGCTCTCCAGAAAGAGAGAGACAGAGAGATAGAAAGCGAGAAATCACCCCCCAGGGGGGATGGCCATGCCACAATCCCTTCTCCATTCTCCTCTTGGGATCGTGGGCAGGCACGCACACACACCTGGCATGAGTTTAAGCCACCTGGTCCAGGACTTGAACCATTGCCGACTACATGGGAATTCAGCGACATAGCCTTACACTAACTGCTGGTCCCTCTATAAAATTTTTGAATACCTCTTTTGCATACCATCTCAGTTGAAAGATGTTATGCTTGTCTTGTTGATGAGAAAATAGATATTCTGCAAAATCTGTGAGTTTTCAAAGTCATGTAATTACCCTAGAGTCTTAAAGTTAGAGACAAAGAACATTCAGACAAAAAGTGAATGATGCATTTAAGATTAGAACCAGATCTGCCTGCTCCTGGTCAATGCTTGTACCTTACATTCCATGTTCTTTCAGCCTGCCCTATTTGCTATGAGTGTTGCCATTTTGGGGGGAACCCTAGAGATCTCCTTCATCTCACTTCTCTCACCTTCATCTACAGCAGTAGGCACAAGAGTTAAGAGATGTGTTACCTGGGTTTGAGTCCCAGGTCCTAAACTTAACTAGCAATGTCAGCTTGAGTGAGTTTCTTGACCTCTCCAAGCCTCGGTTTCCTCACTCCCCCACTGAGTATGACAATAGTGCTTACGCTGTGACGGGTAAGTCAGATGATGTATGGATATCTCTTGACATAGAATGAATGACCATTAGCGTTTCAGCTTGATTTTACCTCAGCCATCACCTAGTCCAGACCTCAGTCACCACTCACTGCAAACCATAACAGTTTTTTAGCTAGACTCTCCATATCCATTCCTGTCCTGTCCAAGTTGTTTTCCATACTAGACATAAGTGACCTTAAAATACATGTGGTATCACTCCCTCACAGGTTTAAAACCCTTTCATAGCTTCCATTGATTTTAAGTTAAAGGCCAAAATCTTTAACAAGGCAGTCTGACCTCAGTTCATCAGCTTCCGTGCTAAGCTTGTGGGCAATCTTCTCTCCTACGCTTTGGTTGCACTGTCCTCACTCTTGTCCTCTTCTTGTCCTCACACCTTCCTGGATCTTTCATCCCTACAGAAAAGCAGGTTGCCTGCCCCACATCCAAACTATGTACTCTCTGAGCCCCATTTGTGTCTGCAGGGCATTATCTCCGATCGTATTGATACAGTTGAGTGATATTTCACTACAGTCGCCACTAGACTACAACTTCCCTGCAGGTTTGTTCACTGTGTTCCCCAGATCGCCATGGGACCTGACATTTAGTAGGTGCTCATAGAATATGTGTTGAGTGGATAAATAGCTTTGTAGGGAACACTTTCAGAGTAGATTTTTATGAGACTTAGGGTAGATTTACTACATGATCTCTACTTTTTCTGGGATTAGGGACCCTGCTTACTTGTATATCCTCCCACTTATCTACACAGATACTTTGGCAATTAGATGAGCCCACAGGAGCTTTTCGATAAGTCTTGGCAGACGTATAAACAAATGAGTCAGAGCAGTAGAAAACGAATCTTGACCTGAGTTTATACAAATTCTCTCACATTTTTTTAAACTCCTCCACAGAAAGGTAGAAACTTTTTTAGGCACGTGATTTGAAGCAAATTAACTAACAACTCTGAGTTGATTTCTTTGTGATAAAAATGATTAGGTTAGTAAAGAGCTCATCTAGATTCCTAGACATAAATTCAGAAAATTCTCTCCACACTAACAACAAATAGCTTGAAGTAAAACTTTAAAAATATATTACTTACAATATCAATGTGAAACATAAGATATCTATGAATAAACATAACAAGAAAAGGTATATAAGACTTTTGTAGAGGAAATGATAAAGCTTTATCAAAACATATTAAAGCAGATCTCAGTAATCAGGGAAATGGATCATATTCATGGGTAGTAATACTCAATTAATTTCTAATTAACCTATAAACCTGATACAACTCAAATCAAATTCCTGAAAGAGATTTTCATGGATTGGAGAAGCTGCAACTAGAATTATAGAAAATGACAGTGAGCTATGAATAATCAAGGCAAATTTTAAAAGAACCAGGTAGTGAAAGTATAGAAGAAATAAGATGCCCTTAGTGGCCTACAGCAATTAAGACAACACAGTTTGGCACAGAAAGAGAAACAGAGATCATGACAAAAGAATAGAGAGTTTATAAATAGATCCTTGACTATATGGATATAATATTTAACAGAATTAAAATTGAAGATCAGAGAGAAAAGGATGGCTTAATCAATAAAACTATGTAGGAGTGACTGGTTATCTATATGGAAAAAAATGAAAATGGAGTCCCTGTTACACTCAGTTCCCTAAAATTATTCCCAGGTGGATCAAGACATAAAAGTGAAAAGCAAATCTCTAAAACTTTCAGAAGGAAATATTGGAGAATATTTTTATAAAGGATTTTTGAAGCATGACACAAAGTTCAACCCTTAAAAGACTGATAAATCTGAACACATTAAAATTCCAAATGCTGTTAATGAATACAGAGTTGGAAAAATCAAGAAGTTCTGGGGATGGATGTTGGTGATGTACACCATGTGAATGTACTTAATATTACAGAACTGTACACTTAAAAACTGTTAAAATGGTAAAGTTATTCTCCCTCTCTCCATCTCTCTCTCTCTCTCTCTATATATATATATATATATAACCAAAACTTTAAGAATTCTCAAACTGTTAAAAAGCGAAAAGGCAAGTTATAAGCTAGAAGAAAATATTTTCCCAGGAATCCATATTATATAAGAAACCCCACACATAAGCATATTTTAAAAAGTAAATTAAAGAAGCGGCCAAGGTCTATGAACAAACAATTTTAAGAAGACAAAATCCAAATGGTCAGTAAGCATATAAAAGATGCTTATGTCATGAACAGATGGCATAGTGGTTAAAGGATTAGACTCCCACATGGCCAACCATGGTTCACATCTCAGATCTGACAGCTTTAAAATCATGCCACAGGTGTGTGCATGCATGCCCAAAATCCTACAAGGAGAATGAAAGAGAAGGAATTGTGGTGTGGCCATTTCCTCCAGGAGGGGTGATTTCTCACTTCCCTTCTCTCTGTCTCTCTCTGGAGAGTGCACACATCCTATGGCAAAAAACTAAAAACAAACAAACAACAAAAAATCTCATTTACTAGTCATTAGAGAACTACAAATACACATTTTAATAAGTTATTTCACAACCATTATATTGGCAAAAAAATTACAAGGATACTTCAAAAAGTTTATGGAAAATGGAATTACAGTTTTTTCTTTTTATGTGCATGAGTGTGTAGAAAAAGAAAACTTGCACTCCATGCATAGTTTTTTTAATAATATTTATTTTCATGAACTTTTTGAAGACCTTTCTTTAAAATAATTTGATAGTAGTACAATTAGCCAGAATACAAAAATGTAAAAAGTGAGAATGCCCATTAATATCTGGTATCAAACACTTTTGAGATCACTCTGGCAGTCTCTTTTTTTTTTTGGAGAGGTTTTTGCTATAGGATGCATGTGCTCACCAGAAAGACAGACAGAGAGAGAGAGAGAGAAAGTGAGAAATCACCCCCCTCTGGGGAATGGCCACACCGCAATTCCTTCTCTTCCATTCTCCTCTTGAGATCTTGGGCACGTACACACACACACTTGGCGTGAGTTTAAGCCACCGGGTCTGGGACATGAACCACAGTCAACTACATGGGAATTCAGCGACACAGCCGTTACGCCAACTGCTGGTCCCCTGGCAGTATCTTATTGCAAGGGACTGAAAGTTTATGTTTCCCAAAAACTCATATATTGAAATCTTAACCCGTGAGGTGATTAGGAAGTGGGGCCTTCGGGAAGTGATTAATGCCCTTATGAAAGAGACCTCAGAGAGCTTGTTTGCCCTTTCTACCATGTGGAGACACATTGAAAAGGTGTCCCCTATAAACCAGAAAATGGACTCTTAACAGATACGAGATCCAGGTTTGATCTTGAACTTCCCAGTCCTAGAACTGTGAGAAATAACTTTGTTATGTATATACCACCCAGTCCATGTTATTGTGTTAGAGCCGTCTGAACAGACTAAGACTCTTAAACTCAAGATGACTAAATGCTATGACACAGAAATTCTATCCCAAGGCTGACATCCTGGAGAAAGCTTTGCACCTCTGCCCAGCTCAAAATAATGGCTGGCATAGAAAACAACCAAAAACATAACTTGATGGGCCCAACAACAAACACATAAATAAATAAATTATAATACAGTTATACAATGGAATACACTACATCAATAAAATAAATCAATAAGCCAGAACTTTGTGAACTATATGATACATCTTTTTAAAAAGTTTTATAGTAAAATCAGGAACCAGCAGTTAGTGTAATGGTTATGTCGCTGGACTCCCACGTAGTCGACCGCGGTTTGCGTCCCAGACCCGGACCCGGTGGCTTAAAACTCACGCCGGGTGCGTGTGCGTGCGTGCCCAAGATCCCGAGAGAAGAATGGAGGAGAAGGGATTGTGGCGTGACCATCCCCCCTGGGGGAGTGATTTCTCGCTTTCTGTCTATATGTCTCTCTGTCTGTCTGGCAAGCGCACGCGCCCTATAGCAAAAAACTCTCAAAAAAAAAAGTTTTATAGTAAAATCAAATCTCAGAAGGCTGTATAGTACAATATCCCATTTAAATACTTTTTTAAAATAAGCAAAACAACAAATGTGTTGTGTAGGGAGCCTTATAGATGTAATAAAAGTATAAAGACAACTAAGGGAATGGGAAACCTCAGAGCCAGTTTAATGGCTAGCTCCAGAGTGAGGGAGACAAACGTGATCTGAGAACAGTATGCTGTAAGGGGTTGCAACCATTCTGGAAATATCTTTTCCCTCTCTTTGCAATAGAGAGAGAGGGAGTGAGAGAAGACAAGGGAGAGAGAAAGAGATGATTTTTTTACTTTACTTATTTCTCCCATGAGACAGAGATAAAGAGACAGAGAGACAGGCACCCCCAACAAGGTCTTGACACCACGACCCACTCTCACTCTCAGACAGCGCATGTGTGCCCGGCATGCTCAGGGTGATTTTGGAACTCCAACCAAGGATCCTTCATATGTGGGCACAGTGAATTAATGCTGTACCACCTCTTTGCCCCCTTTGCTTTTTTTCTGAAGCTAATTTATTTATTTCTTCTGAGAGGAAGGGAGAGAGGTCTCAAACCTAGAGCTTCTCAAATGGGTCTCGCATTATATAGGGGTGAATTACCACTGCACCACCACTACTGGCCAAAAAGGGGAATTTTTAATAAGCAATTAAAAATTAAGTATTTTAATACTATTTGAATACTTAATTTAAAATGAAGTATTTTAATATGCAATTAAATTATTTAATGCTGTTTTAATACTTAATTTAAAATTAAGTATTTTTAATAAGCAATCAAAAATTGTTTCTCTTTCTGTGTCAAACTACATTGTCACATTGCTATCCTCATCACATCACAATCCTACACTGGTCTCCCTTAGTTAAGATTACGGGATGCACAACCATTCCCAGCATGTTTAGGCTGCCACAGAATCAAACTCAGGCCTCCCACACAGCTTCTAATCTCACAAAGAATGGCCCTGTCTCTGTGCTACTACAGCTGAGCCCATTTTGGTAATATTTTGTATCTTAAAACAGTCAGTTGATAAACCATTATTCCTTACTACCATCTCCCCACCTTTTTTGTGTATCTGAAGTATTTCATAAAAAAAAAAAAAAAAAAAAAAAAAAAACTTTAAAAAATATTTTTAGTGTATGGAAAAGAAAATCTCTTCAACAAATGGTGCTGAAAAAACTGAATATCCATCTGCAGAAGGATGAACCTGGTTTCCTATCTCTCACCACTAACAAAAATCAAATCCAAATGGACCAAAGATCTAGACCTAAAACCTCGAATCATAAAACCACTGGTGGAAAACACAGGGAAAACTCTTGGAGACATTGTAGTAGACAAAGATTACTTAAATAAGGTCCCCACAAAGGCAAAAATCCCAAAAGCACAGGCAATAATCCCTAAAATAGACAAGTGGGACTATATCAGACTAAGAAGTTTCTGCACAGCGAAGGACACAGTAACAAGCATGAATCAACAACCCTCAGAATGGGAGAATATATTTGCAAACTATGCCTCAAATAAGGAACTGATAACCAGAATATACAGGGAACTCAAGAAGCTCACCTGAGGGGGGGTGTGAAAAAATAGACCCAATTAAAATGGGCAAAAGAGCTGAACAGACAACTCTAGAAGGAAGATATATAGACAGTCAAAAAAAAAAAATGCTCAACATCTCTCATCATAAGGGAAATGCAAATAAAAATCACAATGAGATACCACCTAACCCCAGTCAGAATTGCTAAAATTTAAAAAATAAAGCATGATAGGTGCTGGCAAGGCTGTGGTGAAAAGGGAACTCTCCTCCACTGTTGGTGGGAATGTAAATTAGTACAGCCACTGTGGAGAAGAGCATGGAGACTCCTCAACAATCTATAAATAGAACTACCATATGACCCAGCAATTCCACTCCTGGGTATCTATCCAAAGGATAAGAAGGCACTCAGTCAGAAAAAAGACCGGCATATCTATAGTTACCGTGGCATCATTCACAATAGCTAAGGCATGGAACCTACCCAAATGTCCACAAACGAATGAATGGATTGAAAAAGTGTGACACATATACATCATGGAATACTACTCAGCCATCAAAAACAATGAGACCCTGGCATTTGGTAAAAAGTGAATGAATATGGACACTTTACTGCTAAGTGAAGCAAGCCAGATTTTGAAAGAGAGGCATTTCATGTCCCCACTTATATACCAAATGTCTGCACTCTATGGCAGAAACTGAAATATTGGACAGTCTAAAAGCATGGAGAGCAACTGTGGATACCAGAGACACTGTGGGAGGAGGGTGGGAAGGCAAAGGATGAGAGAGAGGGAAGCAAGGGGGAAAAAGAAGTAAAACCTAAACACAAAAAATAATTTTAAAAAATAGTCCAGCCATGGTACTATATACTGGACGATGCTGCTTGGCAGGCTGAGGCCACATGGGAGGCTTGAGTTCTATTCCCAGCCTACCCTAAAAAGTCAGGCAGGGTGGCACATTCCTGTGGTTCCGACTTTTCCAGAGGCTGAGACAGGAGGATCACAGTGCTGTGATACCTTATCTAGAACACCTCAGACACACACATCACAAAACAAACCAACAAAAAAGAACAGTCACACAGTATTTTATGGGGCTCCTACTTTTGTGTCATGCTCACGTTAAAATCGAGTTTTCTTGTCCCCTTCATGGGCTCAGAGGTGCCATGTCAATTCTGAGGGCTCCTGCTGTGCCTCTGGTTCCCCTATATCCATGTGCATATCCACAGTAGACCCTAATAAACACTCAGGCCAAAAACATGGAAGTATTTTGCCTTTAGTTCTGGGCACTATAGGCAAGAAATTTTATCCTCCTGAAAGAAGTTAGCAGAAGAAGGGACTGAGAAGAGCAGAACAGGCAAGTAGATCCCAACTGTAGCTGTAAGACAGGCATCGTTGTTGATTAACTTTTACTACTCTGGCCAGAAGGAACTCTAGGGATTTGGATTTTTTATGTCAGGTATGCAAATAAAACCAATTCCCCCACTCCACCCCAGAAAGCCAGTGGGCAAACACTGTCTGGCCTTCAATTTCCCCTCCACATCACATATGATGCACCTGTTACAGCAACTGCCAAAGGGGTGGTGGCACCATAAATCACTGGGACACATTATTCATCTCTCTATATGAGTGGTGTAATAAGTGAACACAGAGAGGGTCTGCTTCTGAAATCTACTATCCCATCGGATGCCTTAGTCTTCCCCTTTCTTCTCCTGAAATAATAAAAGAAACCACAGCACCTGCCTTGTCTTCATTGCCAGGAGAAAGAAATGAATGTGAGTAGCAGTACCTGCATTGAGGAAGTCTGGTGTGACGTCAGTGTCTGGGCAATCGAAACCTCTCCCTACTTGTCCTGCCTTGACCAGTGGAATTCCCAACGTGTTGCGTGCCTCCTGGCTGCTCTGCCCACCCTTGCTTAGGCAGGAGAAAAGATATTGGCTTGGGGTATCACTCACCACATTCTTCTCTGTCAAGATTTGGAACAGTGACCAACATGTCAGAGGGAAAGGCATTTCATCATGTAGGGGTAGGGGCATCATGGTTTATTTTACCATTGTGTGTGCACACACATACAAGGACACATCTGTCTATTGACTGCTTATTATATATGCTTATGATATGCCAGGCACTAAGTACAGTATTGCCTGTGATCCTCACAACTGCCTTATTAAGAAGGTATTATTGCTGGGACCAGCAGTTAGCGTAATGGCTATGTTGCTGGACTCCCATGTAGTCGACTGTGGTTCGCGTCCCGGACCCAGTGGCTTAAAACTCATGCCAGGCACGTGTGCATGTGTACCCAAGATCCCGAGAGGAGAATGGAGGAGAAGGGATTGAGGTGTGGCCATCCCCCCTTGGAGGTGATTTCTCGATTTCTCGTCTCTCTCTGTCTGTCTGGCAAGAGCACGCACCCTATAGCAAAAAATACTCTCAAAAAAAAAAAATGTCAAAGGAGGTATCATTGCTAGTATCCTCATGTTCAGTGTAGGTGAGAACTGCAAGAACTGGCCTGAGATGACTACCAGAACAAGGCCAGTATTGAACATGGGTAATCAGATGCCACAGCTCACTTTCTTCACCACCCCTCTTCTTCAGCACTCAGTGAGTGCTAGCTGTCACTGCCTTTGATGTTATCATTATGCTCTTATCGGTGTGATAGAGTTTCTCTGACAGGGTTTCTCTAAGCCACTTCCAGTTTTTAAAGCTCCTGGTAAAACATGAGCCATGCTAAGACAAGACTTTTCTATGATGTAATACATTTAAAATGTTTATATTTCATGCATTCATACTAGTAAATGTTTGTTAAAAATGACAAAAATGCAATATCTTTAGGAACAATAGATATAAGGGAGAAGTCCCAGACTGTTTTCCTTAAAGACTGCTCCAAGACTTCTGACTCCTCCAGGAGCTCACCCAGTGTCTGAGGTGAGGACTGGGAAGTGCCACCGAGAGCTCTAGGAGATAGTAAGTCTTGTCAATCTTCTGCAAGTCTAGTTTTGGGGAAAAATCATGAATGTGACTGGCAGGAACTTGCTCTACGTCTTAATCAGTTACTGCAATGCTAACAGAAATACCCAAAACTGGGTATTTACGAAGAAACCTCCAGGTTTATTGACTCATGATTCTGGCCATGTGGAAGGTCCAAAGGCATCACAACAAGCTAAGAGGTAGAACTTTCAGCAGAGTGAAGTGGGCCTGTATCCATGTCTTCTGCCTGCCTCGTCTCCTTTCTTTACAAACACATAGGGGCCCTCCTCTGAGTCACTAAGCTCCTCCCCAAACTTCACCTTTCAACACCTTAATTGGATCAATTTTCCACTCTTAATCCCATCACAATTACAACAGTGAATTTTGTGGGGACATATACAAACTGTAGCAGCATGCAAACCATATGCCAAATATCATAGTATAATTATTAACATTTTAAGATCTTGCAAATATGGAGCCAGCAGATTGTGTGGTGTTAGGCCACTGGACTCCCACATGGCTGACGGCAGTTTGAATATCAGATCTGGCAGCTTGCTTTCTTGCTTTCCTTCTTTTTATCTCTGTCTCTTTCTGGTGTGTGTGTATGCCCTATAGCAAATTTTTTTAAATAGTAATTATAATAAATAAAATTAAATAAATGATTATTTAAAAATCTTGGAAATAATGCTTTCCATTTATTTTCAAATGAACATTCAAATGGCTAGCTGTTATTTTAAATATTTTTACTTGCCAGAGGGCACGTGTGCTTGTCAAAGAGAAACAAAGGGAAGGAGAGAGAAGAAAGCACCCTTCATGGGATGTGGTCACACTGTAATCCCTTCTCCACTTCTCCACCCTGTCAAAATTTGGGAGATGCAGAAACACATGTCCAGGGTGTTTTTCAAGTCACTGGGGCAAAGACTGGAACTGCTTAGTCAGTCATGTGAGAGCCAGCTCCCTTAACCACCAGGTCATGGGGCTGACCCCCTGGATATTATTTTAAATTTCAAGCAAAGCTTTAAATGTTTTTGAACAGTTACCATTCTACTTGCTTTTGGGTACCAATGCTGAAATCACTTCCATGTCTCCAGTCTCTATTTCCAAATGAGGAATACAATTTAGTAATTGTTCATATAATTATAATTTATTAATTATTCATGAGACAAAATTGTAAGTGCAAAGTCCTGTGCTTGGAGTTGTAACAACAGCAGTGGCATGAACTACAACCACTTACGGAGCACCTGCTCTGAACCGGCAAAGGCTTAGTGCTCCTTCTACCTTACTTTTAGTTCATGTTCATTATCACCCCATGAGGCCCATTATTGTCAAAAATACTTTACAGATGAGAAAATTAAGGCTCAAAGAGCAGGTCTACCAAATTCTAGGTCTGTTGGCCTACCATTGGGAGTCTACTTCTATTAAAAGGTCCAATGCAAAGTGACAGATCAAACTGTCCTTTTATAATTAAGTTTTGTCACCTGTAAAATGTGAGATTTGGATGAGATTATTTCTAAATTCCTTTCAAAGTTCTTTCTCTTTATCAAAGAATTAGACATTTCATTAAAGTGGAAGTGTGTCTTTCAGATTATACTTTCCCATGAACTATTTTTCTAACTTTTTATCTAAGTTTATAGCCTACAAAGAGAAAATGTATATATCTTGATGAATGAGCAGAATAAACACCTGCATGTAAATGTAAGCTTCTAATTTTAACTTTAGATATATGATTTCATCAACTAATTTATTAATATTTATTGAATGCCCACAGTTTGCTAAGAAAGAAAAAAACAAAAACTATGCAGAGTCAAGAAGATGAGCCAAAGACTGGGAGGAAATATTTGCAAAAGACATATCTGATAAACCCTCCTAACCAAAACACAAGAAGGGCTCTTATAATTCAATAATAAGAAAATGAACAATCCAATTTTAAAATGGAAAAGATTTAAACAGACATGTCACCACAGAAAGTATACAGATGGCAAATAAACATATGAAATATGTTCAACATCTTGAGTCATTAAGGACTTATAAATGGAAACAACAGTTCTCACTACTCTCAAAGAGTAGATATCACTACTCATCTATTACAGTGGCAAAAATTCAAAACACAACCACTCCCAATGCTAGCAAGGATGTGGAGCAACAGGAACTGTCACACACTGCTGGTGGGAATGTAAATGATACAGGCACCTTGGAAGACAGTTTGGCAGTTTCTCATAAAGTCAAGTACTCTTACCAAATGATCTACTGATCATATGTCTTGGTATTTACCCAAGAGTTTAAAACTTACCTCTATTTATAGCAATTTTCCTCATAGTTATCAAAACTTGGAAGCAACAAGATGTTCTTTTGTAAGTGAATGGATAAATTATGATAAATCTGGACAATGGAATATTATTAAGTGCTAGGAGATAATTTATCAAATCAAGAAAAGACATAGAGGGAACTTGAATGCACATTATTGAAAAAAAGAAGCCAATCTAAAAATGCTATATATTATATAGCAACTACACGATGCTGTGGAAAAGGCAAAAGTATAGAGACAGTTAAAAGATTAGTGGATGGGCCAACCTTGTACCCCAGTGGTTAAGAAAGTTGGATCCCACATATTTGAAAGCAGTTTGAAACTCAACCCAGGAGGCTTGAAAAACATGCCAGGCAAATGTGCATGCATGCTCAAAAATCCCAAGATGGAAAAATGGAGGAGAAGGGATTGTGCTGTGACCATGTATCACGTGGGAGAGCTTTCTCCCTCTCCCTCCCTCTCTTATTACCAGAGGGTGAACACATGTACCCTCTTGCCAAACAACAACACGGCAACATGACTCGATGGTTCAGTCGGTGCCAGAAGTTAGTGGGGGAAAAGGATGACGAGGCAATGCACTGATGATTTTAGGGCAACAAAGATAACTCTGTACGGTATCTTCACGTTAGATACACGGCATTGCAAATTTGTCCAAACCCCTGGAATATACAACACCAAGAGTGAACCCTAACATGAGATAGGGACTTTAGGTGATAGGGACTTTGGGTGATAGTGACTTGCCAATATAGGTCCTCTCATTGTAACAGATGTATTACGCTGATGCAGAATGTCAATAGTGGAGAGGTTATGCATGTGGGTGACTGAGGGAGATGGCAACTCTCTGTAGCTTCTGCTCAGTTTTTCTGTTAATCTAAAACTGCTTTAAAAAATAAAGTCTGTTTTTTGGGGGACCAGCAGTTAGCATAATGGCTATATCGCTGGACTCCCATGTAGTTGACTGTGGTTCGAGTCCCAGACTTTAAACGCCGGGTGCATGTGCGTGCATGCCCAAGATCCTGAGAGGACAATGGATGAGAAGGGATTGCAGCGTGGCCATCCCCCCTGAGGGGTGATTTCTCGCTTTCTATCTCTCTGTCTCTCTCTGTCTTTCTGGTGAGCGCACACAACCTGTAGCAAAAACCTCTCTAAAATAAATAAATAAATAAATAAAGTCTTTTTTTTTTTTTAATAAAAAATGATACAGAATGAAAATTGACTTCAGGAGACCCTAGTTCTTCCAGCACTGCTACTCTAAGACCTGAGACAGATTACTTAATGCTTTTTGAAAATAAATAGGACTTGATCAGATCACATGCCCCTTTTACTTGTAGATCTTGGGTAAGAAAAATTATATTCAGGAACTTAAGTTATTCCACAAAGCTTTTTGTCTTTGCCAAAGTGAATCTTCTTTATATTTAATTCTCCTCTGTGACTACAGCTAAGAAAAGTTAATCAGGTTGTGATCATATGATCATAATTCTTAATAATACAGAGAGTGCAGAGTCCAAACAAAATTGTAAAGGAGAAAATACCCCTTTGTTTCCTTGAAGTCTTCCCATGTTCTCTTTCTTCCTTCATACCATTTCTGTTTCTTGAATGGCTAGATACCTCGACTTTTTCCTCCTGTTTTAGAAAGACCTATTGTCAGGAAAGCATCTCTGTAGTTCTCCCTGTCGATGAGGAGTCAATATAGCCCCTTTGGGTGTGCCTGAGGCATTTGGACTCAGCTCTGTAGAGGCATCAGTGGTCCAGGCAACTGCTGCCACCTCCAGTTCCTTAATCAAATTTTAAGCCCCTCAACAAGAATCATGCCTCAGTCTGAGCTCAGGCTCAGTTTGTAGTTTCAGACGAAGTCACTTCACTTTAAAGTGTCCATGGCTGATGAAGTGTTGTTTGTTACATTGGATGTACATTTGGTCCTCATATTCATGAATCTGTATTTTCAAATTTACTTACTAAAATTTATCTGGTGCCCTCCAGATTTTTTTTTATTAAAATTTTCTTTAATTAAAGGGTGTCAGAGAGAAACAGAGAAAGCAAGAAAATGCTCCCCATGAAAAATGATCATGCCGCCATCTCTTTCTTTCTATTTCTTATTCCTTCCAGGATCTTTGGGCATGCACGTACATGTTTTCAGAGTGTTTTTCAAGTGGACAGGTCCAGGATTCAAACCACAAAACCTATAGCCCCAATTAATACTCACAGAGCTTCATTGGAAATGCATGGAGTGGAAAAACTGAGACACCTGATGCCCATGTTTCCAGCTGCAGCCAAGCATGGCAACGCTGCCTTCTTGTTTGAATAGTCAGACCCTAAGCAAGTGCCTGATATACAGCCTCTTTACTGCCAATTTTTGCATTTTTTGGTGCTTTTTTTTGTTGATGATTTTGCTACTTAAAAGGAACTTCAACTAGTGCTGACCTGCTGTCTAGTATTCCTCCCAGAAAAAGGCTGTGTCGTCATTGAGAGAAAACTGCATGTGAGATGAGCTGAGTTCTAGCGCTGCTGGGTGCAAGTTCAATGTTAGTGACTCCACAGCGCCCGTAAATAAGGGGTGTAAGCAGGAACACACACAGTACGAGCATTGATCAGTTGATGCAAACGTTGGGACCAGAGGCTTGCAGGAACCTAACCCTGCATCCCCCCAGGATGGATGGCTCAGTAGTCACTCATCCGGTGCTGGTGGTGACTTTAAAGAACGCCATGAAAATTGGGAATCAGCTCTATGTGCAGCTTTATAAGAAAAGGCTTGAATCTCTTTACAAAGAAACAAACAGGTTTATTCAGTCAACAAACAAGGTGTAGGGATGGCCGGTGGCAGTGTCCATGAAGTCATGCTCCTCCCCCGAATCCACATAGTTTATTTATTTATCTATTTATTAAGACGTTTTTGCTATACGGCGTGTGCGCTCGCCAGACAGACAGAGAGAGACATAGAGACAGAAAGCGAGAAATCACCCCCCAGGGGGGATGGTCACGCCGCAATCCCTTCTCCTCCATTCTCCTCTCGGGATCTTGGGCACGCATGCACACGCGTCTGGCATGAGTTTAAGCCACTGGGTCCGGGATGCAAACCACGGTCGACTACATAGGAGTCCAGCAACATAGCCATTACGCTAACTGGAGTCCACATAGTTTAGAACACGCCACAAAATTGTCCCAGAAAAGTAAAAATAGCACCCATTTGTCTTCCTCACTTTCCACCCTGTGATTTTACTGTAGGAAATCTAAAGTAAAAGCCAATTGTTTCTAGCACTTAGGCTCTATTAGAAACATTATTAATGAGTAATTGTTTTTTTTAAACAACTTACTAGAGCAAAATAAAAATAGCTTCTTACCTAACCATCAGGCCTACAATGCTCTAAATTCATATTCTTTATTAAAGATTAAAATGTGGATTAAGTATTAAAATGTAAATTGTGCTGAAGCACCATAGAATTCATTAGAAGATGAATATTGAGCAAAATAACTCTTTACTGCTCAGGAAATGCAAATAAAAAAGCATCAAAATGTGCTACTTAGAACTCAGTCCAGGGTCCATTAATTCTGCATGCCTTTTTCCCAAAAGGACAAAAAAGATGAGAGAAATAACCTTAAAAACAAAGAGCAAAAATTAAAATCAGAAACACAACTGCTGCAATAATTTAACCAAACAGTTAAGATAAATGGTGTGTTAGCTTCCTCTGGCTACTGTAACAAACCACCACAACTCGGCTGCTTAAAACAGAGAAATCTATTATCTCATGGCTCTGGAGGCCAATAAATGCAATCACAGGTATTCCAAGAGAGAAGGAGAGGGAGATTTGACATACACAAGAGAGCAGAAAGTAACATGAGTCCAATGTGCACTCCAAAATCAGTTGTTCTGGGCCCAAATCAAGGTGTCTGCAGGGTCAATTTCTTGTCAGAGGCCCTAGGGGAGATGAAGTTCCTGGTCTCTTCCAACTTCTGACAGCTAATAGCCTTTCTTTGCTGCAACCGCATCACTCCATGATCATGTTATTTTCAACTCCTCTGTATATGTCAAATTTCCCTTTCCTTCCTTCTTAAAAAAATACATGTGATGCATTTAGGAGCAACCTACATAACCCAACATAGTCTCCTATCTCAGGATTCTTTATTATCTAAAAAAAATTTTAAACTATTTTTTTTAATATTCTAACAAGGTACACGTGCACTAGCTAGAGACAGAGAGAGAAAGAAAAGAAAATAAGAAATCATCCCCTAAACAGGATGGCCACACCACAATCCCTTCTCCTCCATGCTCCTCTCAGGATTTTCATACACCCACACATACATGCCTGGGGGGGGGTTCAGGCCCCACTCCAGGAGTCAAACTGAATAGTCAGCTTTGTGGGATATACCATGCCATCCACTGCCCCAAACTTCTTAATCTTATTTACAATATGAATTAATATTTGAGGTAACATTCACAGAGTTCAGTGATTAGAACATGGCTGTCTTTGTGGGGGGTCATTATTCAGCCTACCAAAGGTGGCAGAACTGGTGTTAATTATATCTATGTATCAGCGTGATGAAAAAATGAGGGAAATGCCTATAAGAACAATTCCCTCTGTTCCTGAGCCCCACTGCCATACTCATTTGTCAATTAAGTTCATTTATAATAACAATGATGATCAAAACTAATATTTATAAAGCACCTGCATGTGCCTGGTCATGGTGTAAGTTCCCCTGTATTATCCCACAGAATCTTCACAACCACCCTTTAAGATGGGACTATCAGATTTCCTTATTTTACAGATGCAGAGACTAAAGAGGCTAAATCCATGTTAACAGAATTGCAGAAGTAGGAGTCAAAATTGGAGGTGCCTGGCACAGCAACCCTGCCTCTGGTTTACTGGGAGTGTGTCCTGGCTTTATGGAAGAAAATTTACACACACACACACACACACACCTCATAGGCAGGAGTGTGTCATTGCTGCATGTGTGCAGTAGAAACCACCAGCTATACAACTGGCAAGTGGACTTCAGATTACCCTAAAGTAAATGCTGGGCCAAGAGTAAGAATCTCCTTGTAAGTTAATAACAATGGCACAGCTATTCAGGAGATCGTTTAGGTTTAAATGAAAATTAAGGTAAATTACCTTTCTGAAGGTGAACAGAGCAGATCTAACAAACTAACTTCCCTCCATTTTGATTCAGGGAATTTCCATGAATAGTTACTGAGGAGTACAGGTGCTAACTGAGCCCATGGGGGTTAACGACCTTCATAGAGTATAGGGTTGCAGAAGCTGCAGATTCTTTTATACTGTGTGTAGCGTGCAAGAGCAAGATAGATCAGGAAATGCCTCTTACAGAGATGCCCAGTGATATAAGCCAGACTCACTGCTGAAATACATTAAATGGACTGTAAAATTATTTTTCAGAGCCAAATGGTCCTCTCACTTTCCTGGAACATGCTATCTCCATGCCTGTGCTCACACAGTTCTTCTTATTTCATTTTCCACCTCCTTTCTAGCCATCTGCCATCACATATTGAGCATATAACGTCTACAGGGCACTGGGCTACATGTTGCCCATAGGGATTTAAACAGGATTCCTCCCAACAGAGGTATTAGAAAAGAGAGGTGGGTGGCTTATTTCAATACTCTGAAGAGTTATTCATTCTTTTATTTATTCATTTGACAAATATTCAGGGAGAATCTACTGTGTGCCAGGCACTAAGGAAGTAAAAAAATAAAAATGAAAAGTTGTTTAATCCAGAGTGAGAAACAAAGGGTAGCTAATGCCTTTAGGAGGAGGTAGAGACTTTGCTTAATCCAAAGGATGGATAAGAATTATATAGACCCAGTTATAGGAGGACTTGACGGCAGGAAAGGAGCTCTCTGAGGCTGAGTCTCAGGGAACCAGGTAAGAGCTGTGATAGCTACACTTATCTTCTTCCCAGGCAGCCCAGCCAACATATGACAAGCAAGAGGGTATATCTTTTTTTTTCAAGTTTATTTATTCATTCCATAATTGAGAGAGAGACAGAGCACCCCCAACTGGGTCCTGATGCCATGATCCTTCCCTAGCTATAGCCAGCACTGGATCATAGGCATGCACGTGCTGGGTGAAGTATTCTCAGGGAAGTCTACTGAACATGATTCTAGAACCTCCCCATGTAGGTCTGCCTTGCAGAACATCATGTTTTACCACCGTGACACTGTCTGACCTCTATAAAAGGACATATCTACCTGGGGCTAGGTATCCAAATTTCTGGAAGGAGATGAAATGTTTATATCTATTGAAAACAAGAGATTCCTCCAAAATCTACAAATAGAACTACCATATGATCCAGCAGTCCCATTCCTTGGTATCTACCCGAAGGACAGAAGAATATTTAATCGAAAAAGTGCTTGCACATCGATGTTTATTGCGGCACTTTTCACGATTGCTAAGTCATGGAAACAACCTAAATGCCCACGAACTGATGAGTGGTTAGAAAAACTGTGGCACATATGGATGAATGGAATACTATTCATCCATAAAAAACAACAAAATCCTGGCTCTATAAATATATATATATATATATATATATATATATATATATATATATATACACACACACATATATATATATTTGAAACCATACTGCTTCTGTTGTTATAGAGTCATAAAATTATACAAAATTATAAGACATATTTTGAACGCTATCTTTAAAATTCAGTATTTTGAAATTTTGAAAGTTGTAAACTGTCAAGAATTATGGATTATGAGCTAAAATTTTTTGCTATGTAAAGTAAATGTTTGTGGGAAAATGTAAAAATAAATAAATGAAAGAAAAATAAAATTAAATTAAAAAAAAAAAGAAAACAGATTGTCTGAGAAGATGAAGAAATGTATGTGCGTTCCCATTTTCCTGTCTCCTGCTGGCTCTTTGTGACTCTCAGCATACATGACTACAGCATCCTCTATGTGCCTTCTGCTGTGTTACTATCCATCTGTTGTAGGTTTGGAAGTCAGATACCTAAACTTAATAAAACTGTGTACAAGAAAAAAAAATGGGTGTTGAGTGAGACCCGAGTCTTCCTGCATATAAAGAACTGAATGCCCACACAGCTCAATTTCTCCAGCTATGTGTAGAGTGCTTTTTCGTTTCTTTCTTGGCTCCTGACTGGTGTCCAGATAGGTGAAAGGTGGCTCTAAATGCAGTCAGCTCAGACAGTAGAACATTTACTCTAATTTGCTAGAATCTGTTATTCTAACTCAGAAGTCAATTTTCCTTCCTAGTGCTCACAGAATGTAACCTGAAGACAACCTCTCTGCATAGACAACCATCCTTCTGGCACTCATTTGCACATTTTTGAGAAACCTGTTCCTATAAATGCTCACCCAGGACAGAAAGGTCATGTGGGCTCCCAGTTATATGTGATGGGTACACATCGCCTGCCCAGGTGGATGTCTGGGGAGTGGCAGAGGTGGCAGGGCATCTGCCTGAGGGGCCAGTGGGACATCCCTCCCATGACACTGCCTCCTAATCAGGAGTACCTCAGTGATCTGAAAACATCAGACGACAGTTCTAACAGATGCTTTGTACTTAGAAGTGTTTTTCCATTTTCATGACTCAGAGCAAACATTATTTATATAGTACCCATGAATATAACCCATTCCGGAAAAAAAGAGAAATCTGTGGCAAGAAAAGAGAACTTTGTCATCCTTTTCTTTGGGGAATTTAGAATTGAGGTTGGTGAGAGGCAGATGTTAGTGACATGAGTCTGTGTGAAGTGTGACTTTGAGGCTTTCCTGTTCACAGATTTCGCTGGTTTTCCCCATTTGTCTCTGCCAACAATTGACTGTGCAGTCTTTATTCATCTGTATTTTAAAACACTGAATTCGTGATAGCACTTTTTCTCACACAAGCACTTTTTTAGGGCAGAGGGTGTGGGTAAGCAGTCTATACCAGCTTTCCCTTTGTTTATTCTAGGGAAAAGAATCATCGCCATTTGAAATATATTAATCCCCACAAGTCTGTAAATACATTTACACAGAGTCTTTTATTCAACTTCAAATCTTCCAGGGCCTGCTGCCTGGAGTAAGGTAGATAGTAAATGTTTAATGAATGAATAAAGTGAAGATGTGAATGACTGCGTGACTGTGTAGGCAAACAAATATAGGCTCAAGAAATTTACTAGTGGGAGGACACAATGTCGGGGGTTGTCAAAGAGTTCATGGCTGGCTGGCTCCGTGGATGCAGGAACACCCTGCTTGGAAGAAGTTAGATACTGATGCAGGCCAACTTGAGGTGTAGTAGGACTGTAGCTATTTTGAAATTTAGAAAGGCCTTTGATGAGAAAAATCTGACCAATTGCTGAGTCGTGGGAAGGTCTGTTTGAGAAATGTTCAGATGAGAAACCAGGAATGGGTATCTGAAGAAAAACAGGAATCTAGATAATTGTTCAGAGGAAAGTGATGGACTTTGATTGTAGTAAGGACTGTTTGCACGCGCTTGTGTCTCATATCTGTTAATACTGAGCACATGCTGAGCTTTCTGAGACAGTGTGGTGGTACTTGCTGTCTGTCTTCCTGTACCTGGTTGCAGAAATAAACTCCTTTCTCCAGCCTCTGCCTCTTGTCTCATTGACTGTGAGTAGAAACAGCTGGATTTAAACTGCTGGAAATAATACCACATGGTAACCACAATCTGAATCCCTGGTTCAGTTGGCCAGGCACACCCAGAAGTTCCCAGGATCTCATGGACTAGAGAACTAGTGGAGGTGGCATGAACAGACCCTGTAGAGAATGCCTCTCTCTTTTTTTCTGTCTCTTGTGCACTCATATGCACTCTATCATGAATAAAGAGGGAAAATGTTTGTGAAAATGTGTATTATAAAAAAACTATGCAAAAATTTCAATAATATTTTTGCCCCCCCAGTAAACTAATACTTTAATTCCATTTTTCCACAAACTTTTTGAAGTCCTCTCATAAGTACTCAAAAGGTATGAAACAAGAAAGACTGAATGTGGCGAGGAAGGGAAGGGAATGATGACACCAGGTTAGATCAGCAATACTCAACCCTGATTGCACACTGGAGTCACCTGGGAGTAGGGAGTAGGGGAGGAGTCACTAAAAACCCCAAAGCCCAGGCTGTGCTCCAGACCAGATAAATCAGACTAAACCCAGGCACTCATATATATATATTTTTTTTTTTTTTGAGAGGTTTTCGCTATAAGGGGCGTGCCCTCGCCAGACAGACAGAGAGAGACAGACAGAAAGCGAGAAATAACCGCCCTGAGGGGATGGTCACGCCGCAATCCCTTCTCCTCCATTCTCTTCTCAGGATCTTGGGCACACACGCACACGCGCCTGGCATGAGTTTTAAGCCACCAGGTCCGGGACGCGAACCGCGGTCGACTATGTGGGAGTCCAGCAACATAGCCATTACGCTAACCGCTGGTTCCCAGCACTCATATTTTTAAACTTCCTCGGGAGGTACCAATGTGTAGCCAGGGTTGAGAACCACTGAGGCAGGAAGGGATTCTTATGAATACCCTTTAAGGAAAGGTAGAGTTTTTGGCTTATAGAAGCTAGCAGGAATATGGGGACTTATGTCCTGACTTCCTTCCCTCCCAACTGCAGTTCCAGTCTGTCTAATCTTACCTAGTCTAGACAGAGTGGCAGAGATGGGTGAAAAGGCACCTGGGCAAGTAAGCAACTTTTTTCCTTCTGGGCCCCATGAGAGCCTGGGCCTAATGTGAAGGACTCAGATGGGCATCTGAACACAGAGTATCCTGGGAGACCTGGTCCAAGGCATTCCCCACTCTCAGAGAAATGTCTGCATCAGCTAGAGGTTTTTCCCATCACTATAGCTGAAGAGATTAGGGTGAGGCTATTCATCCTTGAGGTTGGGAACTCATAAAAAGAAAGAAAAGAAAGGCTTTCTCTCTGAGGTTTTCACAGGGGTCCATTAACCCACCGCTTGCTCCACCACCAGTTCTTGGGACAGAAGCTATGGGGCCTTCTGCTTTTAGAAGTGATACCCCACAAGGTTCTTCACAGCTATACCTGGGCCCCAGGGAATAAACAGAAATATAATACTTCAGACAAGGACAACAGCTAGAGAGAAAAAAATAACAAACAAAGCAACCAGAATTAAAAAAAAAAAAAAATTCAGGTCCAGCAGGTGGTGTGGCTGGATCTCACATGGCCAACTGTGCATTTGGAGTTTGGACCTAGTGGCTTGTAATCATGCCTGGCATGTGTGCATGCATGCCCAAAACCTGAGAGGAGAATGGAGAAGGGATTTGGGCGTGACCACCCCCTGAGGGGGGATTATTTCTCATTCTCTCTCTCTATCTCTTTCTCTCTCTGTCTCTCTCTGGCAAGTACACACAACCTATGGAAAACTAAAAAAAAAACAAGAAAAAGATTCATTAAAAATTAGAGTTACTAGATAACAAAAGACACAGGAGATTTAAGAAACACTTTAAAGCAAACCTGGGAAAACACACGCGTTTAAATGAAAGCAAATTGAATTAGATGAAGAGCAGATGCATGTGGAGACTTATCTCAGGACCTGGAGGACCAAGTGGAAGAAACGCCTCAAGCCGTAGAGCCAATACAAAAGGATGGGCATGGTGAGGGAAGACTAACTCCAGGAGGAAAGGTGAAAAGGCATCATCGAGCAATAACACAAGGTCATTTTCTGCAGATAAAGGAGTATCAGTAAGTGCCTTGAAAGGTTTCACCAAAGTCGAGGCTAAATGGAAGAGGAAAGACACACACTCAATTATATCTTGGTAAAATTTCTGAATTCTGAGGTAATATTATCAATCTGTCAGGTTCACAGGTTAAGAAGTAGAGGGAAGGAGAATCAAATTGACATCCAATTCCACTGTATTGGGAGCTAGTACAATAACATTTACAGACCTTTGATCCAAAAATTAATATTATGCTAACCAAGATTACTATGCTAGACAAGATACCATTTACCCATCAGGGAGAATGAAAGATATTAGGGATGTCCAAGAATTCAGAGAGAATATATTATTCCCATATCTTATCTGGAGAAAATACTGAATAAAGGGATTTAACCAAACAACAAAACAAACCAGAACAGAGAACTCTAAATCAAGGAAGCAGAATGAAATAGAAAAGAACAGCGAGCTGTGATGCTGGCCATTCATATAAATATGTATAGAATCTTAACCCATAATGATAGACTGTCTGAGAAGGTGTAACTAAGCCCCCTTACTGAGGATTCTTGAAATAGACAAAAACTGCTCCAAGCAAGTTGTAGTATTAACTATAACAATAATCTAGAATGAGAAGTTCTGTATGTTGGCAAAACCCAAGAGTGAAAGGATAGCCTACTACAGCAAAAGTTTTTTTATTTTTAAAATTTTTTTGGAGACAGAGGAGAGTAAAAGAGAAAGCATATTCTAAAGAAGAATGGATAAACATGAAAACTGAACTAAATAGAAAACAAAAATATAGGAGACACTGTAAATCCAAAAGCCAGTTTTTAAAAAGTCAAACTAAACTGACTAAACCTCAGAAGTTAAATTAGAGAAAAAGAGCAAAAAATAGATGATAGGGAATGAAAAAATATTCATAGTCACACATATTGAAGAGATTTAAATCATTATAAGAATTTTTATATGCTAACTCTTAACAATAAAGTTGAAGATCTAGAGGAACTTATCAAAGTTAATCCAATCAGTGGAACCCAGAATAACTAATTATAGTGGAATTAAATAGAAAGATTATTAAAGAGCTACCACTGAAAAGGGTATCAGGACAGATGGTTTCATGGCTCAGTTTTCTAATTTTCAAAGAATAGATAATATCGATGTTAATCAATTTACTGTAGGCCATGGAAAAAGTGAAAGCATCTCAACTTATTATTTGAAGCAAGAATAATTTGAATACTAAAACCTGATAAAGAGAGTACAAAAAGGAAGGAAAGTTGGGCCTATCTTACTTACAGATGTTCAAAAAAATTAAATGAAATATGAAATAGAACCCAGCAATACGACAAAAGAACAATACACTGTAAGCAGAGTTTGTTCTAAAATTACAAAGATCAGCTTCCAGAAACCTATCAACATAAATATTTGGGTTAAAAATGAAAGATGAAAAACTATTGATATAGTTCTCGTGTTTTTAATCAGATAGCCTACCCATAGTTTCTAAAAAGGCACTTAATAAAATAGAGCAGTCATTCCTCTTAAAGCTTTAAGGAAAATAAGAATAAAAGTGTATTATTGGACAAAGATTCACTCACAAAAGCCAAAAACAAGGCCAGTCAGGGTGGCAGAGCAGTGAAGCAATATTCCACGATGCTGAAACCACATGGGAAGGTCCCAAGTTCATGTCTTAAGATCTGCACCTGCCTGTTCACCCAGATAGCTGAAGCAGGGTATAGATTACTACTCGAAGACCATGTTGTGGGTGATTGTCTCTCTCTCTCTCCCTCCATCTCTGTCTCTATGTCTCTCTCTCTCTTTCTCATGAAAGAAAGAAAGAAACTTAAAACAACCAAAAAGGAGTCAGTGGATGGCATGGTGGTTGAGACACTGGACTCCCACATGGCCAACCACGATCTGAGTCCCAGAACTGGTGGCTTGAAAATCACACTGGGTATCTGTGTGTGCATGCCCAGAATTATGGGAGTAGAACAAAGTAGAAGGCATTGCAATGCAGCCATCCCCCAGAGAAAGGGGAAGTGATTTCTCTCTTTCCCTCTCTATATATGTCTCTCTCCTATGACCACATGCGCCTGTGGCAAAGACCTTAAAACAAACACACACAAGAAAACAAAGACTACTACCAATCTAATCTAACAAGCAAAACATGCAACACATTTCAATTAAAATCAAGAACTAGAGGAGACTAGCAGGTGGCATGATGGTCAAGATACTGGACTCCTACATGGTTGACTGTGGTTGGAATCTCAGACCTGCCAGCTTGCTTTCTCACTTTTTCACTCTCTCTCTAGCTCTCTCACTCCCTCTCTCTGTATCACTCTGGTGAGTGCATATGCCTTATAGCAAATTAAAATAATGATAACTAAAATTAAATAATTCTTAAAAAAATCAAGAATTAGACAACAATACCTACTATTGTTATTTTAATTAAATATTTTCTTCTTTTTCTTTTCTTGGAGAGGTTTTTGCTATAGGGCGCATGCACTCGCCAGACAGACAGAGAGAGACAGAGAGACAGAAAGCAAGAAATCACCCCCCAGGGGGGATGGCCACGCCGCAATCCCTTCTCCTCCACTCTCCTCTCGGGATCTTGGGCACGCACGCACACGTGTCCGGCATGAGTTTAAGCCACCGGGTCTGGGACTCGAACCGCAGTCGACTACGTGGGAGTCCAGCGACATAGCCATTATGCTAACTGCTGGTCCCATTAATTAAATATATTTTAGATAACTAAAGATTCAAACCAACATAATAAAGGAAGAAAATATATCAACACTAAGTAATGGCAAATGGTTGAAACTACAAGGGTATATGAACTAACCTGATTTAATCATTAACACATTGTATTCATGCACAATGACGTTGTACTCCCACAAATATGTACACTTGTTCTATGTTAATAAACAATTTAAAAAATAAGTTAAGGAAATGAAATGATTAGTACAAACATTTGAAAAAAGAAGTAAACTATTGGCATATTTCTTTTGCCCATGATTCTGTCTCTTTTCCTTCAGCTTTCTGGCTGCTATTACCACCAAAATTTAAATTGTTCTTAGGAAATACAATAAGAATATAAAATTAAAGAACTGGCATAAATATTTGATAATATTTTCTTTCACTAATGACATGATTGCATTCTAACAAAACCTAGAAAACCCTAATTAAAAAAAATTCAAATGAATAAAAAACTTGGTAAGGGAGCAAGATTTACAAAATATGCATATAAAAATTAATCCTTTCTCTCTCCTATACTATGTTCATCTAGAAATAGGAAGGAGAAAAATATTAATTTTAGTGACAAACATCTACAGAATATTGAAAGATAAATATAAAAGAGAGTTATAGGACTGTGTGAATGTAATCTTATAAAAAAACATAAAACAAAGTCGGAATCAATTTTAATGTCATGTAGTTTATTTATAGGAATTAATATCATAAAAATTAACTCCTCCAAATATAAATGTAATGCATCTCTATTATAATCCCTAATTGTATAAATAGAATTATGAATCACCATGATTACATGTAAATGTGGTACTGAAGTACAATACATATGCAGAAAAATGTCCAAGTCATAGTGTGCCCATGTGCACTAGCACCCCATAAAGAGAAAACACAGAACTGGCATCACAGAGGCCTCTCATGTCCCCTCCCAGTCTCTGTCTCCTCCACTAGCTTGACTTCTAATACCATAGATGAATTTTGCCTCCAACATTTTTTGTTTCTTTAAATCAGATAAAATGTGCTTAAAGCTTCCATGGAGAAATAAATATCCAGAAAAGAAAAAGAATTAGGAAAAACAGGATAGTAGTTAGGGAGGCCTAACTCTACCAGCTAGCACAGCACTCCAAAACGGATGATCAAATCATTACGTTCACTCAGGAACAGACTAAATAAAGAGTGGGACATAACAGGGTATGAAAAAAACTGACTCCAGTCCAGGGATGTGAGCATTTCATGTGATAGTTCAATCCAGCATGGGAAAGGATGAATTAAGTAAATGATACTAATTCCACTTACTCTTCTCTTGAAGAACACATTGAATCCCATTTTATGCTGTAGACAAAAAGAAATTCTAGATATTTTAAGAACGTTCAACAGTAGCTTAGGGGAAAATCTAGGTTGAGGAGACTTTTCATCTGGGCAGAACACTCGGAACCTCTGAAGGAAAAGACACATTGGACTTAAGTTAAATATGCTGGACAGTCAGTGACATGGTGGTTAAGATAGCTGAACGCCAGGCCCAGCAGGTGGTGTGATAGTGAAGGCACTGGACTCCAGCATGGCCGATGGTGGTATGCTTTGAAACTCAAACCAGGCATGTGTGTATGCATGCCCAAAACCCTGAGAGGAGAATGGACAAAGGTTTGCAGTGTCCACCCCCCTGAAGGGTAATTTCTCACTTTCCCTCTCTCTCTTCAGTGAGTGCACATGTCCTATGGCAAAAACCTAAAGAAACAGAGGGGCTGGATCCCATATGTCTAACTGCACAGTTCAAATCCCAGACTCAGCAGTTTGAAAAATATGCTCGGCATATGTGCACGTGTGCTCCAAATCCTGAAAAGAGACGGAGGAAAAGGGATTGTAACATGACCATCCCCCTGAGAGGAGAAGGTGATTTCTCACCACCACCACCACCACCCTTTTCTCTGCCTCTCTCTGGCAAGTGCATATGCCCTCTGGCAAATCAAAAAAAAGAAAAATACTTAATGTGCTTTGCCAAAGATAATAGACAAATGACAGATTGGGGGAAAAGTTGTACAGATGACAGATAAATGCTAGTAACAATAATACAAACAGACCAACAAACTGACAAGGAAGACTAAATATACCAACAGAAAAATGGGCAAAGAAGATATTCATGTAATTTACAGAAAAGCAAATCCCAAAACTCAACAAACAATTGAAGAGATGCTCAAGCTCACCAGTGGTCAGCCAACTGCAAATGAAGTTTACCATGAAATATGCTGTATGACTACCAGAATGGAAAGAAGCAAAACCAGAGGGATAGCAACTGGCACTACTAGGAATATAGGTAAAGAGTAGTCTCTACATTTTGTTGCTATGTTTCAGCCTTTTTGAAAGCAATCTGGTTATATATAATAAATTTTAAAACATAATACCTTGCAACCCTGGAATCCCTTTGGTAGAAGTAAAAGCATCAGTATGTAAAGATAGATGTGTAGAAATATTTATTGCTTCATTGTAAAGACAGAGACTTAAAGGAAAAGTCCACCCATAGAGAAAGAATTCAATAAAGAATTCGATAAATTATGGAAGAGCCTCATCATGGACTATTATATAACCAACACGAATACTGAATTAGAACCACACCAGGAGACTGAGAGGGATTTCCGAGAGGTGTTTTTAAATGAGAAACAGAAGATATATAGAGAGAATGCACAATCCCATTTTTCCTAAGTAAGCAATGAACCCCTAAATACATACACACACACATATACTTGAGCATTGTTATATAACTAGGTATTATTATATGAGCATGGAGCAAGTTAAAAAATTATTCTGATTATCTGAGGGTAATAACCGAGCCTCTCTATCAAGAGCTGGGTGGTCACATTTGAGAAGAAAAAGAGGTGAGAAGTTTCAGGGAGTGTTTGGTGGAGAGTGAGCTTGCCTGGGGGTATTTCAAGGGTTCTGTTCTGTCTAATGTAATTTTCATGCTCCATGGCTGCTGGTGAGCCAGCCCTTGGAGAGCACTCAGGCCAGAGTCTCCTTAACAGGATGAAGCAGGACACATGACAGAGTGTCTTCTCCTCCCTCCCAGCATCTGGCATAGTGATATCAGGGTATCATGAATACTGAGGTCTTTGTAAGGAACCAGAGCATACAAAGCCTAACAGTACTGTGAGGTGAGGTAAGGTCTCTCTATGGCTCTTCCACTCTTGGGTCATGGGGTAACCATGGCATCACTGTACATGTACGGAATCTAAATAACCCCCAGAGCCCACTTCACCCAGTTTTGTTGTTGCTTTAGGTTTTTGCCATAGGTGCATGAGCTCATGGGACAGAGACAGAAAGACTGAGAGGAAATGAAAACTCACCCCCCAGTGGAGATGACCACACTGCAATCCCTTCTCCTCATTCTCCTTTCAGAATTTTGGGCACACAAGCACACACACCTGGCGTGAGTTTCAAGCCACCAGGTTCGGGACTTGAACTGTGGTCAGCCACTTGGGAATCCAGCACTTCAACCACCACACCACCTACTGGCCCTTCACTTGACCTGGTTTTGATCATAAGTCAAAAGTTATTAAGAATGGGACCAGTAGATGGCATAATGGTTATGCTGCTGGACTCCCACATGGCCCACAGTTCCAGGACCTGGAGGCTTGAAACTCATGTCAGGTGCCTGTGCATGTGTGCACAAAATGCCGAGAGGAGAATGGAGGAGAAGGGACTGCAGTGTGGCCATCCCCTCTGGGAGGATTATTTCTCACCTTTTGTTTCTCTATCTCTTCATGAGCACATGAACCCTATACCAAAAAATGTCTCCCCCCTCAAAAAAAAAAAATCATTAAGAATGTACTCTAGGGACCAGCAGTTAGCGTAATGGCTATGTTGCTGGACTCCCAGGTAGTCGACCGAAGTTCGCATCCCGAACCCAGGGGCTTAAATTCATGCCGGGTGCATGTGCGTGCATGCCCAAGATACCAAAAGGAGAATGGAGGAGAAGGGATTGCAGCATGGCCATCCCCCCAGGGGGTGATTTCTTGCTTTCTGTTTCTCTGGCGAGCACACACGCCCTATAGCAAAAACCTTTCCAAAAAAAAAAAGAGAATACACTCTATTCTCTATTTACATATCTTGAGGTATAGTAAGGGATCTATTACGGAACCCACATCTACATGTTTTTTTTTTTTATTTTTTGGAGAGCTTTTTGCTATAGGGTGTGTATACTCGCTAGAAAGACACAGAGAGACAGAAAGACAGAAAATGAGAAATCACCCCCCAGAAGGGATGGTCACACATGTGGCATAAGTTTAAGCCACCAGATCCAAGACTTGAACTGTGGGAGTCCAGCGACATAACCATTAGGCCAACTGCTGGTCCCAACACATCAACATGTTTCAAAACACTTCCTCAGAGTTTTACTTTGAAGCAATAGAATGAGATAGAGGTGGTTGATGGCACAACATTGTGAATATATAAATGTCACTGGATTGTTTACCTTAAAGTAACTAATCTTATATTATGTAAATTCCTCCTCAACTTTCCTTAAATTATTTAGGGAGAAATAAATACCCTTCCTCATCCAGCCTAAGACTGCTTTTGTGTCTCATCCTCAACTCTACTAAAAATGCACCTCAAATCCAGCCCACAAGCCCAGTGGGCTTCATGTCCCTCCTGTATTCCCTCCTGTGTTCCTCATCTGCTTCTCTGCACCTATTTTCTTTATCTTGTATCTCAGAATCCCAGGGGAAAGGCTGGTAAACACAGAACTCACCGTATGGGCAAGAAAACAGAAAGCTGAAGTAAAAGACACATTTTTCTTTAACAGGTGGTAGGAACAGGCAAGGCGAAGGCTGGTATTACTCATTGATAAGTTCTGTCCCTTTTGCATTTGCAAAACTAACGTAACTTTCAGAACAGGCTGCTTCTTCCGCCTGTCTTCCTCGATGCCTTTTGTTACTATCCCTGCCTGTCAAATAGCATCTCTCAGCACCCGCAGAGCCAAGGCTCTGTGTTTGGGAGTCCCATGGAAGATTTATTGTTGATAGGGATCATGAGCCTTCTGCTGATATGGTCACACTGTCCCAGGCTGCAATCTTCCCAGCCCTCCACTCTGAGAGGACCCGGGGGACTCAGGGGAGGCAAGGAGGCAATAAGAACCCCACACTTGGCAGCAGACAGTCCTGCAGAGCAGGTGGTTTTGTTTATTTTCCTCCTTTTGATTAACAAAATTGTACCCTTTACTAAAACAGCCTTGGGGCACAAGCACAACAAGTACAGGCACAATGAGATGACATTTAATTAAAACACAGAAATACAAGCAGGAGATATCGTGATGGAGCTGCAGAAATTGCTGCCAAATAAACATTCAAGCAGCTACCACCATTCGGCTGCTCAGCAACTGAGAGAAGGAGGTGCTCGGTTTCCGTCTTCACTGTGCTCACCTGCAGATGGCTGCAGGGGCAGGTCCAAACTATGGTAAAACCTCAGCCCAGCCTCTCCCTATCCTGTCCTTTTCTGAGGGCACCCATTGAAATAGTGTTCCTCCCTTCTCAGCGTTACCAGACAAAATACAGAATGCCCAGCAAAATTTGAATTTTAGATGAATAAATCATTCCTTACTCTAAGTATGTCTAATGTAATACTTTAATTTTCATTTGCTAAATCCAGTAACGCTACACGTCCCTCTAAACACATACTGTACGATGGTGGCTGAGAGAAGTGGTCCTCAACCCTCGCTGATCATTCAAAATTTCAATGCCTGAGTTCCATTCCAGACCAGTTAAATCAGAACATATAGGCACATCAAGAATTTTTTAAAACTTCTCCTAGGTGATTCTAATTAGAAGCTGAGGTGGAAACTACTGTTGGGGTCTTGAAGGGTGGTCTGGCTTCCTTTTGGTCTATCAACACCTCCCCCTTCCCAGAATGCACTGCTTTCAGTTGGAGTCGGAGACAAAGGGAGGCAGGTCTCATCTTACTTGACCGCCTGTTGCAAGCTTGTAATCCTCTGTTCGTCACCACAACTCCTCTGTTTGACACTGACAGGCCATTTGTTCAGTGTATGGCAGGAGTCCAAATACCGGCTCTCCTGTGAAGCTTGTTTGTTGATTCTTTAGATGGACCCCTGAAGGTATTTCTGCTGCATAGTCTCTGGTGTGGGAGATCAAACTTCAGTTTGCTCTCTCCAGACCACGCCTCTCCCAGAAGTAGCCCTGCCACCTCCAGCAGCCTCGTGCTGCCCAGGGTCCCATTACCCACTAAGCAGGCTTAAGGAGGAGGGGTCCAAATACTGACAATATAGCTTAAACTACACTATCTTCTACAAAGACTTGTTGACTCCTAGGACATACCAAAGCTTGGAAGGAGGAATGTCTCCTCTCAGATCTCTCATCTCTCTGTTGCCTAGAATCTCAGAGCTCTTCCAGTCCAGGGGCTTGGCCACTTTCTTATGACAGATAAATATAGTACCCAAATTATTGGGTTGTCGGAAAAATCATGAAGTATTTTTGCATACAAGAAATACATCATGACTTTTCCGACAACCCAATAGTAAGGGAAGGGCTCAGTTCAGGTGCTTCCACTTAAGGAGTACATTTCATAGCTCTCCTACCCTACTCTTGCTTCCTTACCCTGGAGATGTGGGCTTAACACAGGAGACTTCCTTCTCCTTACTCTGGGCCTACCTGGAGAAGACAGTTGGGGTATGTGTTGCTGGAGGTGAAACTGAAGATTCTCAGTAAGTCATGTGGGGATTCAGCTGGCCCCAAACACTTTAGTTCTCTGAACTATTAAAACTGGGGTGTTTAGCATCTGCTCTTCTCAGATGAGAACCCTAGTACCTATCTCCAAAACTCCCTCAGTACTTGTCACTGTGATTCATTCATAATAACTCAGGTTTCTTGACTTCTTCTATCCTTCAAGCACTGTGCTCAGCTATTTCATATGTGATCTCCTTTAATCCTCAAAACAGGGTAGAGAAATAGAAATCACTTTACTTTCAGACAAGTAAATTTTGGCTAAGAGAATTTAAACAATTTGCCAAAAGTCATGCAACTAAAAGAATCGCAGTTGAAATTTGATTCTGAAGATCTTGATTTTGCCATTATAATTTATAGTACTTCCTCTCACTGGGATGTAATTTATGAAGAAGACTTATCCTATGTCTGGTACAAAGCAGGCACTCAATAAATATTAAGTCTCTCTCTAGATAACTCTCAAACTGGAAATCTATCATCAAGTATAATTTTAGTGTCCGATCCAAGTTACTTGCAAATAATCTAAAGCTTTGTTTCATCATCCTCAAGTAATAATCTATTAAGTAATTTACTCTTTTAATACACCCAGTATGCTCCAGGCACCATGCTACCATGCTAATACTAAAGATAGAGGATAACAAGTTATATGTTTTTTTTTGTGGCTGTCATAATAAATTGCCACAAACTGGGTGGCTTAAAACAAGATAAATTTATTTTCTCACAGATCTATAGGCCAGAAGTCTGAAATCAAGGTGACAGCAGAGTTGAGATCCCTCTGAAAACTCTAGAGGAATAACCTTCCTTTCATCTTCCAGTTTCTGGTAGCTTCAAGCATTTCTTGGCTTGTGGCCTCTTCAGTCTAATCTCTTTTCTCCAACTTTACATGGGTTTCTCCATGCATCTGTCTACTCTTATGTCTCTTCTAAGGAGTCTTGTCATCAGATTTAGGGCCAAATAATAATTTAAGACCCTTAATTTAATTAAATCTGTAAAGACCCTTCTCCAAAAAAGTTACATTCATAGGGTATATGAGCATATCTTTTAGGGGCCTCTGTTAATCCCGTACAAAATTAGAGCATGGTGTGTTGGAAGAGCTTAGGTTTAGGCTTTAAAGTAAAAAGGATGTGTGTTCAAATCCTATCTATACCTATACTTGGGTTTGGCCTTTGTAATAAGAAAGATGTGTGTTCAAACTTACTTGGCAAATTACTCAAATTTTCTGCATGTCTATTCAGATTGTCTGAGAAACAGATACCACACAGAATTATATGTGCAAGACATTGATTGGAGGAAATTTTTGTGAAGGATAAAAGAGAGATTATAAATAAGCAGGAACAGTCTTCAGACTGTATGGCCAGTCTGACATTTGTGAAAGAAAAAAAGTAAAGAAAGATTGTGCAGAGACATCCCCTGTCCAAGACTTTTTTAAGGAAATTTCAGTCAGACCAATGGGGAGCCCATGGGTGAACATTGCCCCTTAACAGACTCCTGCATCCAAGGGGTTGGACTACCACTGGTATCCCAACTATGCTCAGCCACTGAGGAGTACTGTAGGGA
>NW_006198305.1:3451521-3454635 GCF_000334495.1 Tupaia belangeri chinensis
TCAGCACAAATCAGGATGATTCCAGAGAAATGGCTGCTGGGCTATCAGCCAGCTATACTCCCCACAGAAGATTTCTTGGAAGGAGACCTAAATAGAGCATTTCAATGGCTGCTAAATTTTTTTAAATTTCTAAAATATTAATAATAATACCTAGTTGGCAGCATTGAAGTGAAGACTGAGCAAATGTAAAGTACCTACCATGGTACTAGAACATAGTAAATATATGATAACTAGTCTTCAGGATGGCCCCCAATGATCCCTGTTTCTTGGTACTCACTTGGTGTAATCAACCTCTGTTGAGTATGGACTGGACTTAGCAACTTATGTCTAACTAATAGAATGAGTACAAATTGACAGTGTATGACAATGCACGAGGGTTTTAATTTTCCCAAATTCTCACCAACACTTTGTATTTTCTGTTTGTTTTTGATTATTGCCATATGAATGGATATAAAGCAGCATCACATTGTGGTTTTAGTTTGCATTTTCCTAATTATGATGTTGAGCATCTTTCCATGTATTTACTGGACATTTTTATGTATTCAGAGATGTTTCTATTCAAGTTTTTTGCCCATTTTAAAAATCAGTTTGTTGGGGACCAGCAGGTGGTGTGGTGGTTGAGGCTCTGGATACTACCACATGGCTGACCACAGTTTGAGTCACAGACCTGGTGGCTTGCTTTCTCACTTTCTCTCTTTTTTGGTCACATTAAAATAAATGAATGAATAAATACAATTAAATAAATAATTCTTTAAAAAATCTATTTGTATTTTTGTTGGTAAATTGTAGGAGTTCTTTAAATGTTTTGGATACTAGTATCTTATATATGTAACTTGCAAGTTTTTCCCATTCTGTAGGCTGCCTTTTTACTCTGTTGCTGCACAAAAGCTTTTCATTTTAATGAAGTACAATTCATCTATTTTTTTCCTTTGTTGCCTAAGCTTTTGATATCATATTTGAGAAAAATCTTAAAAATCCATAAAGCTTTTCCCAATGTTTTCTTCTAGGAGGTTTATAGTTTCAGCTCTTATATTTAGGTCATGATTTATTTTGAATTAATTTTAGTATATAGTATAAGGGTCTAAATTATTATTATTTTTTTGCTTATGGACATACAGTTTTTAATTTCTTATTTTAAATAAATTTAGACTTAAAGATAAACTCATTGCATTGCTTTTATTTTTCCCTGGAGATTAGTACAAACTTCATCAGAATCTGTGGAATGATATCTGGAAATCCCAGTCTAGAGTAGAGAAATGGTGGCCTGAACTAGAGCTGTAGGATAGGTGGAGTAGAAGAAGAGGGGCTCTATTTGAGAGCTTTCTCTGACAGAATCAATAGGATTTCATAAATGACAGGATATGGGATGTGAAGTCAGGGCGGAAGTCTGTTTGAGTGATAGGACTGATCATATTTTCTTCAATAGCACAATATAGACAAAACCTGGAAGCCACAGTTGGATTCTTCCTGAGGAGTGAAGAAACCTTTGTGTAGAAAACATCTTGAATTATTCATTAGGGAGGGACATAAAACATAAGTCTTGCCATGAAAAATAAGCCAAGGCAAAGGAAACCTGGGCTAGGAAATAGGAATGGTTTGATTTTTTTCAGAGCAGTTATAAGTGAAACTAAAATCCAGTAGAAAAGAATGCATATTGACTTGATGCTCTTTGATGATAGTGTGAGCATTTTTCAAACACCCTGACTTTCAAATATAAATTTCAATATGTTCACAGAAGCAGTATGTATTTGTTGAAAACCTGACATCCTGGGTTCAAATCACTGTTCTGACATCTTTGACTCAGTGTCCTTATCCATAAAATGAAATGAATAATAATGATACCTGTTTCATAGCATAGGATGATTAAGTGACTGAGTATTTGTAAATCTCTTAAAACAGTACCTGCCACATGTTAAGTGTTTGTTAAACAAAAAATGAAAACTAGAAGTTTCTTAGGTCCCTGATGATCTCCTAGAGCATGTCTACTTTCTCTCACTCCTGACCCAGGGGGAAAGTCTACTAAAATCAGAATGCAATCAATTGACCTTTCCTAACCTCTGAAAAAATAGAATAAATAATTAGCCTGATATTGACTAAGCTTTAAGGTCACTCTTTCTTTCCAGTGGCCAAATTGTTTTACTTAGAACACTAAGAAGTCAGGGGTTTATAAAATAGTATCTTGATCATGGAATTTAAGAGAGTGAGTAGCCTCTATAAAATGACAAAGTTTGTGGAGCAGTATTCTGGTTGTGCAGAGTCTTTGAGGTTATTCTAGGTATTTAAAATCTCAGGTAATGATGGGGCCAGCAGGTGACAAGGAAGTTAAGGTGCGGGATCTCCCACATAGCCAATTTCTCAGTTCAAGTCCTAGACCCAGGAGTTTGAAAATCATGCTGGGCATGTGTGCATGTGTGTCCAAAATCCTGAGAGCAGACTGAAGAAGAGATTGCAATATTGCCGCCCCCCTTGGAAAGTGAATTCTAACTTTTTCTCTCTTCCTCTCTCTGTTTTTCGGTCTCTCTCTAGTTAGTACACCTGCCCTGTAGCAAAATAAATAAATAAATAAACAAACAAACAAACTAAAAAAAAATCACAGGTGATCCTCTGTTTTAAATCTTTTGTCAGAGCCTTTTTTTTCAATCGAAAATGGAGACAATGTATCGTGATATTCATTACTGTGTAGTTTATAATAATGCAAAATTAAAAATGACTTAAATGACTGACAATAGAAATTAGTGAATAAATTATGGCTCAGAAACATAGAAAATTATTCAGCCACTAAAAGTGGTATTTCTGGTATTTCTTGTAGTGATGGTTCAATGTTTCTGATATGACATTACTTGAAAAGAGCAAGATGCAAAATAGTATAAAGTGTTGGATCTCAACTTTGTGAGAAATATTCAAACTCAAAGACAAAAAGACTAGAAGAATATAGTTGTATATCAAAAACATACCAGTAGTTGCCCCCTGGAAGGTGAGATACTAGGTGATTTTAATTTTCTTCTATGCTTTAAGTTTTCTGTAATCCAGTGAGGTTATCTCCACATCCCTCACTGCAACCTGTTACAAATCCCAGGATGACAAATCCAGACGAAGAAGTTCCACACATTCCTG
>NW_006198305.1:3454659-3490682 GCF_000334495.1 Tupaia belangeri chinensis
CCTGCTGCTAAGATCCCCAAGCTGCCCTGGATTCTTTACATTCCACATTCAGGTTATCCAACTCTTCTATTTTGTGTGATTCCTTTGTCACCATCCAGTAATTTTCTCTTTGCTTAAGTGGGAAGAGCTGGGTTTTGTTGTGTGAATACTATACCCTAATTGCTTCAGGTACATACATTTCCTATCCTCAACGATACTGCAAGTTCTTTGATACTAAATCTTCTAAGTTTTCTCTGTATCTCTCAGAGCAGAATTAAACCAGTTCATAGGAACTCAAATACTGTAGATTTCCCTCAAATAGGCAGGGAGCCCAAAGAAGCATATAATAAACATCTTCTGGAAAAATACAAATCACTGAGAGGCTAACAGTGTTTGGAAGATGATACAAAATAAATAGCATCTTCTCTTCCATCAGCTGTGGAGGCACATGACCAGGGTTTTCAAGAGCAGAGCGGAGGTTTTAAGAAAAGTCTGTGAGTGCTGATCCTGTTACAGAAACATTCTTTCCACCACTAGTCATTAACCAGCAGGCTCAGCTCACCTCGAGAGTGTGAGCAAGCAGGCCCTGCAGCAGAAGCCCTCCTCAATCTAATGAGAAACCAGTAACCTAGGCTGAATTCAGACATAAACAAGGATCCTAGGGACATTTTAAGAGGCCTTCTGAAATCAGAAAATGCAGGTTCACACCTGCTTGCATACTGAAACCTTCCAACCAGGCTTTTTTTAGACAATCAATCTCACAGATAATGTCTATTTTGTGCAATAAGTGCTTGGTAAACGTTGTGCAATATATTCCCTCTTCCAATGAAAGTAAATTTAAGCAAGGTTAAATCTCTACCTTCATGGTCCGTCATATGGGTCCATGTGTTTCTGTGCCCTTGAGTCTCTGTCTTTTGTTTCCCTTTGGGGCGTCTTCGTGCTGCTCCCTTGGCCAGGGAATGGTTTGAACCACATTTCTTTCTGTCAACACCTATTCTGCTAGAGGCTGGCTCCTCCAGAGACTCTTCTGATCCTTAACCCCCAACCTTAGACTGAGTAAGATGCCCCTCCTCTGTGTTTCCTTAGCACCCTACTCATACTCTTCATAGCTGAATGGTAATGGTCTACTTGTCATCTTCCCACTAAACTGCAAACTGCAAGGGACCAGAGATTTTTTTCACTACTGCAATCTCTGTGTTAGCACTTGGTACTGGTACAGTTATTCACTCAATAAATATTTGCCAAATGCATCCTGTGTTCCAGGACTATACTAGGTGCTGAGAACAAACAATGAACAGAAACAGTATATCTATGCTTACAGAATGTACCTTCTCACTTGAAAGACAGATGTGAATCCAATAAACACTCAAATATATATTATTAAACATCTATTATTGTGCCAAGCTCTGTTTCAGATGTCAGAGACACAACAATGAAATCCTACCATTGTGGAGTTCATATTTCTAATTACATTGTGGCAAGCCTATGATGGCAAGACATGTGGTGCTCTAGGGCTGATAATAAGGAACTCCACCTGGTCTGAATGGTGACCAGGGAAGAGGAAATGACTGTTTTAAGCTCTTATACCTGTGCCTGGGACACAGCAAATGGCGTGTGCATGTGTGAGTACCTATGAGCACCCAGAGTTGCATCTCCATCCAGACACACAATTACGGGTAAGGTACAGACAAAGATGTAGGTTTAGACATAGATACACATGACGGTCCTGAGCTCGGAATGATGAGCAGGAGCCACCCAGGCAAAGAGGACAGGAAGGAACATTCTTGGCAACTTGAAGGACATCAGCAAAGGCTCTGAAGCAGACAACATGTTAGTGCTTTTGAGGGGCTGGCTGGGATGTAGAAGCAATAGGAATGTGCAGAAAGCTGGGACTAGGGAGGTGGAAAGTCAATGACTGCTGGTTGATCAATGAATCAACAGCTCCCCCTCACTGTAGCTGTAGGAGGTGTGACTGCGGTGTGCATTTGTCACTTTGGTCGAGCATGGTCTCTTCTTCAGGCAGACATACACCTGGCTCTCAGTGTTAGCTATCTTGGTTATTTGATGTATTCTGGTTTAAGAGGCCACTCACGAATGTGGCCTCCAGTATATGCCCCAGTGTACACTTGTTCTGGTCTCCTCTATGTGCACTGCTCTCTCCTCATGTCCATGGTTTTCTACTGCCTTCTGATTCCCTTACTCACATTCTGTCACACTGTGTAATGCAGAATGACATTAGAGGGTGATATATGTTAAGAAAATATTATAAAAAACACATGCAGATAGCTTAATCCACTGTTCTTACACAATAAAAAAGAAATTGGACTAAATCACTTTCTAATTTTATTAGAAATTCTTTTTCCTTATGCAAAGATGAAAAACTCTTTAGGTTGATGACACGACTTTTTCTTAAAGGATTTCATGTAATGCTTCTAAAAACCTACCTTGGGCTTGTTGGAAGAAACCAGGAACCTACTCTTTAGCTTGTTTTCCTCTTTTTAAAGATCTGTTTTACAGATAAATGATGTCTAGATGCTAGGATAGGCTTTAATTACTTCTCAGCTTTTCATCTGAGACTCACAGGCTCCTAGTGAGTGGGATAATTCACATAGGGTCATGCACATGATCCCCTCATCTTGCCATCTATGAAGCTCAGAAAGAGACAGCTAAGGAGAAAGAAGACATCAGCAACTCAAAAACAAAAGAGCAAGAGATTAGGGTGAAGCAGGGATTAAGAAGTTAAACATCAAAATGCACAGCAAATAGAAGGAAACGGGGCAGTGAGGACAATACCTGGGCTACTAACCTTTGGGCACCCAAAGGCTCACCTCTACTATAGATGGCCCATCCTGGGGGACACTGGTCAAATGAGGCTGGACAAAGGTAAGATGGCTCCAGCCTATGCTGAGTTTGAAAGCAGAGTCAGGAAAATAATGGATACTGGAAATTTAGGGATGAAAACATTGAATGATGACAGGAGGGAGTGTGGGTTGCCCAAACTGAAGTAGTTTCTAAATAATTGATTACCTATAGATTTCCTGTGAGGTACCCTACATCTTCAAGAAGATATTAAGAAGAAATCAGGCTAAAATGGAATCATTGAACATACTTGTGTCTTTTGTTTGTTTGTTTGTTTCTTTCTTTCTTTCATGAGTAAGAGAGTTAGCACCTTCAATGGTGTCTTAATGTGATAATCCACCCCAATATTCTGCCAGCACCTGATTGTGGGCACACACATAGAGTGTTAAGGGAGATATCTGGATGCAAAGTCAGCCTTGCAGAACATTGCTTTCTACCACTGCAACACTGTCTGGCCCCTAGTGTCTTTGTTTTATATGTTGAGTTAGTGTTATTATTTATTTAGTTATGATGATAGAGAACATATGTTAGAGAGAGACAGAGAAAGGGAGAGAGAGACAGGATCTTGTTACACCATGCCCTTCTTCCACATACTTCCACCTCCTCAGACTCCTGGGCAGGTGTGCTATGTCTGCCTGATTTTCAGAACAACCCAGGGATTTGAACCATTGGTCAGCTATGTGACGTTTAGCCTTCCAGGACACTGCATTACCACTGTACTGCAGCAATTTGGGCTTCATTATCTCAAATACATTTTTTCAGGTCATAGTAAGTGGAACATATGGATGAAAAGCATAAAGATAAAAATAGTATACTACCATGGTATTTCTTTTAAGTCCTTGCTTCATCTGTGTATAATAAGCACTTTACTTTCTTAATTAGAAACTAATATGGAACATCCTGTGTTGTAACTTCCTTTTTCCACTTAAAAAGATACAATGATATTGTTCAAAATCAATACATATAGTATTTGTAATAGTTAATCATATAGATTTGGAGTAATTTATTTAATCTACTATGGGTTAAAATTTTATATTTTTGCATTTTCAAACCATTATAAACACTGTTACAGTGATGTATTTGCAGATAAATCTCAATGCATAGCCATCATGATTATTTTAGAATACATTTCTACAAGGGGTATTGCTGGAACAAAGGGCATGCATTTTTAAAAATTAATTAATTAATTAATTAATTTTTTGGACCAGAGAAGGACAGAAAGAGAGAGAGAGTGAGTGAGAAAGCAACCCTCAAGGTCCAGGACTTGAACTGCTGTTGGCCATGTGGGAATCCAGTGCCCTTAACCACTAGCTGGTTCCTAGGGCATGTATTTTTTTTTAAGAATTTGAGATTTCCAATATTACCTTATAAAGGCCATGCCAATTTCTACACCTTCTATCAGTTCTTCCCCTTTTTTCACTTTCTCAGTAAAGTGTACCTTTCAAACAATTTATTCAGGGGAACGTTGGCCATGCTACTTCAACAGATTGGAAAGGTAGCCCACTTGAGAGCATTATCATTCCAGTTTTCTCCCATTCTCAGCTCTTTTCAGAATCCTCTACTCTCTCTTCTTGTTTTTGCTTTAATAGTCTTTGGGTATCTATCTGTCTCTTGCATTAAAGTTTTAACTAGTTTTGTGTTTCGTTGTTTTTAATTCCCAAAAAGCATGTTCACTTGCCATGCAGAGAGACGGAGGGAGAGAGAGAAAGAGAGGGAGAGAAAGAACCCTCCACCCTTAATGGGACATGGTCACACTGCCATCTCTTCTCCATTTCTCCATCCTGGCAGGATTTTAGGCACATATGCACATGTGCCTGGCATGTTTTGTTTTTTTTCAAGCTGCCAGGGCCCGGACTCAAACTGCTATCAAGTCTGTGGGATCTGGTTCCCTTAACCACTAGGCTATGGGGCCAGTACACTATTAGCTTATTTGGACTTACTCAATTTATATTCTTCTATATTTCTTAGGGACTAACACAGAGATTTTGTGTATATATGGTACATTTGTTAAAAATTTGTTAGAAATTAACTGAATTCAAATGAATAACTCAAACCAAAGATAATTCAAGAGACAGAAAATGACTCAGGGTAGAAAATATAATTTTGTGAATTGTGAGGAGAATGGAAGTGACTGCTTTGTTTTGAAGTCCAAAAGCTACTTAGCAAAAATTCCTACTTTGAATTCCTAACAAAATCCTTGCCAATGTTGCCCATAGTCAATCTCCTTATTTATTTATTTATTCATTTGTTTAAATTCTTTTTTTTTAATTTGTTTAAATTCTTAATAGGAGCCTGTTGAGCACCAAGGACATTGATGGGCGAAAACACAGTCATCACATTTGAGGAGTTTATAAGGAGCTAGACAGAAGAAACATACTCACTTCAACAACAATGATCAAGAACTCACTATGTGCCAGGCCCCAGGGATACAGAAGCAAATACTAACTGTTCTGTGACCTCTAGGAGTTTACAATTCCAGGGAAAAGAGGAACAATTGACAAATATTTTCAGCTCACATGGTTAGTGCTGTGTATATTACAGTTTTGTGCAAATAGAAGACACAGGTCTGATAAAAAAAAATAAGGAGCTTTAGCGTCAGACAGATCCAGGTATGGCTGGATGAATTTCTCCTTTCTAGTTCTGTGACCCTACGCCAGCCACTTGAAACTTGGTTCCATATGCCAAGCTTATTGTGCAGGCTGAATGACACGAGGTATATGAAGGGTCCTCTAGATACTACATGGAGATAATCAGTAAATGGTTACTGTTAGCAAGGCAGGATTCACAGAGAAGAGGCTTGAAACTGGACCAGGAAAAAAAGTGGCATCACTGAGTATAAAACATGAAGAAAAACATTCCAAGCCAGAGGACTAACCCATGCCAAGCGGGGGCATGAAAACCTAAAACTGTTTGCAAAATTACAGTAGTTTAGTAATGTTAGACCATAAAATAAGAGACAAGGCATGAGGACCAAGAAGTAGAAGGAACAGATCACCAGAGGGCTTTATGAGTGCCAGCGAGAAACCCGAGTGTTATCCTCTACAACTGTGCTGTCCTGTGGAGTAGCCACTAGCAAAATGTGGCTATTTAAATCAAGTAAAATAAAATAAAGCCTAAAATTTAGTTCCTCAGTCACACTAGCCACAGTTCAAGTGTTCAATAGTCACAATCAGCTGGTAGCTACTATACTGGATATCACACATTTTCACCACTGTAGGGACTTCTATTGGACAGAACTGTCCTAAAACCTTGCTAGAAGCAGCCCAAATGCATACAATGATTAGACTGCAGGTTGGATTTCAGCTCTGTCTCTGGTCCAGACGCTATCATGCAAGGAACATTGCATGTACACACAAGGTAGCATAGTGGCAATTGTCTGGGTGAGGGGTGAGGAAAGCACAAATTGCACAGCTTGAGGATATTGATAAATAGCAACGAGCCACCACTATATGGCATACTTTTGTGAAAGGCTGTGTGCTATAGAGGCAAGGTCAGTACAGGGATGAGAGAGCAAGGATCTGCCCTGCAAGGACCTGCAAGGAGGGCTGGCCTCTATATCATGCAGCCCAGCTCCCTGGTGTCCCCGTTTCATTTCCCATCAGGAAAGTGATTAAGCTAATTGCTTTAAACCAGTGTTGTATTTCATGTGTATAATACCCATAATTTGGGGTTTAAACACAATTGCAGTAAATTATACTACTCACAGGAAAACTTCATTAAACGAATATAGGTTTATTCAAAAGAGTATAGTTTTAAGCAATCAGAATTCCCTAGCTGAAATGCTGCTTTCTTGTCTTAATAAAAGATACTGAATATTTCAAAACTCTGCTAATTGAAACTTTTTTTCTAAAATAGTAAGAGTTTTAGAAAACATTAACCTGTTCAAAGATGTGGTCACTTTTTAAACCATGAAGCATATTGCTAAAGAAAAAAAAGAAAGAAAGAAAACCTAGCAGCAACTTAAATAAAGTCTTTTTTTTCCCTTTTTTTGGAGAGGTTTTTGCTATAGGGTGCGTGCGCTTGCCAGACAAAGAGAGAGAGAGACAGAAAGCAAGAAATCACCCCCCAGGGGGGATGGTCACACCACAATCCCTTCTCCTCCATTCTCCTCTCGGGATCTTGGCCACGCATGCACACGCGCCCAGCATGAGTTTAAGCCAAAGGGTCCGGGACTCAAACCGCGGTCGACTACATGGGAGTCCAGCGACATAACCATTACACTAACTGCTGGTCCCTTAAGTAAAGTCTTTAAACTCAGCTCTTTATGTTCTGAATACTTCTGGGTGGCTGGGAAAGGGCAAAGTTTAATTTATTCACTTCCAATTGCCTAACATAACATGAGCTGAGGCAGAGAACATCTCTATCACTTGCTGTACAATGTGGTACAAACATTTCACACATACACACACACACACACACACACACACACACACTCTAGATTGATCAGAATTCCTGAAGGAATCAGATCACATACTCACTCAAGGAAGCTGAGGACCCTGTAATGAAAGGATCATTTACATCTGTATAGGAAAGGCCAAAAGACAATAACTGTTGAAGCACTTAGAGTCTAGCAATAACTGGAAGCTTGGCCACCCTGGTCCAGAAGAAAGGAGAGAGAGAGAGAGCTTTCCCCCGAAACTCAGAGAGTAGCTGCAAGAGAAGCTGACCATAAGGAGCTTCAGCCTTTAATACAGGATACAACGAACTTACCATGACCTCATCTGTTTTTTCTTCTAGCACCTCTCATTGACCAAACCTAATAGGAAGCCAGATGGTAAGGGAGCCTATTGCTGTAGTCCATTCGAGGGAGACCCCTAAACCAAAAACAAGGTGGGAAAGGGTAGAGAGTGAATCTACAGGGGGACCAGCAGGTGGCATGGAGGATAAGGCTGCTGGATCCTACATGGCCACTGCATAGTTCAAGGCCCAGACCCAGCAGCTTGAGAAACATGGGCATGCCCAAAATCCTGAGAGGAGAATGGAGAAGAGGGGACTGTGGCATGGCCATCTCTTCATGGGGGCGATTTCTCACTTTCCTCCTCTCTCCATCTTCCTCTGTCTTTCTCTGAGTGCACATGTCCTGTAACAAACAAAACCTGAAGAAAACAAAAAACAAAACAAAAAAAACCCAGTAAATCTACAGAATGGAAAATATTCAACATTCACTCCACAGTAATCAAAAACATGTATCTTACATTTTCATGACACCTTACACTTTGCAAATACTTTTCAAATGTGTCCGAGGGGGTTCTTCAAAAAGTTCGTGGAAAATATTTCTTATGAAAACTGCATAGATTTCAAAATTTTTTAAACCAAAACAAACTCATACTTTAATTCCATCTTTTCCATGAACTTTTTGAAATCCCCTGGCATCTGACTCAAAATAGATATTATGTATATTGCTTAATATATCAATTAATTGCACTATTTGGAACTGATCTTTTTTTTTTTTGGAGAGGTTTTTGCTATAGGGCACATGCACTGGCCAGAAAGACAGAGAGACAGAGAGAGATAGAAAGCGAGAAATCACCCCCCCAGGGGGGATGGCCATACCACAATCCCTCCTCCTCCATTCTCCTCTCGGGATCTTGGGCACACATGCACACGCACCTGGTGTGAGTTTAAGCCACCAGGTCCAGGACTCGAACCACGGTCGACTACATGTAAGTCCAGCAACATAGCCATTATGCTAATGGCTGGTCCAAAAACTGATCTTTTTTTAAAGAGATTTTCGCCATAGGGTGCATGTACTTGCTGGAGAGAGAGACAGAAAGCAAGAAATCAACCCCCAAGAGTGAAGGCCATGCCACAATCCCTTCTCTTCTAGTTTCCTCTCAAGTTCTGGGCATGCACATGCACCCAGTGTGAGTTTCAAGTCACGAGTTTCAAGGCACCGGGACTCGAACCACAGTTGGTCATGTGGGACGTAACCACTACACCATCTGCTGGTCCTTAAACTAATTTTTTTTCTATTCTCCTAAATTAATTCTTTACGAATTTTTTGTATTATTGAAAAATACATATAATACAAAATTTACCATTTTAATCATACAATTCAGTGCCATTAAGTACATTTATGCATTCATAATGTTGAGCAACCACTATGACTATCACATTCCAGACTTTTCATCGTCTCAAATGGGAATCCCATATGAGTTTATTTTTAACTGTTATTTCACTTTAAAGTGACTTATTTTTCATACAAAGATTTATGAAAGGTTAATGGCAGATGATATTAATATTAAACAAAGTGAGAATTTTCCTAATAGTCAAGTTTAAAAACAACAACAACACAACTTTGGGCCAGCATGTGGTGTGGTGGTTAAGGTGGCTGGACTCCCACATGGCCAACTGCAGTTCAAGTCCTAGTCTAGGCCACTTGAAACTCACTCTGGGTATGTGTGCATGTGTGTGCAAGATCCCAGGAGGAGAATGGAGGAGAAAGGATTGCAGCGTGGCCCTTCTCCCTCTGCCTCCCCTGCCAGGGATGGGGTGATTTCTCACTTTCTGTCTCTCTGTTTCTCTGTCTCGCTGGTGGGGAAAAAAAAAAAACAAAAACACTTCAGTTTGATTTTATTGATGGCAACGTAGTGCAATAAAGTAGTCACGGAGAAGTTATGTAGTATTAACAGCACAGTAGTTCATTCAAATACAAGACTTGGATATTGAGAAAATATCCTGTTGACTACCTTGATTGATCAAGTTGACTAGAAAGATGATCAGTTTTTCAATTCATGTGACTATGGAAATGCTTATGCCCTAATAGCATATTGCCTTCCTTTACTAATAATGAAATAGCCATTTTCTTTTCCCAAGCCTTGCCAATGCAGCCAAAATAAATTTCTGAGAGTTTTGAGCAATCATGTTGGTAATTGCACAATATCTGGCGGTCTGTTTGTAGCAGATGGAAGGTTTAGTCCTGGTTCTGCCATCACAGGCTGCATAGATGGAGACCAGCAATCTGCCCTCCCTTATCTGTAAAACGTGGGGGCTGAACCCTGATCCCTAAAATCTATGGCAGCTCTAATGTCCCCGTGACTCTAGGCTCTACCCACAAATCTCCAAAGCGTCCATTGATAAACACTTAATTTAAGCAAATCAAATGTCTAAATGCACAGTATTTACCCATCTGATGAAACAGCCAGAGGGGAATTTGACCCCTTCACAAATCATAGATGTGAGAGCCAGCATTCTGTGCATGGAAAGCCAATCGGGGACAAGTTTGGTATTTGGGGTATGCAACTAAGGCAAAATCTCTGACTAACATATTTGCAGTGGGTCTTTTAATGTGGAGAAACTGGTTCTGACCTATTGCTGAGAGCAGTTTTCCCCGTGGAGCTGGCTGCTTGGCACTGATCCATCCCCACTCTTCCACCTGGTCTCCTTGGTAACCAAGGGCCTAGATCTATGAGATGTTTGCAGGACATCTGGCCAGGATTAAGGTACTGACAACTGCTATCAGAGATCAAGTCCATAGCCTTGGCCTTTGAAGACACCAAGCTAATTAAAGAATTGTCAGCCACAGGCAGAGATGTGGAATGACCCAGCACTGCTGATGAGTCAGGTTACCCCAGCTCGAGGATGAAAGCTGATACCAGCCTGCCTGGGACAAAATACCAGCTTTGTCCCCCAGGAATGGTAGAAACTTGGACAAGTGATGGCCCTCAATTTCTTTGTTTATAAAATCAGTTTAATAAAATACCTTCCTTGGGACCAGCAGTTAGCGTAATGGCTATGTTGCTGGACTCCCATGTAGTCAACCGTGGCTTGAGTCCCGGACCCGGTGGCTTAAATTCACACCAGGTGCGTGTGCGTGCGTGCTCAAGATCCTGAGAGGAGAATGGAGGAGAAGGGATTGTGGCGTGGCCATCCCCCCTGGGGGGTGATTTCTCGCTTTCTGTCTCTCTGTCTCTCTCTGTCTGTCTGGTGAGCGCACGTACCCTATAGCAAAAAAACTCTTCCAAAAAAAATTAATAATTAATAAAATAAAATGCCTTCCTTGTGTGACTCTTGACAATACTAAATGCATGAATTCTGCCCATTAGACATTACAATTAGAAGTACTGGGCCAGCAGGTGCTGCGGCAGTTAAGGTGCTGGATTCCATATGGCTAACTATATGGATCACATCCTGGACCCAGTAGCTTGAAAACATGTGTGAGTACATGCCCAAAATATTAAGAAGAAGCTAAGGGATAAGGGATTGCAGCATGGCCATCCCCTCTAGGGAGTGTTTTCTAGCTTTCCTTCTCTCTCTGTCTTTCTCTGGTGAGAGCAGGTGCCTTATAGCAAAAAAAAAAAAAAAAAAAAAAAAAAAAAATGAAAAAAGATTAGAAAATTGAAATTGAGAAAAGATTAGAAGTATGTAGAGCTGTACACAGCAAGGGCCTATTAGAAATTAGCCAGAAGTACTAAAAATGTGATGACTATGTAATAACAATATGAAAGAGAGCTTTTTCTAGACAACCATATGAAGCATTAAGATCTCCAACAGGCAGTAGGATCTTAAAGGTATAGCTTCAAAAGCCTCTACTATGTTCCCATGATAGGTATTTGAGGTTAAATGATCAGGGCGAGGACTGAAACACAGCAAAACATTGTGAAGATGAAGGTCATGGGTTTGGGCATCAGGCAGAACTAAGCTGGGTTCTAGCTGTACCATTAGTGGTGAACTTGGATAAGTCAATCTGACTAAGCCTTACTTTTTCAAATGTACAGTTGGGTAAATGCAGAACCTGCTTCAGATGTTGTGCTAATGACTGGCAATGCATGGAAAGCTCTCAGAGCGTGCCTTAGAACATGGCAAACAACCAGAAAATGTAACGGCCACTATTCCTACATCCAAGCAATCCCCATTTAACCTATTTTTTTTCTCCCATATCCTTAGGTTCAGTTACTTAGTCATTTCATGTTCAGATACGTGCCAGTCTTAGCTTTGTATGTTCTACCAAGCTGGACACAGGGAATTTAATTTAGAGATGAGGTTCGTGCTTCCAAATGTCTCACAGACTAGTCTAGAAATGAGTGAAAGATGCACCACATAACTGGAGAGCACAGTGTGAGGTGACAGGGCAGTGGTAGTGAGTAGCTGGTCAAGACTAAAGCAGGTGTTTGAAAGATGGTCTGGACAACTGAGGAAAGACCAAGCAGCTTAGTGGTGAGGGGCACAGGCCTTGGACTTGGACAACCTTTGTTCATAGTCCCAGATCTTCCTCCACAAGCTCAAGCGACCTCAACTAAGTCACTTCATCCTTCTATGCCTGTTTCTTTACCCATAAAAGGATGAAATGATAACACTTATGGAATTAAGTGAGTTAAACATGTGACTCACTGAAGAACACCTGGTTTATAGAAAAAAAAATGTTACAGCATGAATAAGAAAAATATTCTCCAGACAAGTACATTATCAGGAGTTTTGTTTGTTTATTTAAGAGATATGCTATGGGGTCCTGCCACTGTGGCTCTCACAGTCTGGAACAATAGGTCCTCTTAGTTTAACCCCCAAACCCATCCTATGCATGGCTCATCAGAAACACATGTGGCCTTAAGGGCTGGGGTACATATTTTTTTACCTTCCCTTTTGAGCAACTTTTCAGCAAGTGTTGGCTCAATGTTTTTTTTTGGGGGGGGGGCACAGAAGCTCCTTTTCCTTGATCTCCTCTCCTCCCACCTTCTTTGTCTTCTTTATGCTCAGTTCCCCAGGATCCCAGCCTGTGTGACATGGTTCTGGGGTGGAGCTCATAAGTGCCACCTCTCAGGCTGCTGCAATTCCGTGACTGTGGTCCTATTTGCCTATATTTTCAAATTCTTCAGGTAGAGTGCCCACCACATAAGCCAGCCCCCCCTTTTTTTAATAAAAGCAATAATCTCTCATAGAACAATTTCTATGTATATTATGTTAGAAGATGGCCTCATCACCACTAAGGTAGAACAGGAAGATACAATGGGGGTGGGCACAGCATTAAACCGAATGTTCCACACTGTAGTATGCATAGAATACATTTTGTGTTTCTTTACAAGGTCAAGCTTAGGCCCCTCAGGTCTAATTTAGGGAGGCTAAGGATTTAACAGAGGACTCACATTGCTCAAGAGCAGTTGAATAGAAGCATCAGATTCCATTCAGATGGGATTCTAGCAGCATCTATAGTCTTACTATGTCCTGACCACCAGTGATTCAGTGCATGCCTGGCTCAGTGTGTCACCACGATGCTCATCGCTGGATGCATTTGGCTTCACTGGCCATATGGTGGTTCAGAAGAGTTCTTTTGAAGTTCGATGGTCTGAAAACAATGAAGGTTCTCTTCACATTCTGTGTTGTTGGCTCAGTTTTACTTAAGGAGAACAGATGCCATAGGTCTTACTTTGTCCTTGATACATTTGAAGGAAGCCTTTATGAACTGATGTGTTTTCATCACTTAAGTTGAAATATTTCAACTTGTTAAGGCAGAGGAACAAGTACCAGAAGTTTGGAAGCACATAGCAAGCAACGTTTCTTAAACAACTAATGCATGCCAGACACAGCGTTAGCTGCTGGAAATACATAGATAAACAGGAGAAATGTCTCAGTCTAGTTAGGGTGAGATATGAAGAAAACAGTCAAATAGATAAAAAGAAAAGGAAAATCACAAAAATGTGGGAAGAATTCATAAGAAAGTAAAGCAGAAAGCCAGAGAAGCTAAGAGAGCCAGAAATATCTTTCCAAAAACCAATCCTAACCTGAGTTGGAAAAGAAGAGTATAATTAATTGAGCACCTACTAAGCCTAAGTCCTGTACTGAGTATTTTATTTAGGTTATTTTAATTCATTCCTCACCAAAATCATACAAGCAATATGCAGCAAAGCTAGGGTCTAACTCTAGGTCACTTTGAACCCAGAATGCATTCCACTCCATCCCATTGCCAAGGAACAAGGAAGGCCTGGGCATATGGCTTAGGTAGATGGGACCTCAGGCTAAGGAACAGTCTGCCTCAGTAGTGGGAAATGTCTGTGGACCCTAAGCCAAACAGAATGGCAAGAAATCCTTTCCCAGATCTGTGGCAAGCACATGACACTGCTTGTGGCTAAGCCGGGAAATGGCTTTGGAAACCTTCTCAACTCAGTCCCTCAAGATCATCATGGCTCAGATTGGAACGATTTCTCAAATGAAGTAACTAGAACAGAGAGGAGCTACAGGGGCTATCAAGGAACCTCAAAGACCCAGAGGCTCAGGAGGGAAGGATTTTTTTTAGATGATTTTCTTTAACTTTATTTATTTATTTTAATTTGACCAGAGAGGGACAGAGAGAGAGAAAGTGAGAAAGCAAGCCTCCAGATCTGAGGCTCAAACCGCGGTCAGCCATGAGGGAGTCCAACACCCTTAACCACCATGCCACCTGATGGCCCAGGAAGGAAGGGTTTTGTTTTTTTTTTTTTTCAAGGTTTCAATTGCCTTGGGGGAAATAAGTTATTAACTTAGAAAATTTATCACTAAAATGTTTAGGGTATTGCTTACTCACAATCTGAGTTCAAAGTTAGGATGGCTTAAATCTCACCCTTAGCTAACAGTAAACATAAACCTAGACTCCAGGATAAAGTACTCAAAATATGGCTCTGCATCCAAAACCTAAGAACAGATTCATACCAACTGCTTGCTTAGCTCCCCTCTTCAATTAAACTACACTAACATGGCTAAGAAGAGAAGTTAAGCTTCCTAACTTTTGTTGAAACATTTATATTAGACTGAACCGATCTGAACATCACCCTGATCCAGTCAGAATTTTGATTAAAAACCTGCAACATTTTCCACCTCAACAGCTTTTGAGCACTTGGCTGATGTTTGATACTCAGTTGGGATTAATCTCCATATCCCATTAAGAGGAACAGTGATTTCTTGGGTAGTTTTCTTGCTGGCTGCAATCTTCATAACATCTTTCCAGGGGCTTCTGTGGGCTTAAGTATATGACATTCAAAAATAACATGTAAGTGAATTTCTACCCATTTTATCAAGGGAGTTGTTTTCTCTGCTTGCAATTTAATTTTTTTTTTAATTTTATTCTTCTTGCAGGAAGCAGAAGAGGTGCATGCAGGCTGTATCACAACTTTGGGATCAGTTCTCTGTGATGAAACTGGAAGCAAATCCCAGATGAGAATCCCAGTTGTTCTAGAAGAATATTGCAAAGCCTAATGCTCCTGACCAAGTTGTCACATGTAATAGAGCTTTTGGTGAGAGCTATACATCTGTTGCCTGGGTAACCCTCAATCCACCAAGCCAGTGTTGAATCACAAACATGAAGGGAAGGCCTGCCTGGAAAGGGCAGTACAAATACTGCCATCCTTACTCTCACAACCAAATGTGGGCTAAGACTGCCAGGCAAGGTCAGTAGACGCCTACTTCCAGATGTCTACAGACCTGAGAGCCTCTTTCCTTACCCTTCCCTCAAGGCTTCTAGGACATCCACTAGTCTTCTTACAAAACCCCAGATTCTCACCAGTGCTTAGCTCTTTACCAGCGCTAAACAGCACTACTCAAAATGCTGGTCTCCTGATTGGCACTCCCTGTTCACAAGATGCTTCCAAGACTGTAGTTTCAGTAACTCTGGACTATAGTGTCTACCTCTCTCTCTCTCTTCCTGAGAGACTTTTGCTACAAGGCATGTGTGTTGCTGGAGAAATATATAGAAAGCAAGAAATCATCCCCCAGGGGGCATGGCCATGCAGAAATCCTTTCTCCCTCATTCTCCCCTTGGGATTTTGAGCATGCATGTACACATACCTGGCATGAATTTTAAGCCACCAGGTCCGAGACTCGAACCATGGTCAACTACGTGGGAGTCCAGCAATGTAACCATTATGTTGCCTGCAGGTTCTGGGTGTATACTTCTGAAGAGCACTGCAGCAGCTCCCCAGAGCCCACACACTACCATGACTTTCACTAGGACTGTGGAGATGAACTGTGGGGATGTGTATTCCATCACATCCAAAATGCTGCACACAAATTTAGACAGAAAAATTAATAAATATGTCTTTGTTGAATAACTAGTTTCACTTCTCTAAAATTGCTCCTAGGTATATTCCCAAAGGGATCGAAGATAGATGTTTATTTAGGAAAATAGATATTTTTAAAAACTTGTGTGTGAATCTTGATAGCCATACTATTTACTTACCAGAGCAAAAACCGTGGAACCAACCTAAATCTCCATGGATAGATGAACAGATAAACAAAATGTGGCAAATTGTATAATAGTATAGTATTCTACCACGAAAAGGAATGATACGACATAGATGAATCCCAGAAACATGAAACTAAGTGAAACAAAGCACACACCAAAGGTCACATACTGTGTGATGCCATTTATATGAAATATCCAGAGTGGACACATGTAGAGACAGAAAACGAATTAGTGGTTGTCAGAAACTAGAGGGAAGGCAGGAGTGTGGGAAAATTGCCTAATGGGTAGAGGGTTTTTTTTTTTTTTGGAAGATAAATATGTTTGGAACCCTATCGAGGTATTAGTTACACAACATAGTGAATGTACTTAAGGCCACTCAACTGCACATGTTAAAAATGCTTACCACGGGACCAGCAGTTAGCGTAATGGCTATGTCGCTGGACTCCCACGTAGTCAACCGCGGTTCAAGTCCTGGACCCAGCAGCTTAAACTCATGCGGGGCGTGTGTGCGTGTGTGCCCAAGATCCCAAGAGGAGAATAGAGGAGAAGGGATTGCGACGTGGCTATCCTCCCTGGGGGATGATTTCTTGCTTTCTATTTCTCTATCTTTCTCTGTCTTTCTGGCGAGTGCATGCGCCCTATAGCAAAAACCTTTCCAAAAAAAAAAAATGCTTTCCGCTATGTTATGTGAATTTTATATCAATAAAAAAGTAGTACAAGAAAATTTATATTAAAAAATAGCAGGAGCCAGTAGGTGTTGTGTAGGTTAAGGTGCTGTATCTCACATGACCAACTACTTGGTTGGAGGTCCAGACTGGTGGCTTGAAAATCACACCATGTGCATGTACTTAGGTGGCTCAAATCCTGAAGAGATGGGAGGAGAAGGGACTGTGGTGTGGCCATCCTCCCGGGGTGTGTGTGGGGGAGTGATTTCTCACTTTCCTTCTCTCTCTCTCTCTCTCTATCTTTCTCTTTCTGTCTCTCTCTGGCAAGCACACATGCCTTATAGCAAAAAACAAACAAACAAAATAGGCAGGGAGAAAAAACATTACCCTATAGTTCTACAATCTCAAACTAAATACTGTTCACATCTTGTTCTAATTTTGTTCTGTGGTAATAATTCATACTTCACATATAATTTTTTTTGTTTTCAAATGTAACATTATTTCTAAAGCATTATCTATATTATATGTATTTCATGAGCTTAACCTATTTGGTAAAGTCTTCTGATATTTTAAATTGGTTTTTAATAATAGTATACTTATTTGTATGACACTTGTAATTTAAGAAAATATCTATTTTGCATGTGTCCTTGTTAGCCTTGACTAGTCTCTGAAAAAAGAGGTGAAGAAAGTATTACATGGTTGTTTTAAGTCTATTTCATTTGATTATTAGTAAAGTTGTTACCCTACAACTTTTTTGTTCTGAAATAAATGTTTAGTAGAGTATTCTTAATATTTTGTTTTTGTTAGAGCAGATGGTAGCTAGTCATTATTATTTTGGGGAGAATCCAGCAGTAAATGTTTTAAAAGACTACATTAGACACAGTTGCCCCTGAAGGAGGAATTAGAGAATTAGAAGTCTGATATGATAAAATCACCTAGAATACAGTATTGAACAGAGATAGGAAATGTAAAGGAACAAACAGAATAAACTTTTGTAAGAATTAATTATCATTACTATTTTTAAAAAATATTCTATAAGGCATGTGTGCTCAGAGAGAGAGAAAGAGAAAAAGTGAGAAATCAAGCAGTCAAGTCTGAGACGTGAACCATGGTCGTCCATGTGGGAATCCAAGGTCTTAACCACCTCACTACCTGCTGGCCTCCCCCAAAAAAACTTTAATTCTGAAAAAATAAAATCAAACTGGTTGTATCAGTGAAGGCTTTGGCTTTGCACAACTATGGGATGTGGTTAAACATTCTATAAAATGTTTCTGTCTGAAGCTGAAATAGTCAATCCAGTCCTAGGACTGCCAAGAGTCACAGAAAGAAACAAAACAGATTGGCCGTGTATATTTCCTGATATGTAGGCTGTTCAGTTTTATACACGATCTCCTTTTTATTCCCCAAGATGTGGGGAGAAGAGTCAGTGGATATATGGGTAAACAACAGGAGTTGGGACTGTGGAGACCATTTTCTTCTCTGGGAATTAGTAGATAATACATTTCAACTTTGAAACTTAAAAGTAATAGCAATGTAATTTTTTTTAAGTTTAATCTTTCACATTATTGTGTTGAGATGCCATTCATATGGCAATGTGTCAAATTGTGACTAAGGTCACAAAAACATCACTGTAACTTGGCTTGTTAATGAGTTATTGGGGATAAGACATAGGATGACCACATCATTGACTGGCTTGAGACCTTTGCCTATAACCCTCTGTGCCTCAACTTTGCCTCCTTGCTAAAGCATCTCTTTTTAAAAATGCAAAGAATGGTTGAATAAAGGAGAAACTTTAGGACTCTTGTAAATATCACCCATTTTTTTTTTTTTTTGTATCACCCAAGATTAATCTCATCTCTTTTCTTTGGTAAATCCAGGTAAAAATCTCTAACAAAGATCGCCTAGAAGTCTGTCAGGTTGGTAGTCTTCAAGACATCGGATGCCTCTTTCTCATTCTTACTTTAGAGTAAAAATAACAGGAAAAATGACTTCAACTTTGAAGTGTAGGAGAAACTGTGATTGAATTACGACAAAATGTGTTGAAATAAAAGAATGCACTTTGCTTCTGATAACAGGAAGCTATTTTTTAGTGGTCATCTCTCAGTCCTCCAATAACCGAATTATATTGCAGGGCACAGATTTCCCCACATTATCACTTGGAGCCATAATGTCCTAGAAGCCAACTCCTGCCCTTCAACCTAAGCAACTCTGTTCATATCTGATTCATAGATTTAGAGTCATGGTAAGATGTGTGGAATTAGAGTTTTAATTTTAAAATTAGTGTATAAGTCCACTGATATAAAGGAAAATAACCATGATTTACGACCTATAATTAATTGATTTGAGTCCCAGTATTAATTTCTTCAAGCTATGTTGTCTTAGGCTAGCCACTTATCATTTGGTTTCTCACATTCCTTAACTTGAGAAATTGGAATAATATCCGATACTTCCCTGAAGGTTATGAGACTCCATCATGGGAGGTAAGTAAACTGTAGTTCCAAGGAGGCCAGAAAGGCTACTGCAATAATGTAGGCAGGAGATGACAGAGGCTAGTAACAGTAATAATAATAAATATTCGGATTCTAGAAATAATTCTGAAAGTAGAGCAGACAGGACTTTCTGATTGAGCAATGTGCAGTGATAGAAAGAAAAGAATCAAGAATGATGCCAAGATTTTTTAACCCATTTTGAACATGCAAATGGAGCTATGGTGGGGAGAGCAGAGGAAGAGAGGAATAAAGCTGGTATGCAGAGACAAGCAGACAAGAGGCGGGGCCCGAGTCCTAAGGTACTTTTAGCCCCTTACTAAGATCTAAGAGCATGCTTGTCAGCAGATGATGGCAGGCTCTCTGGTTTCCTTATAATCACGTCTCCTTTTTATTCAGACTAACTCAGTTGGTTTCTGTTAGATGCAGTGAGCCATCTATAGATGTGTTACACTGTTTGTGCACTCAAGCATTGGACTAGGACCTGAAAGAGTGCAGGGGAGGAAGCCAGTGCTGCTGTTCTGGAGTAGCTCACCGTTTGCATTATCAGGGTTCTGCAAAGAAACAGAACCAAGAGGGTAAGTGTGTGCACGTATACATACACATACACACATATATATTCATGTGCACAAACCTACACTACATATATGTGTGTATATATGAGGTAAGAGAGAGACAAAGATTTATTTTAAGAAATTGCCTCATTCAACTGTGGAGGCTGACAAATCCAAAAATCTCCTGGGTAAGTCAGCAGGTTGGAGACAGGGAGAAGTTCATGGGGTACCTTGAGTCCAAAGGCTATCTGGAGGCAGAATTCCCCTTCCTTAGGGAATTCTGTCCTTTTTGTCTTAAGGTCTTCAACTGATTGGATAAGGTCCATCCACATTGTGGAGGCTAATCTAATTTACTCAGTTTAGTGATCTAATGTTAGTTTCATCTAAAAAATATCTTCGCAGCATCTTCACAGCAAAATCTGGATTAGTGTTCCAATAAACCACTGGATTACTCTAGGCTAGTTGACACATAACATTAACCATCAATTCCTCCCACTTCCTTTTATTTAACAACTTGTGGAGAAACAGCTTACTCAAAGTCATGACCTAATGTGTGGTTTGACCCAAAAGCCATGCCATAGCCGCCATGTAACAGATATGTTGCAGCTATAACCATGGCTTGGGCTGAAATTGGCTGTGCAGAAATACCCCAATTCTTTGAGCAGATCACTCCTCTTCCTTTGTCACACCTAGTCTAGACAAGGAACCAAGGTGACCCCGATCAGCTCAAATTCCTTTCCCCCCTCGCTTCCCTCAGTCATATTCCCCTGTTTCCAACTAAGCACATGGCTATCCACTTGTGGTCTGTTTTTTCCCAAATTGCTTCTGGCATTTCTCAAAGCTTCCAGGTACCCTACATTTACTGAGAGAAAGCTTTGTCCCTAGCCACAATGAGTCGAGCTACAGTATTTTAGTTAGGGCTAGTGAGGGGGTTTCTCCTCCTTATCTCATCCTTCACAGAGAAATAAGAACCCAAGTATCCCTGATTGGTAGGGCAAGACTAGCTATCAGTAGACTTGACTGTAGAGCCATCTCTTAGCTATCCTTTTACCCATATCAGTTTGTGTTCAATCAGGAAAACTAAAACATACCAGGGAATTCAAACAGAAAGAATTCAATTCAGGGATTTAACCCACAAATCTGGATGTCAAAAAGGGAAAGATGTTACTGTGTTAAATTAGCCTAAGCAGGTCTTCCTACTTAAGTAATTAATTTGGCCCAGAGCATTCTCCATTTATGAGATGGGAGACAGAGAAGCTAAAAATACAGTTAGGGTATGGACCCATGTTGGAGAAATGGCTAAGTTTTGAGATGGAAGAAGTGGTGGCTCAGTGATTGACCTTGGTAGCATGACCTAGACCTAAAACAAAGGTTTTTTTCCAGGCTCCACCACCTTCCAGGAAGAAGATAAGATAATAGCTTTCATGACCCAAAGCTTCAAGATAAAAACATTTCCTGACCTTGGTACTCACTTCAAAATGAGGAAAGTAATTGGACCCATTCAGCATGTGCCCCTCCCTACCAGAAGGGGAATGCATGCACAAGCCCCACCTAGAACCTAAGTCAGGACAAAGCCCTTCCTGACCCAAATAAAAACCCGTTGCCACAGTTCTTCCTTGGCAACCCATTTTCTGGACCCTTCCCTTCTTGGGAACTCTGTTTTTCCTTCTCTCTCCTTTAATAAATTCCCTGCTTTGTTAATAAATTCCTCGCTTTGCTAATAAACTCTCTGCTTTGCTATACCTACTATCTGTATCCACAACTGTAATTCTTCCTGAACATGGGACAAGAGCCCCTGTCTCACTGTGAGTGTGGGCTGATCACCCCTACATCCCCACGTCTCTGCATCATATATACTGAACCGCAACCTACCTTGATGTACAAATGAGTTGTATCATAACCTAAGAGTATACTTGGTAACCTAGCAACTGAGCTTCAACCAGTAACCACAGCCAAACTTCAGCAATTCATAGGATGTCAAATAATCAAACCATGACCATACAAGGGGTCCTCAAAAAGTTCATGGAAATGCATGCAATGAAAAAGCTGCATGGATTGTAAGAATTTTATGACAAAATAAACCCAAACAGTAATTCCATTTTCCACAAACTTTTCGAAGCCCCCACATATTAGACAAATGCCAACTGCAGCCCATTGGGTTGTTTCACCTCCCTGGTTTGTGTGCTACTTCCTTTTCTGTGGCTATAGATCTAAGCTGTACACGTGGCTGGGCAGAACATTCGGAGTTCATTTGGGTCAGGGATGCTGCCCAGTTCTAGAACCTTTAACTCAACTAAACTCTGTTATATTTAACTGGTCTCAGATTTTTCCTTCAATAAGGGTAAAGGGAATTGAAAATTAGTAGCTTTGAGGAGCTGCTATGGGTCTTCAGGAGAGGGAGCAAAAGGGAAAATGGTACACTCAGAGAGCTCACCAGCCAGCGAGACAGCAGCCATTGGAAACACATAGCTGCTACTGCTGTAACCATCTTACACGTACACAAACACATGCACACAAACACATACACACACACACGTATCATAATTCAAATAAATGCGGCTTATCTTCCTCTGTTAGGGTGAAATAGTTGGTAATAGTCTAAACTTGCATAATATTATGTTAAGAAAGGATGGAAACTATTTGGAGATGGGTTCTTATGGGGAAAGGACAGCAAAATAAGGGAAATTACAAGAGAAAAAAATTGCTAAAAAGGCATTTGTTTATATCTCAGTTTACATAGTGGGACTTTCACATAGTACAACATTGTGATAAGCAGAAAGTCATCCATCAGTGAATCCCACCAAAATGAACATTTTACACTCAGCTTGAACTGGTGGTGGGGGCAAGGGTGGGGGTGGGAAGTTGGTTTGCAGAGATGTGTTCCTTCCCTAGCTCACCAGTCTTACGTTATCTGCCCCGTTCCCACCACCACCTCGTACTTTAAGCTTTGATAGCAAAACACTAAGCAGATCCACCTCCCTCCTTTTTGCTTCAGTGCCTTCGCTCGTATCATCTTCTTTGCCAAGAGAGTCCCATTCTTTGCCTCTCCCCCCATGCTACCCTCTTAAATCTTACTCAGTCTTCATACCTTGCGCGGATTCCACCTCTTCCAGGAAGTCTGCCTTGAACAGGAATGCTTGAATTGGGCCTTGAAGATCCTTTATTTTGTTTGCAAATTTGGGGTGCTTAGTATTTTGCTGCATTGAGTTTAGGTGTGCAGTAAAGTTTTATAAGTTTCTTTTTTTTTACTTCTGGAGCACAGGCCTCAATCGGATTCAAAAGGTTAATATCCTTTCAGGCACTTGTGGAGCAACTGGAATCCCCTATTGTCATTATTTCTCAGGAGGCAGATTTGAGAGACGGTGTTTGTTTTCCTTGGGTACTCCAGGAAACATTGAGGAGGGTTTTGGAAAACAACCCTCTAAGCTGTGGCAGGTGGTGTTATTCTAGAGAAGAAATTAGGCATTAATAAAGGTGGTAACACTAGAATCAGATATGTATCTGCTCTTGTGTTGGGAAGTTGCTGGAAGGATGCCAGCATGCTGCTTGGGCCTGTCCTAGGCTCTCTACAAAACACAGAATTGGATCCCTAGAGGCTCTTTTAGAGAGAAAGAGGCTTGTTAGCCATAAAGCTCTTAACTAGAAGTGAAAAACCCACGTAAATGTTGATTCTCTCTCTCCCTGGAGTTCTCCATGGCAGAGGATGGAGAGAAAGTACAAAAGTATTAACAGATGGCAGTGGAGCAGTCATAGGTGGTGTGAATTCTCTTATTATGACTCATTAAGACGATCATTTGGGACAAGAATTGTTGAACTGAGTACAAAGTACAGGTATGAATAGGCTGTTCTTGATAAAACGTGAAGTGAAAATAAGACTAAACTATAGAAAACTATATGCAATGTCATCCTAATGCTACTTCAAAACAGAGGCAAAGGCTGGCTTATTAAAATATGAGGAATATTGGGACCAGCAAAGGCTGGAGCAGTTATATCGTTGGACGCATACATGACTGACTGTGGTTCAAATCCCAGACCCAGTTGCCTTGAAACTCACATTTTGTGTGTGTGTGTGTGTGTGTGTGTGTGCGTGCGTGCGCAAATCCCGGGAGGATAATGGAGTTGAAGAGATTGTGGAATGGCCATTCCCCTTAGAAGGTGATTTCTCACTTTTTGTCTGTCTCTCTGGCAAGCTCATGTAACTAAGAGCAAAAATCTCTTTAAAAAAATGTGAGGAATATCATCAATATTTTAACAGTAATTATCCCCATGGATGTTGAAACTATGGATAATAGTTTGGCTTGGCATTTTTTGATATTTTATCAATTTTGTATATGAAACGTATATTGCTTTCATAATAGAAAAGCCATAAACCTTGTTTAAAATAGTAAATAAACAATAGTAAATTCAAATATGAGGCTGTGTGCACAGGGAGAGGGAACTAGCTGGATCCAGGCTCCTACTCATTTAAACCATGAACTTGAGAGTAAGGGAGTGGACAAGGTCATTTCTTATTCTTTTCAATTTGACAAATAAAAAAGGCCATGACTCTGTTATTTCATTTTTGTTAATTGGAATAGTCACTGTCATTGAACACCTACTGTTAGAAGACACTGAGAAAATACTCGAGGTATCTGCCATAGAGTATGTCACGAAGTAGGACACCAACAGTATTCTCTCTACACAAAATGTCACACTTTCTTTCTCTCTTTTTGAATTTTTTTTGGAGAAGTTTTTGCTACAGGGTGCGTTTGCTTGCCAGAAAGACAGAGAGAGACAGAAAGTGAGAAATCACCTCCCCCCCCCAGGGGGGATGACCACGCCGCAATACCTTTTCCTATTCTCCTCTTGGGATCTTGGACATACATGCATGCATGCCCAGTGTGAGTTTAAGCCACCAGATCCAGGACTGGAATCATAGTCTGCCCACCTGGGAGTCCAGCGACATAGCCATTATGCCAACTGCTGGTCCCACGCTTTCTCTCCTTGATAAGCTTATTAATGTGGAGGCATATATCTTGTTTCTTTTCTTCTTAGAAGATAGAATTCAGCCAAGAGGCATACATATAGTGGGACAAGAAAGCTTTATAGCAGAGTATAATGAAAGCACAAAGCAGAGAAAAATGAAAGTGAAAGTACACTTCTGAGCAGTAGGCATGGGCAGGCTCCAAGGTTGGACGCCAGCAATGAAGTCTCCATCCAGTGCTCTTTTACATCTGACTCCTCCCTTTTCACTTCAGTACATGCTCTGTTGAATCTCGTTAGGAGTCCATGCAAATAATATGTTAATGAGCTACTTGAGTTGCCAGATATTCTTCACCACAAAACTGCAAAAAGGGCAGTTTGGTTCTGTTTCCATGGGCAGTGCCTCAGGCCTCTAGATCCTCCTCTCCCTGCTCACGTCTCGCTATCTGCCTACCCTGACAAGCTTCCCTTAAAAACTGTGAACAAACTTCCAATGAACGCATAAACAAGGTTTATGGAATTGTATATTCTAGCAGAGAATCGTCAGCTTTTATGTAGGAACTCAGAGCTCAAAGTGGTCCTGTGGGTGGTTGGTGAGGTGGCGGGCTTTGGAGAAAAGCTGTGACTTTCCAAAGGGGAAAGTGGTCAGTTGACTATACTTGCCACATACCACTGGTACCCTAGGTACCTCCATGCCAGCTTTTTGTGCCACACTCTACCATCTGCTATCCGATGGGCACTTGGTAGGCAGGATTGGCCTGTTTGTAGAAGCAGGGTCAACCACTGATGAAGAGTTGAGGCTGGATTAGAAAATGACAAAAGAAATGAATCAAGTCTCACAGTTATTTCTATGGTTGCACTTTCCCACGCAGATCCATTGAGAGCCTTTCCAGAAAGCAAAAATAATCCTTCATTCCTTCAAACACATTTCAAAGTTACACTGATGTGACATTACAAGCTCCACTAGGACATCCTCTCCACATTTGCGCTGTGACTGGTTGATTTTCATGTTTATAAGCTGCTCACATTTTTCAGTCTCGTCCTGCACAGTTGAACCACTGAGAAAATTCTTCAGAGTTAAAACACTGTTATCATAATCAGCAGCAGCAGCATCATTTCATCATTACTAAGGTCAGGTAAATTCATCACAATCTTTTTAGCCTTTTATAGCTATCCTTTCCTAAACCAGTTTTCTGAACAAAATCTTCCTAGACTGACCATGGGACTGAATGAAGTTGTAGCATGCCAACAGCAATGAAGAGCTGGCATGAGTAAGGTGGGGGAAGTGAAAAGTAGGAATACAAAAAACCATATGACAACAATCAGTGACAGCTATAATTTACATAATAAACTCTCAATATTGGTGACTAATTTTTTAATTCATTTTATTTTGAAATCATCACATAGTGAAATTGACCTTTTTTGGGTGCACAGTGCTATGACGTTTAACATATATATGGGTTCATGTATCCACCACCGGAAGCAGGATACAGAATGATTTCATCAACCTAGAAAATTCTCCTTGGGCTACCCCTTTATAGTCACTCCTAGCCTCATCTCCATCCCTGGCCAATGATCTGCTTTCTCTGATTACAGTGCTATTTTAGAGAATGCACGTAAATAGATCACACTTTTTTTTTGGAGAGATTTTTGCTATAGGGCATGAGCACTCGCCAGAAAGACAGAGAGAAACAGAGAGACAGAAAGCGAGAAATCACCCCCCAGGGAGAGATGGCCACGCCACAATCCCTTCTCCTCCATTCTCCTCTTGGGATCTTGAGCACGCACACACACACTTCTGGCGTGAGTTTAAGCCAGGACTCGAACCATGGTCAACTACATGGGAGTCCAGTGACATAGCCATTACGCTAACTGCTGGTTCTATGGATCACACTTTTTAAAGGATGTTTAAGATGTAAAGTTAGGTCAAGTTTCTTTTTTTTTTTCTTTTTGCCCATGAATGTCCAATTGTTTCAACACCATTTATCAAAAGACCATCCTTTCTCCATCACTTTTTTAAAAGAATTATTTTATTTATCTCTATTTATTCATTTTAATTTGACCAGAGAGGACAGAGAAAGAGTGAGAGAGAAAGCGAGAAAGCAAGCTGCCAGGTCTGTGGTAGGCCAAGTGGGAGTTCAGTGCCCTTACCCACCAGGCCATCTGTCAGCCCCAGTACATAACCTTTGAGACTGATTTCTTTTGCTCAGCAGAATGCCTTTGAGATTCACCTAAGTTGTCCCATGTATTAATAATATACTCCTTTTGTTGCTGAGTAGTATTCCTTTGCTTTTATCTACCACAGTTAATGCATTCACTTGAAGGATTATTTGTGTTATTTCCAGGTTTCATCAATTAAGGATAAGCTACTATAACTATTGGAGTATCAATTTTTCCATGAACACAAGTTCTTATTTTTCTAGGGTAAATACCGAGGAGGAGGAGGATTGCTACATCATATGGTAAGTCTACATTTAACTTAACATGAACATGCCAGAGTGAAAATACTATCTTATACTCCCATCAGCTATGCAAGAGTGTCCCAGTTGCTCTGTATCTTTGCACTCATTATTGTCAATATTTTTTATTTTGACCATCCTACTAAATATGTAGTAGTATCTCAATGTGATCTAATTTGCATTTCCCTTGTTGTTAATGATGTTGAACACCTTTCATGTGCTGATTTGCTATTTTTATGTCTTCTTCAGTGAAGCATCAGTTCAAGACTTTGCCCATTTTTGATTGGTTTGTTTTCCTACTGTTCACTTTTTAGGATTCTTATATATTCTGGATATAAATCATTTGTAGAAGATTTAATTTGCAAATATATTCTTCCAGACTGTAACCTGTCTGTCATGATTTTTTAAAATTTTGCTACAGGGCACATGTGTTCCAAAGATGGGGGAAAGTAGGGGCAGTGGGAAAGCAGTCTCCTTGGGGGATGGTTATGCTGCAATCCCTTATCCTTGATTTCTCCCACTTTGGCCCAGGGCTCAAACCACATGGTTGGTCATGTGGGTCCCAGCTGCCTTAACCACCACACCATCAGATGGCCTACATTTCATGATCTTAACAGTACATTTCATAGGCAAAATATTTTGATGAACTCTAATTTATGATCATCTTCTTTTATGAATAATGTTTTTGTGTCATGTCTAAGAACTCCAGCTTACAAATATTTTATCCTTTTTTTTTTTTTTTTTGGAGAGATCTTTGCTTTAGGGAGTGTGTGTGTGCCAGAAAGACAGAGAGACAGAAAGCGAGAAATCAGCCCCGAGGGAGGGGGGATGGCCACGCCGCAATCCCTTCTCCTCCTCTCTCCTCTTGGGATCTTGGGCATGCACGCAAACGCACCTGACATGAGTTTAAGCTGCCAGGTCCGGGACTCAAACTGCAGTCGACTATATGGGAGTCCAATGACATAGCCATTATGCAAGCTACTGGTCCTTATTTTAAAAATGTTTTATAGCTTCAGGTTTTCCATAAAGACCTATAATCTACTTTAAGTTTTGTATAAGATGTAAAGTTAGGTTGTAGCTCCTTTTTTTTTTTTTTTGCCCATGAATGTCCAGTTGTTTCAACACAATTTATTGAAAGACCATCCTTTCTCATCGAATTATTTTTGCACATTTGTCAAAAATCAATTGGTTGTATTTGTGTGGGTTTATTTCTGGATTGTATTCTATTCCATTGGTCTATACGTCTATATCCCCACTGTCTTGATACCTGTAGCTTTATAGTAAGTCTTCAAACCTATTATGATTTCTCTAACTAGTTATTTCTTAAAATTTCAACAAATAGCTTTCAAGGAGCTTTTGCGATGAATCCAACATTGTATCAAGCACTTTACATTTATGATTTTATTTAATCCTTACAACAAACCTTTAAGGATGTGTGTCAGTTCAGGTCCACCAGAAAGTACATCAGGTGGATTTAGAGGGGCAATGTACATGAAAAAGGAAATGACTCTAGAAGATAAAGGGGAAAGGGAGCTGGGCTAAGGAGGAAAAGCCTTTGGATTGTGAAGCTGGTCCGACACCAGTAAATGGAGGCAGGAAGGAAGGTGGTGTGAGTAGGAGGAGACCCAGACTGTAGCACAGTGGACAGTTTCAGCCAAGCTTATGAGGAGACCCCAGGGCAGAAGTTTCCCATTTAGAGCAGCCACACGTGTACAGGAATTATCAGGCTCTTGTGCTCTGCTGTGCTTAGTCATTGGCTCAGCACACTGAGGAAGGTGTGACTCCAATGAGAACACTGCAGAGGAATTAAAATCTAGCTCTATGTGACTCTAATGATGTTTTCTCCAAGTCCAAAGTTTATCTATTGATTAGATTTAATCCAAATATTGTAGTGGGAGGAGGGTGGGAAATGGGGGAGGGTGAGAGGAAGGGAACTTAGGGGAAAAAGAAAGAAGCAAAACATTTAAAGGACACAAAAATGGAAAATTATCTGTTGATGATAATGAATATGATAATATCTTTGACTGGACTATATGCAGTGTATTCATGCTGGGAAAATTTACTTTATAAGCTGTAATGATATACAGTGATTGAATGTATATATTTTAAAAAGAATATTGTAAACATGTAAAATACTTTGAACTCTTCCCTGCTCAAAAATGAACGTATTTAAGTTGGTCGAGTTACAAGTTTTATGGCCATTTTCTGTTCTGGCAAGACACGATTATTAATTTGGCTCACTCTAGTGCTTTTTTGATGGTATTTAGATCCATTCCCCAAGACAGAAACAAGGGACTGGACTTGGAATCTGTTTCTTGCCCTGGCTACTAGTTAATTTATGTCTATTTCCTTAATAACATTGCTCTTTTGCTTTATTTTTTATCTTTCTCCATAAATTTTTTCAAAGATCAAAGTCACCATCCACTTGCGTCCTCTTGTCTGGTTAACAGAAGCCAGCTGTCTCTGCTTTATTACAATACCGCATTCGGAAACTCTAATCATGGCGGAGCAGCAGTGGTGTGGGTGATACGGGCGCTGCTGTGTGATGCTGGTGGCCAGGTAGGAAGGCTGGAGGTTCTTGTCCAAGGTCTGCTTTGATGAACCTTTGATTCTGTCTGGCTGCAGGGCTGGGGAAGGATCATGGCACAAAGACCCTGTTGAAGGTGTTTGTTTCTCTCTATTTCTGGAAGTAAATAAACTTAGAATCTCTTCAGTCAATGTTCTCACTTAGCCTTTGTAATGAAGTGCTCTCATTGCTAGATGAGGCCTCTATGTAATGCTTATCACTGACAGAAAATGCTTCACGGTATTCTGGGATTGTCAGTGCATCCTTGTTAAACATTTTAGAGTATCTGAGCTTGTACAAGATGTTTTTAGTGTTTTCTCTCATGTCCACTGACAAGCAGCTGGCAAAGGCCGAACTTTTTCTCCATTGATTTCTCACTGATTTTTTCTATTCTTTAAGAAAAGAAAGAATGACACACTTAAAAGCTACTTTTTTTAGTCACAAGAACAACACTCATGTAAGTGTATATAGCTCTTTTTGTTTAGAATGTGCTTCCTTCTTTTAATCCTGAAAGAAGTCTGGGAGGGAGGAAGGACCATTGTTATTACCCACATATTACAGAATTGCAGCCCTGAGGGTTGAGTTAAAGGGACATCCTATGCAGAGTTGTCATGAAAGTTACATTTTATGACTCAAATTATGTGTTCTTTCTCTACCCATGCAAGTCTGTACTCAATATCATAATACATAATACAGAAGAGATACAAAGCTTTAGAAAAGGAAAATCTTTACAGAGTGTTTTGAATGCTTGTGAACATGGGAATGCCAGCCATTCTCAGGTTTATGAAGAAGCCCAACCATCCACGCTAATGACAGAGTGACCCAGAGATGTTCGCCCTGAATGAACGAATAAGGGCCTGTTCAAACTTGGGCAAAGCAACTACAGCTAGCAGAGGGGCTCAGAAAATAACTACAGGGTTCTGCCTGAGCTGGAATACCTCTTCCCCTGTCTTGAGACTGTATTTCCCTCCCATTCATCCTGAAATCCCTGTTAGAAAGTCTGCTATGAGTCAGACAGGGAAGGCCAGCAAGTGGAGTAGTGGCTAAAGTGCTTGAGTCCCATGTGGTTGACCACGGTTCAAGTCCTGGACCACATAGATTGAAACTCAAGCTGAGCACATGTGCATGCATGCCCAAAATCCTGAGAGGGGAATGGAGAAGGGATTGCAGTATGGCCATATCCCCCTAGAGGGGTGATTTCTCACGTTCTGTCTCTCTGTCTCTTTGGTGAGCACACTTTGCCTATAGCAAAAATCTTTAAAAAAAAAAAAAAAAGAGTTAGAGAAGGTTGAGTGTTTTCCTGAACCTTAGATAAAATGTACATTCATGATCTGGAAGAAAATGGAAATAAATGATAGGATCAATCTTTCCTGTTAACACGTGTATGCCCATTCAATTCATCCATAAAATGTATTGATTTTCTTCTATTCTCTTCCCGGCAACACCACACTTATTATTTAACTCACCACATTGTCTATATGGGTCTCTCTTTAATTTAATATGATTATAAGAATACATTCATTTATTTGATATATGTACAAAATATATATAATAAATAAATACATAGTCAAATTCATTTATCTGATATATTTACAAAATATATATAATAAATAAATACATAGTGTATAAATAAATATATATGAATAAATAAATATTCTACAGAGCCCATCATTGTTCCTGGTATAACTGGTATCCATTCAGCTGTTAGCCACAGGAAGGAATGAGAACTACAGAGAACTAGGTGCTAAGCATTAAGACTAGGTTTTCTAGCATTCAAATGAGGAGGAAGAGGATGTTAATAATGACAACGGTGATAATATCATCAGTTAACATTTATCAGCACTTATTACCTTCCAGGCACCCTACTATGTCATCTACATACACAATCTTATTTAATTCTCATATTGATCCTTAGGAGGTAGAAATTGTTTCTAGTCACATGCACATATTAGGAAATTCAGGTTGGTATTAAATAATCTGCCTAAAATTACACATTAAGTATGTAGCAGAATGATGTCTATTAGATTCCAAGGATCAGAGCCCTAACTTCCATGCCATTCTGCTGGCCATACTATATAATTCAGAAGGCTAAAGCATGCCCTTCCTTTTGGAGAAGACAAGAAAAATCCCTTGGAAAAGACACTTTAGGAGAAAGTAGAGCAAGGTGCCATGTTCAAGCAGCCCACAGCTGTAATAAGGAGATGAAACCAGTACATACGTTAACAAGAGAATGAACACGAAACTGTCTAGAGACCCATTTGGTATTCTAGACAGCCATACCTCTGCTATTGGTTAGTGTACTTGTACCCTCTATGCCCCACACCGTGCAAAGGCTTTACATTTTTTATCTTCTTTTCCCTTAGTTTTTGTTACAAGGCCCATGTGATCACCACAGAGAGACAGAGACAGAGAGAGAGAGAGAAAGTGAGAAATCTCCCCAACTCTCCAGAGGGGGAGACACATACCACAATCCCTTCTCCATTCTCTCAGGATTTTGGATACACACACCCAGTATAAAAACCTATTATATTAATAATCTTTCCAGCAATCTGTAACAAGTACACATTATTCTCAATTTATAAATGAAGAAATTGAAATTGGGAAAAAGAAGTGATTCGCTCTTCTTTAGTAGAAAGAAGTAGTGGAAACCCAGCTTCCCAGACAGACCACATGATTGTAAAACTCATCCTCTCTACACGTTGCACCAGAAGGAATGGTAGGTATCTGGTCATGATGCCATTAGAGGAGGGTGTCTCCAAAACCTGCTGTTAAACAGCTATCGCAATGAAAAACGAGGATGCTTAGAAAAGGCTTGTGCAATAGATCTGGTTAGATTGATTTTTTCTCAGATTAGGCAATAATTCAGTCAGAATCACATAGACTTGGAACAGTGCTCTCTACAATGCTAGACCCATGTGAGAAGGCCACAGGTTTGTATCCTGAGGTCTCGCTTCATGACAAGTGTGCCCATGGAGCTGTGATTGGGCTGGCTGACGCTGGGAGTGGACTGTGGAATGAGGACATTGTTGGAGTTGTCTGTCTGTCTGTCTGTCTCTCTCTCTCTTCTCCTTTGTTTCTCTTTCGCTCATAAAAAAAGAAAATAAGTAATTTTTTTTTAAAAAATGAATTATATAAGTTTAGAGCACAAGACAGATAAATATGGGAACCAGCAGTTAGCGTAATGGCTATGTCGCTGGACTCCCACGTAGTCGACGGCGGTTCGCGTCCCAGACTCGGTGGTTTAGAACTCATGCCGAGTGCGTGTGCGTGTATGCCCAAGATCTCGAGAGGAGAATGGAGGAGAAGGGATTGTGGCATGGCCATCCCCCCTGGGGGGTGATTTCTCGCTTTCTGTGCCTATGTCTCTCTCTGTCTGTCTGGCGAGTGCATGCACCCTATAGTGAAAACCTCTCAAAAAAAAAAAAAAAAAAAAAACAAAAAATATTTTTATATCTTCTGCCCAAAGATAGTAGGTTATATAAGGTTCAAGGGGGCACCCTGAGTACATGGAGTGACAACTATGAAGGGATGGGGGTATTATCGCCAAAGGACCCTGGAAGTCTGAAGAGAAGCAAGGCTGCAAAGTGAGTGAGGGAATAATGAAAAAGCGATTCTACGAGTCCACCAGGGGCTCTTGCTACTTAAAAGAATGAAAGAATTGGAACTTGCAGACTTATTCTGGGAGATTTTTCTGCTTATAAAATAAGCAGAACATTCTCTAATAAAATTGCTAAGATTACTTAAAATATGTGCTATACTGTGTTCTAAGTAAGCTTTACATGAATCTTACTTCTGTAAGTCCTCATAACTAGCAATTCAGTAGTTGGCTCTCAACAAATAAGCATGGAATAAATGAATACTGTAGTTATTCACCTGTGGCTTGCTTTGTATTTATCGTAACAACATGTTTAGACCTATTTCCAGGTGAGGATATAGTAATCTGCTATAGTCTGTTACATGTTCACTCATTGTTCTCTAGTACTGTATACCATGACTTAGACAACCATTCTTCTAGTGTTGGATGTTTAGGGCATTTCTATTTTCTTTATACAAGCAATATCCCAATGACCATCTATGTTCATTCGACCTTGTGTATGGTTTCTTGACGATGGATACTGAAAGAAAAGTGTCAGTTCTTTTTTTTTTTAAATAAGAATCCAAGCTTTATTAATTGTTCAGTTGATAAAACAACTCTTTTAGCCTAAATTAGTTTTTGAAACATCCCTTTTCTGTTTTAATGTAAAGCCAAAAAATATCTTTTCTAAAGATAGGAGGTATAAATTATAGGCCTTCTCTTTGAAATAATAGACAAAAAAAAACTGTGTGTAATCATAATGTAGCTATAAAATTCTATTCTGTTCTTCAGCATGAGGCAAATAAAAAAAATTTCAGAGTAATGCATGTAGTGTGGGGTGTTTCAATGTCAACTTCAAGTTTTATATCTTATAGTAATGCTCTTTGTTCCTCATATTTTCAATTGATTTTTTTGTAGATTCAGTTTTTCTACATGACACATCAAAATATGAAGGATATGTACTAGTAAATTCTCAAGAGCTTTCCCCCCTATTTTGCATCGGCTAGTGCTTTAATTCAACTATTCTCTCAATACCTGAATGTGTCATTTCATAATTAGAATGCAGTTGGTGGGGTTCAGTTGGAGGCAGAGAAATAAAGGGCTGAATTAAAATGTTACCTATTGAGCAAGTTCCTAGACTGAAAGAATTATAGATAAGCAGACCCAATTTCTACCAACAGATGGAAAAACAAAATGTGGTATATACATACAATGGAATAATGTTCAGCCTTAAAAAGGAAAGAAATTTCTTCCTCTCTCCCTCTCTATCTCTCTCTCTCATTCTGTCCCTCTCTGGTCAAATTTAAATAAATAAATACATACATAAAGAGAAAATAATTTTAAAAAGATTATAAAAAAGGGGGAACAAGCAGGTGGCATGATGGTTAAGGGCACTAGACTCTCACATGGCTGACCACGGTTCAAGTCCCAGACAGTGCCTTGCTTTCTCACTTTCCCTCTCTCTCTGTGTCACTCTGTCCCTCTCTGGTCAAATGAAAATAAATAAATAAATAAATAAATAAATAAATTAAAATAATTTAAAAAGGGATTAGAAAAAGAAAGAAATTCCTATCCATGCTACAACATGGATGAACCTTGTTGATATTATGCTAAGCAAAAATAAGCCAATCACAAAAAAGCAAATTCTGTATGATTCCATTTATATGAGGTACCTAGAGTAGTCAAATTCACGAAAACAGAATAAAAGAGTGGTTTCCAGGACCTGGAAGAGGGAAAGTGGGAAATGGTTTTTTGATAATTATACTTTTAGTTTGCAGGCTGAGAAAGTTATGGAGATTGGTTGTATGACAACATGAAAATACTTAACACTACTGAACTGTACATTTTAAAATGGTTTAAATGGTTAAAATAAAATAATTTTTATGTGCATTTTCCTAGGATTTTAAAAAAGTACAGATAATATAATCCAAATAATAAGGAATTTGCTGGACAAAAGATGCATTGACTTTGAGTAATCAATCTTTGTTGTGCTCACATAAAGAAGTATGTTCCCAGACTTGGTTGTACTAGTTGGGTTAGTCTGGATCTCAGTAGCATGTTGAACCCTGCTAATGTAAAATGACCAGAACACAATTGATCATTTATTTGTCATGTCCATGGCATATGGTAAATGAATGTTGAGTGATGAAATGAATAGACAAATAAATGTGGCTTTTATTATTTCATAATTAAAATTAAAATTCCTTCTACTGGTCTAGAAATCAAAATTAAATCTAAGATAATTCCTTGACACCCTATGATAGGCAGAATAATGGCTCCCAAAGATGCCTACATCCTAATTCCTGGTACCTGCAAATATGTTACCTTTCACGGCAAAAAGGACTTTGCAGATGTGATTAAATTAAAGATCTTGAGGTTATTATGGATTATCTGGGTGGGCCCAATGTAATCACAAGGGTCCTTAAAAGTGAAGGAGGAAGAAGGAGAATAAGAGAAGATGTGACCAAGAAAGCAGGGATCAGAGTCAGAGAGACATTTGAAGATGCCACACTTCTGTCCTTAAAAAAGGAGGAAAAGGTCATGAGTCAAGGAATGCAGGAAACTTCTAGAAACTGGTAAAAGCAAGGAAGCAGATTGTTCTCCAGTACTTCCTAAAGAAATACTGTCCTGCTGATACCTTGAGATTAGCCCATTGAAACCATTTTAAACATTTGACCTCTGGAGAATAAATAAGTGTTGCTTTAAACCACTCTATGTTTGGTGATTTGTTATAGCAGCAATAGGGGTCTAATACACACCTATTCACTCTTT
>NW_006198305.1:3490713-3493665 GCF_000334495.1 Tupaia belangeri chinensis
TGGCAATAATAGCTGAATTCTGAATGCAGTGGAGATACAGAGAGGTCATAGAGCATAGACATAGGAACTCGGGACAGAGACCACCTGAATTCAGAACTCAGTTCAGTCACCTGCTTGCTGTGTAACTTTACTGAAATTATGTGACCTTTCTGATCATCAATTTCCTCATCTATCAATGAAATTAAGAAGAGTTTCTACCCCTTAGATTATTGCAAGGATTAAAGATATTCTTTAAGTGATTTAGGCTAGTGCCTGAAGTGAACACTGTAGAAGTATTAGCTAATGCTATGGTTTGAATAATGGTTTATCTCTCAAAGGTTTGTGTTCTGGAATCTTGGTCCCCAGTGTAATGGCTTTGGAAGATGGTGAGACTTTTAAGAGGTAAAGCCTAATGAGAAGTTGTACTAGTTGGGTTAGTCTGGATCTCAGTAGCAAGTTGACCCCTCCTAATGTAAAATGGCTAAAACACAATTGATCATTTATTTCTCATGTAATAGTCCATGGCATATGGTAAATGAATGTGGTAAACTTCTAGAAACAGGTAAAAGCAAGGAAACAGATTCTTTTTCCAATTAGCTAAAAAGAGTAATAGAGGGTGTGGGAATTCTGTTTCCTCTTTCTTTGTACATATATGCCCACCTTCCTCTTTTTGCTTCTATTGGTCATGTTGTGATGTGGCACTAAAGGTCAGCCTCATGCTTTTGGACTTTCCAGCCACCAAAATCTTGAACAAAATAAGCCCCTATTCATTAAAAATCACTGAGTCTCAAGCATTTCTGTTTAGCAACATAATAATGTACTAAAATAGCTATTATCAAGGCTATTCTTAATCTTATCCTGTGATTCTATGCCTTTGTTAGTCCAAGCTGGCGACTGCTGTTCTTCAGTCATGATCATTCAAGTTTCTGCCAAGTGGGCCCTCACCTCAGACTTCAGGCCGTCGCTGGACTGCTTGTATTTCCGTTAATTCTGTTTCAAAATGCTTCCTCCATTCTGAACACGTGAGGCTGATTTCCATGCCAATCTGAGGCACAGGTTGGTGCCACCACTCAGATCCTTTGGAATCTCTCTTACCAGTACCCCCAGCTTCTGTGAATACTTTGGCTGAAGGCTTTGCCCTGCAGCTGTGTCCAGAGGATTGCTTTTGGGCAATGGAGACTACTATGTCCAGAGTCAGTGTGGTGAGGAATTCCTGGGGAGGATCTCATATGTGGTTAGGAACTTCTGAGAAGGGTTTCAAAGTTGTGCTGCCTGAGGACCAGCAGTTAGCATAATGGCTATGTCGCTGGACTCCCATGTAGTCGACCGTGGTTTGAGTCTCTGACCTGGTGGCTTAAACGCACACCGGGGGCATGTGCATGCGTGCCCAAGATCCCAGGAGGAGAATGGAGGAGAAGGGATTGCGGCCTGGCCACCTCCGGGTGTGTGTGTGTGTGTGTGTGTGTGTGTGTGTGTGTGATTTCTCCCTTTCTGTCTCTCTGTCTCTCTCTGTCTCTCTGGCGAGCGCACGCGCCCTATAGTGAACCCCCCCCCCCACCAACAAAAAAGAAAAAAGTTGTGCTGCCTGTCTCAAAGAAGGAAAGACTGAAGTACAATTTATACTCCACAACTTGAGAGGGTCTGTGGAAGCCATCCATCCCTGCCCTGCTACTCTCAATACACAGCAACCTTCTTTCCTGAGAGAGCTCTCTCCATTATTACAGCACATGAAGTGTTGTAGTGGGCCATGTTTCTAGGGAATGTGACCTAAAACAGTGATATACGGCCTCAAGACACTAAGGAGGCCCATTTAGGGCACCTAATAGGAGGCCCAGGACACAATAAGGAGCCATTGGATTGCATAAAAAGGAGAGTAGAGCTGGAAGAGCAGGGAAGGCCTTATATAATGGGCTGAACACACACATCTAAGCAAAAAAGCACACATTTAGACTAGGCTTTGTTCTGTGGACCACCTTCAGATATTATTGTATCTCATGCACACAGAATATGGAATGCTATTTTCAATCCAAAGTCTATCTTTTTTCTCATTAAAAAAAAAATGCATTATTACTTCTACTCCTTAAGGCTTCCTTATGTCCTAGATCTTAAAATGAAAACTTAAAAGCTCAAAATGTTGTTGTACCTAGAAACTAAATAAAAAGTTTCTGAGACAATTAAAACTATATTTTTTCATTTTTCCTAAAGAGTTTTTTTTAAAAAAGAAAAATACCAAGTAAATCATTAAATTTTGACAGAATTCAGCAATTTGTATTATTATGTTTTCATCTTCCCTTTAGATGATATACTGCTTAATATGTAAGCATTTATTTAGTGCATGAGTACTTTGTGATTTCACTTTATTACATTTTCTGTAGTTTACACTTTAATGTTATGTTTTCCTAACTTCCTCCTCGTGGAAGCTAGACAAGTGCTAGCCCTATTTAAACTTTTCTCTCTCACATCACATCATCCCAAATAAATGGAGCCCCTCCTGCCTCCATATACTTTTCCCCCCAAAATGAAAGAATTATGGCTATTAACTAACTCTCCTGAGTGCTGTAAGAACAGCACTTCTTGGAGTCACTGAGACAGGGGACAGATTCACCAAGAAAGACCCTGGTGGTCCACAGAATAAATCTAAAGAATAGCATCCTCTCCAGGACATAAAAGTGTTTAATGAAAGAAGCAAGCAATAATGACTGATCATTTGCCACTAAAGAGGACAAGAAAAATGATAACCGGTGAATTTCCATCTCATTTTCTGCTTTATTCCCCTGCTTATTATCCACCATCTTCCTATATTTTCTGAACAGTTGACAGGATTATAATACGAACCAATCTCAACTGTGGAAACTGGCCCAGGAGCTGGCTCAGTAAGGGAATCAAACTCCTCCATCCCTAATGGGTGACCAAGGTGACAGTCTGCCTGTAGAGGCTAACGTAGCCATAACTGGGCGAGAAGTACCCCCCTTT
>NW_006198305.1:3493682-3531084 GCF_000334495.1 Tupaia belangeri chinensis
GCCTGGAGAGGCTACTGTAGCCATAGCTGGGCGAGAAGTCCTCCCTTTGGACCAGAGGGGCTTGCAAGTCCAAGGTGGAAATTGGAAGAAAGAAGAGAAGCTACTTCTTGCCTGCCCTCTGTCGGCTCCCAATTTAGAAACATCCTGGCACATATGTTTGACACTTTCACATGGAGGGTTTGACACAATTATTTATAAAGAAAACAACAACAAATAATAAAATTGAATCTCTAGCTCATGTAATTCATTGATTTTTGCCTTTCTGAGGTATAAAATTGAAACTTGGAAGATAAAAATAGAAATGATACTTTCAGTCCTTCCTCTTAAAAATGCATAGTAATATATGCTTTGGGGCTTGGGTTTAGTCTTTTGTATAATTCTTTGCTTTCCTGTTTTTAGATTTAAATCAAGACTAGAACCCAGATGCCTTACAAATTACTTGAAGTGGAGATGAAGAATTATGCTAGTAAACACAGCGCATAATACTTAATAATACCAAACTGTTTTTTTTTTTTTATCTAACAAAGGCTTGTGATTTGTTGGTAATTCCTTTTATGATGTTAACAAAACACATGAAAAATAGAATGATTTGTTCAAAACTCATTGCATTCATGGCATAAGTAAAGCAAGAAATCAAGTTCTCTTTGATCTGAACCCGAAGAACTTGTATAGCTTCCAGTTCAATGGGGGAAAAGTTGTGAGTACACGTTTGAACATATAACAAAAGCAAGAATATAACTTCTAGTCCATTTACTAATTCTTAGAGGATGCAGTCTCTAGTTTTAGAATTTAAAAGTCTCTTTCAACATTTGAATAGTTTTAGCACCAACCTCAGTAAAGAATTTATTTAGGGAACCAGCAGTTAGCGTAATGGCTATGTTGCTGGACTCCCACGTAGTCGACTGCGGTTTGCATCCCGGACCCGGTGGCTTAAAACTCATGCTGGGCGCGTGTGTGTGCGTGCCCAAGATCCCGAGAGGAGACTAGAGGAGAAGGGATTGTGGCATGACTATCCCCCCTGGGGGGTGATTTCTCGCTTTCTGTCTCTATGTCTCTCTCTGTCTGTCTGGCGAGCGCACGCGCCCTATAGCGAAAACCTCTCCGCCCCCCCCCAAAAAGAATTTATTTAGATTGCATTAGCAGTATTATTATACAAGAAATTTTCTAACAAAGAAGAAATGAAATGTTTATATCTTTTTTCTCTGTTCCTACCCCAAAGGCTCATTACTATTTCTTGTTGTATGTGAAAGCAAGAAAACAATCATAAACAAATTCTATCTAAACCAATGTGTACCTTGTGACTTATTACCTTGAGATCGCTAAAGAGGTGCAGGAGAGCTACCATTCAAACCCCACCCTTAAAAAGAAGACATTTTTAAAAAATTACCCTCTAACCTTTGACAAAGGATCTGCAACGGGAATGTTGAAGGCGAGCAAATTGAGAGGTACTAAGAATATTTTACCAGGGAAAAGTATCAGAATAAGAAGAGATGAAAGGATTTTTTGTCTTTCTTAGAAGTACCAAATTTGTGCAAGTTTTCTGGCTTATTTCTATTGTAACACTTCATAAATAAGAAGAAACGTACCATATTTGTCACCAGATAAAATATCTGTCCAAGAATATAGCTTTGAATTGCAAGAGAGGCTCTCTTGTTCTAGTTTCAGAATATACATGCCTACTTAATTATTTTTGCCCCTATTCTTTAAAGACCCGAGAATTAGATTTAAGTTAATAGTTCATAATTCAGTTTTAGGTCATTGCTACTATTGTGATTGTTTAGAACAATTACTGTTTCTAACTCCATTTGTATTACGTATTACTTCCTGTACATTCATTATGACTAAAAATAAATAGTGTTAAGCTTAAATAAAATTAAATAGGATGCAATATTTTTCAATTAAAGATAAAAAGAAGTACCAATATTCTCTATGTTATTAATGACCCCCACCATCAGCACATCGATGCTCTGGTATGGACCAAAAGAGTGGAAAATATTTTATAGGCCAATAAAGGTTTGATGGGATTAGGTTCAAAACCTTTATCTGCAACACTAATTTAAATTAATTTGAGTTTATGATCTTTGGGGGGATTTGTGATATACATATTAACTATTATTGTTATAATAAATTATTTTCCTATAAGAGTCAATGTAAAGGAAATGTGCATGCTAGGTAGATGAGAAACTTTCTAGCAAAATCAATCAAGAGTTGGAATGAGAAATCTTTTCCCAGGAATATCTTAAAATGAAGCACATACTTATTTGTCCTGATGGATTTGGTTGAAGCTTCTCTGAAGTCTGAGTGAGGAATTCTATAACTCTGAAGGCTCCTCCTATTCCTACAATCTGATAATAATCTCAGGGCAGTACATTAGATTTGTGTTCTTACAAATGGTAATATGGTCTCTTTGATGCTAATGAGAAAAACACATATTGAAATGTTTTCTTAGAGTAGAGTCTTCCTTACCTGAAGGCTATGAAAACAGACACAATTATTTATAAAGAAAAAAACAACAACAAATAATAAAATAGAATCCCTATCTCATACCAAACACAAAAATCAATTCTAAATGGATTAAGGATGTATATGCCAAATGCAAAACTTAAAACTATTAGAACTCTATAGATGAAAATCTTGCTGACCATGAATCTTTTAAAAACAATACATCAAAATGTGCAAGAGATAAAGCAAAAGCTCATAAACGTAATTACATTAAAATAAAAAGCTTTGGGGCCAGTGGGTGGCATGGTGGTTAGGGTGCTGGACTTCGATATGGCCAACCATGGTTTGAGTCCTGGACTTGGTGGGTTGCTTACTGACTTTGTCTCTCTCTGGTGAGCACACATGCCTTATAGCAAAATTTTAAAAATAATAATATTAAATAATATGAAATAATTCTTTAAAAAAGAATTTCTGCTTATCAAAAGAAATCTTTCAAAAATGAAAACATAAGTCACATTCTGAGATAAGATACCTGTGTCACATGTAATAAAAAATAATATTATTGAGGCCAACAGGTGGCATGGTGGTTAAGGGCTCTAGAATCCCACATGGCTGACCTTGGTTTGAGTCCTGGACCAGATGGCTTGCTTTCTCACTTTGCCACTCATTTTCCCAAATAATTACTTTAAAAAGTATTATTAGAATAATAACATTCTCCTAATCTAATAGAAAATCAGACAAAAGCAATGAATAAGCATTTCACAGAAGTGTTAACACACATGTCCAAAAAATGTTTGAAGAGATACTCATTTACTAGTGAAAAGGGAATTGCAAGTCAAGATACAATGATACTATTTTTTATCCTTTCAATTGGCAGAAATTAAGACAACTAACTCAAAACGTATCAGTATCTAAATGTAAAATTAAAAACCATAAAACTTCTAGAAAATAGCATAGGAAAAAACCTATCTTGAGGTTGGTGCTGACTTTTTTTTTTTTTTTTTAGGTTTTTGCCATAGGGCACATGTGCTCACTGGAGAGAGACAAAAGAGACTCAGAGAAAATGAGTAACCACTTCCTAGGCAGATGGCCACACTGAAAACCCTTCTCCATCTCCTCTCGGGATTATGTGCATGTACGCACATGTGCCCAGCATGATTTTCAAACCACCATCATGTCTACCGTGTCAAACCATAGCCAGTCATGTGGAAGGCCAGTATCTTAATCGCCATGCCACTTGCTGGCAGTGGTGATGACTTTTTAGATAAATCACCAAAGCCATGTTCTATGAAAAAAATCATGTATAGTCTGGAAAGACTTCATTAAAATTAATGTTTTGTTCTGTGAAAGATTATCAAGAATGGGAAGACAACCTGCAGAGTGGGAGGAAATATTTTCAAAGACATACCTGATAAAAGCCTCATTCAAAAAATACATAAAGAGCTCAAAATCAATAATTAGAGAATAATCAATCTAATTTAAAAATGAATGAAAGTTCTGACCAGAATTCTCACCAAAGAAGATAAAATATGGCAAATAAACATACTAAAAGATATTCCACATCATATTTCATCAAGAAAATGCAGGTGAAAACAACAATGAGGTATCACTATACACCTATTAGAATGACCAAAATCCAAAACAGTTATAACATCAAATAATGGCAAGAATGTGGAGTAACAGGAATTCTCATTCATTGCTGGTAGGGATGTAAATAGTACAGTGACTTTGAAAGACAGTTTGGTAGCTTTTTATAAAACTAAATGTACTCTTACTGTGTAATCCAGCAATCATACTCTTTCATGTTTACCCAAAGAAGTTATAACCTACATCCACACAAAAGCCTGCATTCTCCTCCTTAATAAGAGCTTTATTAATAATTTCCCAAACTTGGAAGCAACCTAGATGTCCTTGGGTATGTGAATGGATAAACAGACTGTGGTGCCTCCAGACAATGGAATATTATTCAGCACTAAACTGAAATGAGCTATCAAGCCATGAAAAGAGATGGAGCAAACTTACATGCTACATATTATGTTAGTCCAACTACTTGACATTCTAGAAAAGGCAAAAGTATGGAAACAGTTAACATTTAGTGGTTGCTAGTGATTATAGGAAGAAAGTGATAAATAGGAAGAACACAGAGATTTTAGGGCAGGGAAACTACTCTGTATATTGTACTGGGAATACATGTCATTACAAATGTATCTAAACTCACAGAATATACAATGCCAAGAATCTTAATGCAAACTAGGGACTCAGAGTAATCGCATATGTCAAAACAGGTTCATCAATTGTTAAATACACACACACACACACACACACACATATATATATATATATATTATAACTTGCCTACATATCAATTTTTAAACTGTATACAAAACTACCATTTTATTTTGCTGTGAAAGCAAAGTTGCTCTAAAAAATAAAGTTCATTTTAAGATATGTGTAAAATATTTACAAATATTTACTATTCCTGGTGTTCTCCATTCTGGCCTGTACATTTCAGTTTCCATTTGATGTCAGTTCTCTTCAGCCTAGAAAACTTCCTGTAATATTTTTATAGTACATGTCTGATGGCAATAACTATTCTTGGGTTATACTTTTCTGAATATATTTCTTTCTCTTCTTTCCTTTCCCTCTTCCTTCCTTCCTTCCTTCCTTCCTTCCTTCCTTCCTTTCTTTCTTTCTTTCTTTCTTTCTTTCTTTCTTTCTTTTCTTTCTCCATTTCTTTCTTTCTTCCTTTTTCTCTCTCTCTTTCTTTCCTTTCTTTCTTTTTAATTGCCAGAGGATATGTGTGCTTGCCAGAGACAGAATGGCAAAGAGACAGTGAAGGAAGAGAGAAAGCACCCCACAATAGGGTATGGTTCTGTTGCAATCCTTTCTCCCCCATTGCCCCATCCTGTTGGGATTTGGCGTACATATGCGCACCTGCCTGGTGTATTATTCAAGCTGCCAGGGCCAAGATTTGAAGCACAAGTGGCCACAAGGGGTCTGGTTCCCTCAACCACTAGGACACAAAGCCAGACTCTGAACATATCTATTACACCATTCTTGTTCAAAAATATTTTCACCAGATATAGAATTCTTGGTTGATAAATATTTATTCCTATTCTATTAATTCAAAGATAACTTTCCATTGTCATCTAACTAACAAAGTTGCCATAAAATGTGTGCTGACATTCTTATTGGTTTTCTCTTGTGCCAAATGTGTGTGTGTGTGTGTGTGTGTTTTAATTTGGGAATTTTTTAAAAGGTTTTTTATATATCTTTGTTTTTCATCAGTGTATGTAGACATGGGTTTTTTATTTTATTTTTAATTTGTCTTGTTCAATATTTTCTGAGCTTCATGAATCCAGTTTTGGAAAAATTTCAGCTACTGCCTCCTCAAGTATTTTTTCACACCTTATTTTCTCTCTCTCTCCTTTCCTCCCTCCATTTTTTACTATCCCTCCCCTCCTCTTCCCGTCTCTTTTCCTTTCCTTGCTTCTCCTCTTGTTTTCTTTTATCTTCTCTCCTTGGCAGTAATACTAGCATATAGTGGTTATAGGGAAGAAAGAGATAATATATACATGGTCAATTTCCTACTATCCTTTATTTTGTCTGAATTCTATTATTTTATTTAGTCTCTCCTCATTGGATAGCCCCCAGATCTATGGGCATTTTTGCTGGTTTTCTGTAGAACCTTCAAATTGCTTCTTTCAGAAGTACAGGAAATCCAGCTGCATCTGATACTCTAGGTAAAGATCCTCTATGGATATATTATTGCCAAGAAGGAAAAAATAAAAAAACATACAGCAAAGATGTGCTGAGCTTACACCTTAAGATCTTCTTTCTTGAAATACATAGTGATAACTGATAAAAGTGGGGCCGGCAGATGGTGCAGTAGTCCTTAACCACTACTCCTTAAGGCGCTGGACTCATGTGGTCGACTGCGGTTTGAAACCCAGACATGATGGCTTGCAAATCCGAAGATATGACCAGAAAGCTATGGAACTAAGGTAGATCTCAAGAAAGCCAACAGATACTCTTGAAAAGATGGCCTGGCACCATAAGCCTGGCAGAGAGAATTAGAGAAGCCATATAAAAGGATTCATACCATAAAATAAACTGGACTTTTCCAGCCCAGTATTGTAATCAGTAGAGATTGCAAAAGAGCAGCCACAACCAAAGGATTACCTTGAGGAAGACTTTGAAGGAAGAAAAAGAGACTGATTTTTGCTAGCGGATTGTAAAGCACAGAATACTTGGCAGGCAGGGCTTAACTGTGGTTTATTGTGGCTTGTGTGCTGGGCTTTTGCTTTCCAACTGTTTGAGTAGTTGACATGTAAATATTTTCTCAAAAATATTTAAAGCCTGTCTCTGTTAAATACTGTCTCTGTTATTATAGAGTCAGAAACAAAATTATGACAAATATTTTCAAAATTATCTCTAAAATTCAGGTTTTTTTACATTTTAAAAATCGTTTATTAACTATCAAGAACTATGGCATATGAGCAAAACTTTTTGATATATAAATGTTTGTGAGAAAATGTTAAAAAAAAAAACTTAAAATTTTAAAAAGAAAATCACACCAGGCATGTATGCTTGCCATGTCCAAAATCCTAAGAGGAGACTGGAGAAGGAACTGTGGTGTAACCATCCACCCTGGGGGTTGATTTCTCCCTTTCCATCTAATTGTCTCTGTCTGGTGAGTACATGTGCGCTGTGGCAAAGGTCTTTTAAAAAGTCCCAGCTGTGTTCTCTGATAAGTCTTATAGCATGTGAAAAGTAATAAGTAGATTTAAAAATAAAGAAGTGTCCCCGCCACTGTGGTGCAGCTGTAACACAAGTGCCCTGCAGGACTGGAAACCATATGGCAGACCATGAGCTTAGATCCCTAGGTTAGCCTGAAAACATACTGGGTATGCACAGGCACACCCAGGATCTTGAGAAACTGGAGGACATGGTAAAAGGGATTGTGATGTGATAAGAGTGCTTCTCTGTCTCTTTCTCTTCCTCAAGTACATGCATACACTGTCAAATACATATGTGCGTGCGTGCGTGTGTGTGTGTGTGTGTGTGTAAACATAAAGAAGAGGAATCTAAAAATCACATTAATAAGAACAAGAAACACCTCAGTAGTGATATAGTTATAAAATTTACTCATGCCTTTAACAAACTAACAGATAATTAATGCCTTCAATTCCTAAAAAGAAGAATTTATGAAAAAGATTCAGAAGACTTTTAAAAGCCCCGGACACACTGGGCTAGGAATCTTGGTTCTAAAACTCTTCAGTTCTGAAAATTTGGGCAAATGATGGAAATGTTCTGACTCATAGTTTCTCGTCTGTTAAATGCATACTTTCCTTGTTCTGCATCATGTTTTCCCTGACATACCTTTGTAAGAACTCTTGCTATTTAAACCACTCTTCTCACTAAATAGGCTTTAAATCTGAATCTGTCTGACTCTATGGCCCTTTCCAGTCACCACGTGATAATTTTGTCAGTGTTTTTCCTCTTAGAAACTAAAAAATAAAGGATAGTTTAAGACAATCCACCATAGTGCGGTTCCTGAGTACACCTCTGTCCTCTCAACACTATGAATACCTCTGATTTCTTCCAGGAGGATCCAGAATGAGCCATGAAATGTCTGGGAGGCAAGAGGTGCTGTCTGCTTTACATGGATATGCTAAGTCTTCCTCATCTCCTCTACAGAGGCCAAGGAGGGGCACAGAGGCTGAAGATCGGAGAAGGGAGAGGCTTCCTCCAGGTGACCTGCCAAAAAGACAAGAGAACTGGCAACAGACTTGTCTATTTGTTCAGGGACACATGAGCCAATTCCTTTTGACTCCCACTGTCTGTGACTTCCCATCATGAGGATGCTCTACCAACCACATCTGAGAACAAACCAACCGACAAGGAAGTATGATATCTCCTCTATGGCACTCAGCAGTCAGAGAGCCAAAACAGGGAGTGCACACCCAAGGAAATAAAACTGATAGAGGAGACAGATGAAAACATAAGTTAAAAAAAAAAACACAAAAAAACAAGCACCTAAAACATCCAAGCAAATCTGCAAAAATAAGTAACTACGTAAATAAGCTTGATGCAAAAGTAATTGTGGTTTGAGGCTGTGAATTTTAAATCATTATAACTAGGCTCAAACTCATCTTTATTTATTTATTTATTTATTATTTTTGTGGTAGAGGTTTTTGCTATAGGGCGCATGCGCTCACCAGAAAGACAGAGAGAGATAGAGAGATAGAAAGCGAGAAATCACCCCCAGGGGGGATGGCCACACCACAATCCCTTCTACTCCATTCTCCTCTCGGGATCTTGGGCACGCACGCACACGAGCCCGACATGAGTTTAAGCCACCAGATCTGGGACTCGAACCGTGGTTGGCTACATGGGAGTTCAGCAACATAGTCATCCCAAACTCATCTTTATTAGTCAAAATAGGAACCATCACAATTGATACAGTTTTGCCAATAAGAAATGTTTGTTTATTCCCATAGCAAAAAAATCCATGCTTTCAGATTTGATGACCTCTTGGAAACCATCTTCTGCATTCTGTTGGTTGTAGAAGCATTTTTCCCTGCAAAAAGTTGTTGAGATGCTTAAAGGCATTATACTCAGTGGAGTGGCCAGGTGAATATAGTGGATGAGGCAAAACTTCACAGCCCAATTCATTCAACTTTTGAAGTGTTGGTTGTGCCACATGAGGCTGGGCATTGTCATGGAGAAGAACTGGGTCTTTTCTGTTGACCAATGTCAGCTGCAGGTGTTGCAGTATTCAGTGCATGTCATTGATGTGCTGAGCTTGTTTCTCAGAGGTAATGGTTTTGCTGAGATTCACAAAGTTGTAGTGGATCATACCCCACCAAATAATGAACACAACCTTATTTTTTGGTGCAAGTTCGGTCTTAGGAAGTACTTTGGAGCTTCTTCTGTCCAACCACTGAGCTGGTCCTCTCCAGCTGTATAAAATCCACTTTTCATCAAACATCACAATCCAATCAAGAAATGTTAAGTTGTTGTGTAGAATAAGAAAAAACAACACTTCAAAACAAAATTTATTTTTAAATTTTCAGTCAGCTCATGCCCCCCTCTCCCATTGCGTTGTTTTACCTTCCCAATTTGTTTCAAATATCAATGACCATAGAATGATTGACACTGAGTTCTTTGGCTACTTCTTGTGTAGTTGTAAGATCAGCTTTGATGATTGCTCTCATTGGTCATTGTCAACTTGGCCAGCCACTACACTCATCTTCAAGGCTTTTGTCTCCTTTGTGAAATTTCTTGAGCCACCATTTCATTGTACATTCATAAACAGTTCCTGGGCCAAATGCATTATTGAAGTTGCAAGTTATCTCCATTGCTTTACAACCCATTTTAAATTTGAATAAAAAAAATGCCTAAATTTGCTTTTTGTCTACCATCATTTCCATAGCCTAAAATAAATATAAAATAAACAAATAATGTCATTAGCAAAAAAAACATAAAGTGAGAAATGCACATTAAAATGACATATGGAACCAGCAGGTGATGTAATGGCTGAGGCAATGGACTTCCATGTGGCCAACCACAGTTCAAGTCCTGGACCCAGTTTCTTGAAACTCATACTCACTTGTGCATGTGTGTCCAAAATCCAGAGAGGAGAATAGAGAAGGGATTAAGGCATGGCCATTCTCCCAGGGGGGTGATTTCTCTCATTTTCTTTCTTTCTCTCTCTCTCTCACTCTCTCTCTCTCTCTCTCCCCCTCGAGTAAGTACACGTACCCTTTATCAAAAATCTCTCCTTCAAAAAAAAAATGATATATAACATAACCACATTTTTTTTTCTGGAGAGGTTTTTGCTATAGGGTGTGTGCACTCACCAGAAAGACAGAAAGAGACAGAGAGATAGAAAGCGAAAAATCACCCCCCCCCCAGGGGGATGGCCATGCCGCAATACCTTCTCCATTCTCCTCTTGGGATCTTGGGCACGCACGCACACGTGCCCGGCATGAGTTTAAGTCACCGGGTCCGGGACTCAAACCGCGGTCGACTACATGGGAGTTCAGCAACGTGGTCATTACGCTAATTGCTGGTCTCCATAACCACATTTATTTAAGAAAGTATCCAATATCAATTAAATGGCAAATTTCAACAATGTAAACCCGTGATTGCTTTTTCACCAACCTAATAAATAACAAAGGCATACGATTTCTCAACAAAACACTAAAAAGGATTTTTGTAAAGATAATTGGGGCCAGCTGGTGGTATGGTGGTTATGATGGCTGGATCCCACATGGCCAGCTGTACGGTTTGAGTCCCAGATCTGGAAGGATTGAAGAACATGCTGGGAGAAGAAATTATGGACATAGCCATTCTCCATATGGTGTGACTTCACTCAGTCTCTCTCTTTCTTTCTCTGTCTCTCTCCAGCAAGTTCACATATCCTATAGCAAAAAAGAAAAAAAAATGGTCACTGCTGTTCAGATTTGCATTTGTGGTCTAGAATTTAATGAACACAATCAAGCAAAAATAGTAGAAGCTGGAATCAGGACAGAAAGGGGATTTGAAGGATATATATTCAGAACTTTTAACAGACAAATAATAGTAGTTCAAGAAAAGAGAAAAATATTGAGAGAAAACATTTTTTAAAAAATATCTAAGCAGGGCTGGCAGGTGGCATGGTGGTTAAGAGCGTTGGACTCCCACATGGCCGACCGTGGTCCGAGTCCTGGACCTAGCGGCTTGCTTTCTCTCTCTCTCTCTCTGTCCCTCTCTGGTCAAAATAATAACGATAATAATAATAATAATAAAATATTTAAGAAAACAGATAAGAAACCTCTCACTTGAGGAGAAAGACGTGAGTCCCTAAACTAAAAGGCAAATGTAAGTAAAGTAGTAAATTCATAGACGTATTCTAGCAAAACTCCTAATTCTAAGGATAATGGAAAAAAATTCTACAAACTCCCAGGCAGAAAGAATAAACACCTAGAGGGGGAAATGCATAGCTTCAAATGTTTTTATTATTAAAGAAGACAAAAAATAAAGAACTTGGAATTTCACTTAAGAAATGACAGACAAGTCAATCTAAAAACAGAAGAAAGGAACAAGAGAATTAACAAAGATAAAAAAACAAACACAACACAGAAAGAGTATAAATATGTACATGTAGAGTTTAAACTTCTTTCAAAAAGATTAATAATAGGGGGAATCCCTTAGGAGTTGCTGAGAAAGAAGAGAAAGAGCACTAAATAAGGAAAGTTAGAAAGAAAAAAATAACTAAGAGTGCAGGGGAAATTTAAAAACTCCTAAGAGAAGAGCTCGACAGTGGCGCAGCAGTAAAACGCAAGGCTGATCCACAAGGGAAGGTTCTAGATTCATGACTAGAGACACGGCCATAATCTGAGACTACTTAAAGTTGGAGCTGGATCGTGGTGTCAAGAGCCTGTTGGGGGTGCTATTTCTCTCTCTCAACTTGCTCATGGAAGAAAGAAAGAATCTTCTAAAACATTGTAAAAGAATGCTTATCTCTCTAAAAGCAAATCTATGATGGCAACCTAGAAGGATAATGGCTTTCTGGCAAATGCAAATGACTAAAATTGACCCAAGAAGAAATAGTAGACTTTAATAGGCCAATTACAACAGCAGAAATAGTAATAAATCTAGTAGAAATAGGCACTAAGATCAAAGGGGGTCCTTGAGCTGGGTACTGTCTACTTTTTGAAGAAATAATGATTTCAATGCTTCTCAAATGAATCCAGGACAGGGAGGAAACAGAAAATTCCTAGTTCATTTTACACAGCCAGGGTGACCTTAAGGTCACAACCTGATCTAGTAAGAAACAGAATGAAAACAATTATAGAACGATTTATATCATGTTCCTAACACAAAAAAAAAAACCCTATAAACAAAATATCAGCCTGTTCTCAAAAGATGGTGTACTAAGGTAGAGCAAATTTTACTCAAGGAATGCAAAAACGATTTGCTATCAGAAAATCACCCTCAGGAGGACCAGCAGATGGTGTAATGACTATGTTGCTGGACTCCCACATAGTCAACCTCATTTAAAGTTCTGGACCCGACAGCTTAAAACTCACACTGGGAGCGTGTCTGCGTGTGCCCAAAATTCCAAGAGGAGAATGGAGAAGGGATTGTGGAGTGGCCATATCCCCCCACCCACCTAGGGGAGCAGTGATTTCTCACTTTCTGTCTCCCTCTCTCTCTCTCTCTCTCTGTCTCTCTAGTGAGCACATGTGCCCTATAGCAAAAAAAACTCTACAAAAAAAGAAAAAGAAAATCAATCTCAAGAAACATCAACACAATCTTATATTAACAAACTAAAGGATAACATTTATAGGATTATAGCAATAGATCCTAAAAGGTAATTGATAAAAGTCAGCAACCATCTTAAATAAAAAGTCAAAATAGTGACCAGCCCTTAGCGTAATGGCTATGTCGCTGGACTCCCATGTAGTCGACCGCGGTTGGAGTCCCGGACCTGGTGGCTTAAACTCATACTGGGCACATGTGCGTGCGTGCCCAAGATCCCGAGAGCAGAATGGAGGAGAAGGGATTGCGGCGTGGCCATCCCCCCTGGGGGATGATTTCTCGCTTTCTATCTCTCTGTCTCTCTCTGTCTGGTGAGTATACGCGCCCTATAGCAAAAACCTCTCCAAAAAAAGAAAAAAAATCAAAATAAAAAATGACCGTTTGATCTGCTGACGACTATCCCAAACCAATCACAACTGTCATTCTATATTATAAAACATAATAAACTAAACCATTTCCATTAAAATCAGGAATTAGATTGGGATGCCTTATTGTTTAGGGTACTTCTGTTATTAAATAACCAGCAAACATTACAGAAGATATTGAAACCACATTATTTGCCTAGAAATCCACAAGACTACAGTAAAAGATATACCAGGTTTACTAAAGAATTTCATAAGATGGCAGTATACAAAATAGCTTTACTCTAGCAATGTTATTAAAAGAAAACAGGAGAAATTCTATTTATAACAATGACACAGTATATATAAATAATGGGGATATATTCAACAAGAAGTTCACAGGATCTATAGGAAAACTATAATATATTATGAACACATACTCAGAAACAGATCTGAACAAAGTTGAATGTAACATTTTCTGGTTTGAGATGACTTAATATCACAAAAAATGCTAATTGGTCCAAAAGTGATATGTAACTTTAGTTCCAATTACAAATGGAATCCTAAAATGGTTTATTTTTATTGTCTAAACTATCCTTAGAATTTATATAGATGAAAAAATGCCCAAAAACATTAAAGAAAGGCATGGGGGGAAAAAAAAAGCAGTGTGTGGAGAGTGTGGAGAGCAGGGAAATTGGCTCTTGGACTCTCAGAGGATTTTATCCAGTGGTGGCCATCAAATATTACCATGGTAAGCCACAACATGAGAATAGACAAATAGATCAGTGGATAGGGTAGAGAATTGGAAATGACCACAGCGTGTATAAGAATATATGCTAGATTGATCAATAGCACAGTAACATTAATAGTCACCATATAAGAGCCACTCCAAGAAAGAAGTTTATTAGCATAGAGGAAGGTAGAGAGAAAATATGAACAGACTATTCACAGAAGACCAACTCCAAATACAGCAAACACATGAAAAGATGCTCTAAAGCTCTTGTAGCCAGGAAACTGCACATAACGCAAGCAATGAGCTGTCACTTCATACTTATCAAAGTAGCCAGAAAGAAAGCTAGCACTTAGAGCTGGCTAGGATGTAGAGAAAGGGTAAGGATACTTTCAACATCACTGATGGGAGTGTGAGAATTTTCTGTTGTTATCAAACTGTCAAGCAACATCTCATAAAATTAAAAATATTTACATCTTCCAACCCAACAATCCCACTCTTGGGGATCTAGCACACAGAAAGAAATTCTCCAGTAATTATGGAGCTATGTAAAAGGAATTTTGTTAGTAGTCAATCTTATTAGTAGATGGGTGAAAAACAACTGAAAACAGAAGGGATGACTGGACCAAGTGTGAAATGCCCATTCCAAGGGGCAATAGATAGTCATTAACAACACGAGTGAGGGGATCAGGAGATCGTGTACTGATTACATTGCCAGACTCCCACTTAGTTGACCGCAGTTTGAGTCCCAGACCTGGAGGCTTAGAATTCACCCTGGTGTGTGCCTAAAATCCCAAGAGAAGAATGGAGGAGAAGGAATTGCAGCATGGCCAACCCCCATTGGGGGAGGATTTCTCTTTCTTTCTCTGTCTCTCTATGTCCTATGGCAAAAATAAAATAAAAGCAAAACAAGCAAACAAAAAAACCTGTGAATGAGGGACCAGACAGTGGAGTGGTGATAAAGCAAGGTTCAGTAATGATTGATCTACATAGTAAGGTCCTGGGTTGGCGTGCAGAGACTTCCCCATAAATGCCAGGTACACATGATGGCATGCCCATGACCCTGGCTGACTGAGGCTGGGAGAAGATAGCAGCATGAAGACCCTAATAGGGTGCCCCCCTCACTCATGGAAGAAATAGTTAAGTAAACTTTAAAAAAAAAATGAATGAAAATTCTGTCAGATGACTTGGAAGAATTTCTACAAAATAAAATGCATTTAAAGGGATCCCATTTTTGCAAAGCAAGTAAGAACAAGACAAAAACTCTTGTGTGTCATGTATGTGTATGTATCAATATAGGATTATATGAATAGAGAGTGAAAAAAGTAATAATAATACTATCTTGTTCACATAGATCACTTTCTTTGTTTTTATGTTTTGTTTTGTTTTGTTTTGTTTTAAGAGGTTTTTGTCATAGGGTGCTTGTGCTCTTCAGAGAGAAAGAGAGACAGAGATAGTGAGAGGGAAAGTGAGAAATCACCTCCCAGTGGGGATGGCCACGCAACAACCCCTTCTCCATTTTCTTCCCAGGATCTAGGGCAGGCCACCGGGTCTAGGGGACTCGAACCATCCTCAGTCATGTGGGAGTCCAGAGATGTAATTACTAAGCCATCTGCTTGTCCCCACATAGATTACTTGGGAGTGTTAGGGTGTGTCTGTAGTGAGTAGGGGTTGGGAGGAAAAACTGCTTTTATAATGCAATGCTGGAAGAAAATTGGGGAGAATCTTTAGTCTTTTGTCATTTTTATGACAAATACAGTAGTCTCCTTCTTCTGTGATTTTGCTAGCCACAGTTTCATATACCCACAGTCAGTCAACTGTCTGACTTTTGGCTTTTTTTTAGAGAGAGATTCTTGCTGTAGGGTGTGTTTGCTGTGCAGAGAGAGAGAGAGTGACAGAAAGACAGTAAGAAATCACCCCCCCACCACCACCACACACACACAGAAAAATGGCCACACCACAATTCCTTCTCCTCCATTCTCCTCTTGGGATCTTGGGCACACACACACACACACACACACACATGCTTGGTTTGAGTTTTAAGCAGTCAAGTCCGGGACTTGAACCACAGTTGGCTATGTGGGAGTCCAGTGATGTAACCATTACACATCTACTGATACCACTGTCTAATATTTTGAGTAAGAAAGAGAGGCCACATTCACTTAACTTCTATTACAGTATATGGTCTTTATTGTCTACCTTCTTATTAGTTATTGTTAATTTCTTATTGGGCTTAATGTATAAACTTTATCCTAGTTATCTATGGATAGGAAAAAGCCACTAGATAACAGGTGTGCTACTACCCTTGGTTTCAGATATCCAGTGGGGGTTTGGAACATCTCTCCTGTGAATGAGGGCAACTTCTATCGCTAATAGAAAGAACAAAAAGTAGACATTTTGAGTTCAGATTCCAGGACAGATTGTATGCATTTTTTCCCTTCCCAGATGCATTTTATTTCTATATGAATTCAAATGGTTGATTTGTTTGTTTGTTTTAACTCTTCGCTTCTATTTTAGAACTTGCAATTTTGAAATTTTATACTTTGGGAGTGAATTAAGGGAAAAAGTAGAGAAAAGAGAAGCAAACGTTTATTGGAACAGACACAAAAGTGTAAAATTATGTGTTAAGGATGATGTGTATGGTAATATCTTTGACTTGCCTAGTATGCAATGTATTCACGCTGGGAAGATTCATTTTGAATGCTGCAAAAATGTACAGTACTGAAATGTAAATAAAACAAGTGGAATAACAGCAACAAAAAGAAAGTTTATACTTTTTTCCTAGGTTTTTATCTGAGTTTAAACTCATTATGGTATTTTGTTTTTGTTTCTTAAGATAGAATGGTGTGCACTATTGTTCTTTCTGTCCTCTTAATGGTATTTGGCTTTTAGTTTATACTTTTAGCCACAACAGAACATGTTTCTTTCTTTCTTTTTTTTGAAGAGGTTTTTGCTATAGGACGTGTGTGCTCGCCAGAAAGGCAGAGAGAGACAGAGAGACAGAAAGTGAGAAATCACCCCCCAGGGGGGATGACCACTCTGCAATCCCTTCTTCTCCATTCTCCTCTCAGGATCTTAGATGTGTGCACACACGTGCCCGGCGTGGGTTTAAGCCTCTGTGTCCGTGACTCGAACCATGGTCGACTACATGGGAATCCAGCAACATAGCCATTATGCCAACTGCTGGCCCCAGAACATGTTTCTAAGAGCAAATTTTACAGTGACTTGAACATTCTATTCTTCCTTGTAATTAATAGGTGAGAATTAATTATTTTAAAGTTCTGTCATTCACCCTAGGGGCATCAGGGAAGGCTTCCTAGAGAGGATGTGTGACATCTGTAGGCATTTAAATATTTGTTAATGAGGGTATTTCTCAACTGATAGTTATGCAGGTCGCAGGTCAGGGCCAGCAGATGCCATAGCAGTTACAATGCTGAACTCCCACATGGCCGACTGTGGTTCAAGTCCTGGACCCAGTAGCTTGAAACTCACACTGGGCACATGTGCGTGCATACCCAAGCTCCCAGGAGGTGAATGGAGGAGAGGGGGTTGCAGCATGGCCATTGCCCTTGGGGGGTGATTTTCTCACTTTTCTTCTTACCACCTCTGTCTCTTTCTCTCTCTGGTGAGCACATTCACCCTAAGGCAAAAATCCCTAAAATAATAAATAAATAAAAAGGAGTTAGGTAGGCAAAAACAGCTGGGAGAACAGATAAGTTATTCCAAAGCAAGGAAAATATTGGATCATCAGAAAATTCTTGACATATTTTTCTATGCAAAAATGCATCATGACATTTCCTAAGACCCAATACTAACCCCACTGGCATGTATAACAACTGCTATTTATTGAGACAACTGACATTTATAGAAACTTCACTATGTGCAAAATACTTGCTCAATAGTTTACATTTATCATTATCTCATGGGTTCCACCTATTAATTCTATTTTGTCTAATCTGCAAAGAAGGAAACTTTAGAGACCTGCTCAGGTGTCAAGGTCTCTAAGAACACAGTAGGAAGTGGAATTGGGATTCAAACTGGCCAGTCTGCTGCCAAACCCTGAGGTTTTTAACCACTGTAGGGCACAGCCTGCCTTAACAGCAGGTGTAAGAGCCCACTTTCTGTCTCCTTAACATATAGGGTTACTTAACAACTCACCCAGGCATGACCGTCTTGCCTGTTTCTCACTTTACTGGCTGAAAGAATTTAGTAACATTTTCACACCTGGACATTTGTGTACTCTGCCTTCCAAGTCTTTTAGAAAAATGTTCAATGAAGAGATTCCCAGCATTCATTTGTAGGTGTTCTTGGTATTAGCATACTTTATTCTGAGAAGTTAGCATGTATTCTACTCCACTCTTAGGGTTTTGGTGATTCATAACTACGTGGGAAACTTTGATCCCAAGGTAATTCAATAACTGAAACATGATTTTTCATCTAAAAGGTTTTTTTGTTACTGAAAATCTAAGTAATTTTAACAGTGGTTTGTTTTCACAAAGACTGTTATTTACCTATACATGTCTCATAAACAGTAAGTGGCAAGAATTCACCGTTCTATTCAGAGTGAAAATAAGGTGGTAAAAACTATGTCTCATTTTTATCTCTGTTTTTGTCTGGGACTGTTTTGCTTATCAGGAACAGAAGCCCTCTAAAACTATGTAAAGAAAAATGAGGAATTTACTTTAAGGATACCAGACTATCTTGCAAGCCCTAAAGAAAGAAAGTTGATCTGAGTCTCAAAAAAGGCTAGAAAAGGAAATGGAAAATAAAAATCAGAAACCTGCATTGTTCTGGAGTCACGTTCTCTGTGCTTCTGCTTCTCTCTGTTCAACTGCTTTATTCTTTCCACTGGGGAATAGCCCTTTTTTATTTCAGAAAACAAAGATGCTTATATTTTATAAACTGATACCACTCCTAGATAAACAAACAATGAAGTTAGGCTCTGAGTCCCTTGGTTCCAATGATCTGAAGGGTGAAACCGATTAACTCTTTTTTTTTTGGAGAGGTTTTTCCTATAGGGCGTTTGCGCCCGCTAGAAAGACAGAGAGAGACAGACAGACAGAAAGCCAGAAATAACTCCCCAGGGGGGATGGCCATTTCGCAATCCCTTCTCCTCCATTCTCCTCTCCGGATCTGGGGCACCCACGCACGCGCGCCCAGCGTGAGTTTAAGTCACCGGATCTGGAACTCCAATGGCAGTCGGCTACATGGGAGTTCAGCGACATAGCCATTATGCTAACTGCTGGTCCCAAACTGATTAACTCTTGACTCTCTAATAAATGCCTCACCCCTCCAGGCTGGTCTACATACTTGTTAACAGGGAGATATAAGACCATTTAAGTGCAGTATAGAAGGCTTCCTTCAAGGAAGTCTTGGAAAGGATGGATCTCTAAGGACAGTGAATGGAGTTAGAGCTGGTTGCCATTGAAGTAACAGTATACGGATTATAGTAATAAGAGTAGTACCCGGCCAGCTGGTAGCACAGTGGTTAAGATGGCTGGATTCCACATGATCAGCTGCATGGTTCAAATCCCAGACCAAATGGCTTGAAAAATAAGCCAGGTACATGTGCATGCATGCCCAAAATCTTAAAAGGAGGAGAAAATGAAGAAAAAGGGACTGGGTATGATCATTCCTCAAGTTTTCTTTCTTTGTCTTTCTTTGGTGAGTGCACATACTCTCTGGTAAAATTTGTAAAAAAATAAAAGGAGTAGTAAGTACTATCAGTGGGTGAATGAATGAATGAATAGAGAAAATGGAGTCCGTGTACACAATGGAATATTACTATTTAGCCTTACAAAAGAAGGAAATCCTGTCATTTGTGATGGCATGAATGAACCTGGAGGGTATTATGTAAGTGAAATAAGCCAGGTACAGAAAGATAAATATCACATGATCTCACTTATAGTAGAATCTAAAAAAGATTGAGGTGATTGTAGTTAATTACAATATACTCTACACTTGAAAATTGCCAATAAAGTAGATTTTAAGTATTCTCAACCATCAAAAATAAAAAATAGTTCTTGAAAGAATGCATATGTTAATTAGATTGATGTAGTCATTCACAATATATGCATACATGTCAGTGAAAAAAGTATCATTTCATATAAAAACGTCCAAGATTAGCATTTCCTGTCCAACTGAGTATATGTACTCATAATTCAACTATGTTGAAAAAAAACCACTGTACTTTGCTAAATTCATATATCCAAGTATGGCTCTTAGAAAATCATGCTGAAGAATAACTTGCAATGTGTCTCTTTAAAATATCATATCCAATTATAAGATGAAATTTGTCATGTACCTTAGTCACAGATTTATGTCTTTAGGACAATCCTTAGTTTTTTGTTTTGTTTTGTTTTTGTTTTTTGAGAGATTTTTGTTATACGGTACATGCACCCACCAGAGAGCCAGAGAGAAACAGAGAGACAGAAAGCGTGAAATCATCACCCAGGAGGATGACCATACCACAATCTCTTTCTCCTCTATCCTCTTCTTGGGATTTTGGACATGTATGCACACGCACCTGGCATGAGTTTCAAGCTACCGGGTCCAAGATTCAAACCATGGTCGGCCATGTGGGAGTCCAATAACATAACCACTATGCCATCACAACAATTCTTAGTTTTAACATGTGTCAACTCTAATATGTTTCAAGAAAAGTCACACGTCTATCCTGTGACTACATGGTGTGTGGCAGATGACCCATATATGTTTGTTGACTGAATGAATGTCAAGTTTGGCCAGTTTCTAAAAAACCACACCATGCTATTAGGGAAACTGACAGGACCATTTTGTCCCCTGTCTTAGTCAGGGGATACTTTATGTATTATGCAGTTCCTTGACTTTCCTTTGTCCAAAATGTGACAGTTTCACTCAACATTAGTGCTGCATCACTTTATAAAACTCAAATCAGCCAACTTCCTTGGTAAAAGGTTGATGGAGGTGAATGGAGAGAACAGTGGAAAGTTTCAAGCTAAAAATAGATATTTCTTTTGATTGCCTGTAAATTTTTGTCATGGGCTCAGTTCCCTTGCCATTATTAGTAATTGTTAATTAATAGTTGACTGGCTAGATTTCCTCTTATGCTCAGGTTCTGTCATCTTTCAATTGAATTCAGTCAGGGTTGATCCTACCAAACTCATTTCTAGCCTAAACCCCTGGTAATATTCCATGGAGTAGCTAGCAGAAAAACAGAGTAGCATTTTTTTTTCTGTTTCTGGTTTCCCCTACCCTGTCAGTTCTCCTTGGGACAAGCACCTGCTGGCCCATGGTTATAAAGTGCTGTCATTAGCCACCACTATGGCAGAGACCAATGTCAGCTTAGGTTAAAAACTATCTTCAATAGCTCTCACTTCTGTGTTTTCCTTCCTATACATCCTAGTCTCCATAATCTAGTTCTTTTTCAATATTTTCTTCTGAGATCTTGATTCTTTTAGCAATCGGTGACATTATTCAGTTAAGCTATTTTATTTTCTGTGACCCTCAAAGTTCAGTCCTCAAACTGGAAGACCTGAAAACGCATTAGCAAAAAACCTTTGATTTTATCAATAGTTACGAGCTATACTTAACATATTAGATATAGCCCACAAAACTGTACCAAATTTTAGTCTCACTTAGTTTTCTTTAAATTCCAAATAGCAAAACACACAAATGGGTCTTCATCATTTCTAAATATAGACATGTTCCTTTCTAAAACCATGCCCTGTCCGCTGTTGCCATCCCCATTCAGCACAGGTGACCTAGTAGGAGCCAGCTCTTGAGTAAGTGCCTTTTTTTTTTTTTTTTTTTTTTTTGGCCATAGGGCATGTGTGTTCAAGGGAGAGAGACAGAGGTGGAGATGAGAGAAAATGAGAAATCACCCCCTAGGAGGGATGGTCATACCACAGTCCCTTCTCCATTCTCTTCATTCCCCTCTTGGGATTTTGGGCACACACATACCTGGTAATTTTTTCAAACCACTGGGGTCCAGGACTCAAACCACAGTTGGCCATGTGGGATCTACCATGCTACCTCCTGGTCTAAGTAAGAGCTTTTTATACTGCCAGATTATCCTTCTTGCCACATCTGTTAACATATTGGAACATAAGACCTCAAATATTTGTTTATTGAATACTTGAATATTTGTTTGTTCTTATATATTTGACATTGCATGACTCTTACAGTGGTACCAATTTCTTTGTTACACTTACTTTCAATGTTGCATTATCATCCCTAAATAAAACAGGTCACTGCCCTGGCTACAACAGTGTGCACTGCTAAGATGCTGTGTTCTGCAGGCTGGGGCTGCATGGGAGGCCCAGGTTTGATGCCTGGTCCAACCTAAAGGCCAAACACTGTATCCTGTGCCTGTAATCCCAGAGATTTGGGAGCTGACAAGAGGATCCAGAGCTCAGCAACATAGTAAGATCCTGTCTGAAAGAGCTGAGGGTGGTGGTGCTCCTTTAGTCCCAGTCCCAGCTGGGAGGCTGAGGCAGGAGGATCAGGAGATCATATGACCCTGTCTTAAAAAAAAGTCACCGAGAGTCTCATGAACACCAAGAACCTTCAGGTGCGTGGACAGATACATGCCTTCAACAGATGTATCTGTTTATTCATTTTTAAAATAATTATTTATTTAACTTTATTCATTCATTTATTTTTTAATTTGATCAGACACACACGCAGAGAGAGAGAGAAAGAGAGAGAGAGAGAAGGAAAGCAAGAAAGCAAGCCACCAAGTCCAGGACTCGAACTGTGGTTGGCCATGTGGGAGGGTGGTTATCATTAAACATATTTCCACCTACTGGCTCCTGTTTATTCATTTTTATCATGGTCCATCCAAGCCCAATCAGAGCGCCATGGTCATGCTTTCTGTTAGTTGGATGCTCCAGTAAGCAGCAGACTGTGAAAGCAGCAAATGGATTGAGTGCACTTCGCCACATTATTGGGATTCTAGCTTACTTGATAAATTCTTTTTATTTTTTTCCATGAGAGAGAGACAGAAACAGACAAAGAGAGAGAGAGAGAGACAGGTACTCCCAACAGGGTTATCACAGGCCAATCCACTGCCAAGTTCAACCAGTGAAAATCCCTGGACACACAAGCATGAGTGCCCCAAGTGTACAGGAAGACCTTGGGTTTGAGTTCCAAGACTTTCTCACGTGGCTTTGGCCAGCATCACAGAGTATGGTACTTCTGTGTCACCCAGCAGGTCTATTTGATGGATTCTTAACTTTTGGGGGACTGTGGGGGAAGTGGCCTTGTGAAGGCTGGAGAGTGGACTGGGTCCTTTGGCAGGGGGATAGAGGAGATTAGTTTATGCTCGCCACAGTCCTCCTACATTGCTTGTTTTCCTTGGAACCTTATTTCAGAAGCTTCCCCATCTCATGACATTCTTTAACCCAAGGATCCACTCAAAATTATGGTAGTCGTTTATTTTTCCAAAACCCAAGTCAGACCCACATTGGCACAGGTGCCACCTCAATGTTTGTGGAATCAGAAGCACCCTGTGTTACAACTTCTAGCTCTTACTCTTTCCTTCTGTTCTTTCTGTGCTCACTTTTGTTTCTCCATATTACTTCTTTAATGGCCACTGGCTTAGATTTGCCCATAGGCAATTGTAAATAGTTGGCACACAAAACCAAAGAGCTGGATATCTCCCCAGTTAAATTTCTTTCTTTGAGATTTGTTACAGTGGCAAGTTACTAAGATATTGTGAGTTTCACATAGGGTATAACGGTATTTTATTCTAATAGTGAGGTCAATAGTGTAACTATGGATCTATATCTTAAAGGCTCACAACCTCATGCAGTGTAGATTGAACTGTAGAGAAAAATTTCATATATATACATATATACATATATATACACACATATGTATATACATATGTGTGTGTGTGTGTGTGTGTGTGTGTATATATATATATATATATATATATATTTAAACTGTGTGTCCTTATGCACCAGGATTGAGAATATAGTGATGAACAAGACAGAAATGTCTCTGGTTTCCAGGAATGGGCATTCTTGGAGCAAAATGGCTCCCTTATTCATTTACTTTTGTATGGATTTACTATAAATCAGAGAGAAAAAATGGTGATGGAAACTGAGAGAATGTGCATTTGCTATGTTCTGCAGTACACCACAGACCTTCAATTGAAAGAAAAAACCCTTTAGAACAAAATATTTCAGATCAGTTACTTTCATTCAGGAAATACATGTTCTTTTTTTTTTTTTTCAAACTAGAAATTACTTTATCACTCTTTGGAATTCCCTCAAATCTGTTATTATTCAAGGTCTCCATCCAATTTCTCTTCAAATTGCCCTATTTGTAGCTTCCAAACCTTAACACATCTTTGCTGAAATGGAGCCTACAAAATGCCTGAGGGGCATAAACTGTGTGGAGTAGAAATGGTATTTAAGCCCTAATGAAATTATGCTGCATTTTGGGTTTATAGGTTCCTTCCTCCACTTCCTTTTTTGGGAGGGAGAGGAGGAGGAGGATCGGAAAAGTGGGAAACACTCTCAATACCTACTTATCACGTTTATTGTCTTCGCTTTACATGCAATTTGCTTGAACTGGTGATTTATGAATACTTCACAGTGCTTTAAGGGATCTATAAACTTTCTTTTTTTTCTTCAACTCTCAAAGAGGTTTCTTTCTGCGGGTCTAATTCTCAAAGGCAGATAAACTAACTATGTCTCTTGTTTCTTCACTGATCTTTCGCCAGAAAAGTGAAAGCGAAGGAAAAGCAAAAGGTTAAAGAAAATAGGGAAGAAAAGAGCGTGGGGCAGAGAGGAAAGGGAGGAAAACGGGAACGAGAAAATGAAGGAGCACTGGTTTGCGGACGAGTAGACCCAGAGCAGCCACAGCGCGGAGCTGCGGGCGCCCACTGGTCCCGAGAGCTGCCAATCGGGGTGTAATCCTGTAGGAATTTCTCCCGGGTTTATCTGGGAGTCACACTGCCGCCTCCTCTTCCCCAGTCGCCCGAAGGAACCCGGAGAAGCAGGCTCGGGAAGGAGGGAGGGAGAGAGCGGGAGAAAGGGGAGGAGGAGGAGGACCCAGGGTGGGAGGTGGCGGCGCGGGAGGAGGAGGGGCGCAGCCGCGTAGCCACTAGCCCGGCTTGCTCCGACGCGCTTCTCTCCAGATACTCCGGGAGCTTCAGCCTCGCTGATCGCGCGCCCCCGTCGCTCTGCCCCCAAACTTCAGCTGCAGCTCCATTTCAAGCCATCGAATTCCTTCCGTAAAATCAGAAACGGAACCGCGCCACGGGAAGGATTCCGCGGAGGAGTAAAAGCACAGCCAAGCGAGAAGAGCTCCAGAGAGCAGCCTTCCCGGAGCACTAACTCCGTGTCAGGAGTGCAGAAACCAACAAGTGAGAAGGCGCCGCGAGCCCCGAGCGCAGCCGCGAGCGGCGGGAGCAGGCTCAGGAGCAGGAAGCGAGCGCCCCAGAAGCCGGAGCCGGAGCTCGGAACCCGAGCGGAGGTCGCTGCGGCTGCGGCGCTCTAGATCCCTCTGCGCGGGCTGCGCCGAGCGCTGAGTAGGCGACTTCGTTTCACCCCGGTTGCAAGCGGTGGCTGGGAGCAGCCGGTCCCCGGGGAATATGCGGCGCGCCTGGATCCTGCTTACCTTGGGCTTGGTGGCCTGTGTGTCAGCGGAGTCGGTGAGTGGGCCACGCGGGTACACGCGCGCTGTTTAGGGTGCTCCGAGCTGGCAGAGGAGCCCGCAGAGAATTGGGGAGCCCCACCGGGGGGATACCACCCCCTCACTTTCGGCCCCCAGGGATTTGTTGGGACAAATGGTCTTGCTCCTTTACCTCTTACGCCCCTTGCCTCAGGAAAACGTTGCTCGCTGGAGTTGCCTGAGGTTCCCGGAGATGAGGGCAGAATTGCAGTGTCTAACCGCAGAGGCCCCTAAAGTCACTCCAAAGTTCTTCGCCTTCGGGAGTCTTGCTGTATAATCCGGGGAGACGCAGGGGAAAGGGCAGTGGGAGGTGAGAGCCGAGAGCCCGGGTAGGGCCCGCCAAGGAACCGGTCGGCTCCTGGCGCTCCGCGAGTCCTAGCGAAGACGTGGAAACTTTGGAGTCCCTTCTTCCATACACCATCCCTCCCTTCAACTCCCCTGTTTGACTGCTAGTTCTGGTGAGATGGGGCGCAGATTTAAGAAACCCGCGAGTGGTCTGAGAGGAAAGTTTGCAAAAGTTCTTTTGTTTGATGGTCCTGTGGCTGGGATGAGGTAACCGACCCTACGTGGAAACGCCGTCTGCAGGGTGCGCGCAACGCGCCTGAAATGCTGAGGCGCAGGCCGCTGGCATCCCAGGCCTCTGACGACCCTTTCTTGTTGACCCCTCAGGGGCACTAGGACGTTTTAATACGGGTTGCACTGGAGTGCGGCAAGTGGGGAGAGGCGGGGTGCGTGTGACACTGCGCTCGGCTTGGGTCGCCTGGCGGCTCCGGGACGGAGACTTCCTCCGGGTCACGATTGCTCTGGGCTGGCGCATCTCTGACCTGCACGCGTCTCTACCTATCTGGGCTGGCTGCCGGCACTCTCTGCTTCTCTCCTCCGCCCCGGGAGTGGGAACTTGGCTTCTCCTTTGGGTCGTGTTTCTAAGGCTGGCGCTTGTAACCCTACGTTGCCCAAAGAGCGCCCTCTAAAGGGAACTGCCTCCTGGGCCTCCTCGTTGGAGGCTGCCGGTACCTGGGCGCCAGGACCTCTGTTCTGCCAGGTGGAAGCCCAAACACCCGGATTCCATCTGCCGCCCCTGTGCCTTTGGGATCTCGGTCAGGGAGTGAGGCTGTTTCTGTCCCTTCCAGCACTCCATGTCCCTCTGCCATCTAATAACTTGTTCATTTCCGATGAACTGAACTGTCTCTTTTAAGACAAATTATATAATCATCTTTAGGTGGATTTGTGAGTACCTCGTCCGTTTTTTTTTTTTTTAATACGGAAACAGTTCAGGTTTGGGAAACGTCTTTGGCATCCAAGCAGCGGGTGGGCTTTCTTCATTAGTGTGGGAGCCTCTGTGAGCTGGCAGGTCCCCTTACGTACGTTTACTTGAGGTCGGTTAACACGTAGAGTTGGGAACTGTACAGATGAGTATTTTGGGTGCTCAGGCTACAAAATAGGAATTCGATCTTTATCAGTATTTCTCTTTCACAAAGGACGCTTAATCCGTTGAGATTAGTAATCTCCCAGGCAGTTAAAAACTTTGGCTCACTGTACACAAAAAGGGAAATTGTCTGTTTATTTTAGAAAAAGTATAATTGCTCATTTTGTTGGGAAATAGGGCAAAGGGACAATTTTCATCTAGTGATTTTCAAGAGTTTGCCGGAAAAGCTGAACAAGGTTAAAAAAAAAAAGGATCTTTTTATTGTTATTTTTCTCTTGTGTGCTGTTCTGAGGTTTGCTAGGAGGTATGTGGGTTTTAGGATTCCAGAGAAATCGTGTTTCTGTCATCTACTTCTCTGGGCTTTTGCATAAATCCTACCAGACTCCTTAAAAAAGTTTTTTGGCTGGACTATACCTGTCTTCCCTGTGACAACTTTACCCTGAAATCTGTATCTTTGGGATTCTAATATTTCTCATTTCAAAGCAGAGTTAGATTCTTTCCAAGTGAATTGCTTTATTGTGATAGATAGTTTTAAGTAGTTGGAATATCATCCAAAAGGGTGATTAGATATTTTTTTAAATTTCAACTTGGAGACTCTTACAGAGAGTCTTTGTTAGACGGTGAGTCAGTCTTTTTCAGTGGAAGTCATGTCAAGGCCCAGAATGGCTCATGTCCATTTAAATTACTTTTCAGACTCTATCTGTATAGCAGCACAAATGCAAAGCGGAAAGCCTTAATTTTTAAAAATTTCGCTGTTAGAGAACATTATTTTCAGTACTCCACATTTTAAGCTGAAAATCACAGCTGTTTTCTGATCATTTAGTAGTCGTGATTATCTGAGCTTGAAGCCTGTCTTTAAAAGGAAGAATGTCTGTGAATTCCTGAGTTTTATACTTGGGGGGGTGGGGTGGGGGGACACAAGTGCTCAGGAACTAAAGCTCAAAGCTGTGAAACGGAACTAGTAGCCCTTCCCTTTATGAATTCTAGAGGCAGCAGGGAAAGCCTGTTCCAAGTGATCCATTCATACTTTCCACTGGCAGGTTAGGACTTTCACTGCAGGAACACCCGGCGAGGGGAAAGACCGACTGAGTGTGGCAGTAGTGATATGCTGCTGTTTTTCTTTCCATTTTTTTACATGACTGTTTATCTTTAGAAATAATATACTGCAGACTGCTATAAACACATCATTTGAGCTGGAAATATGTTTAAGAAAAGGAAGCATTTCAAACTAGTGGAATTTTATAAACATGCTTAGATGTCTGTAAATTAAAAGAAACTGTCAAGTCATTTGGACGCATGCATTACCTCGCAGTGGATTATGAAAAGCAGGCTCTGGAAAATGTGCCTTAGGAAGGAAAAGATAACCGAAAGCATATAGCCTTTTGCAGTTCTCCTTAAAAAAATATTGTGGCCGTTCTAATCATGAAACAAATTACTTTTGTTAAGGACTTGCAGCAGTAGTAGAGGTCATTTAAGAAGGAAAGATCTTAGAAGATCAGGCTTTCAGAAGATGGATGTCCAAGAAAGAATTCGAATTTTCCCCTCTACTCCTGTTTTTGGGGCCTGGTGTATCTAGTTCTGATAGTGCCCACCGTTTGAAGGGCAGCTTGCAGGAAACTGTTTAACATGATCACTCAGATGGTGCTTTGGATAATCATTAGTTTGGGAAGATTTCAAAAGATTAGCTAGTTTTTCCCATGAGTGGAACTGCTTTTCAAGTCTTCAGAGGCCCTCAGAGACCTAACTAGTCCAGATAGAGGTGGCAGGGTATTTTTTTTAGAAAGTCCAGTCAAGCCACCGAGCTACTGGCATGTTTAGTGGTAGTAATCTAGTAGGTCCTGGGAGGAATGCCAGCGAAGAGTCTTCCTAGATTGTCCTTCTTTCATTGCTAAAGGAAGACAGAAGATCTTGCCCATCAGGTTTTTTTTTTTTTTTTGGAGAGGTTTTTGCTATAGGGCGCGTGTGCTCGCTCGCCAGACAGACAGAGAGAGAGACAGAGAGACAGAAAGCGAGAAATCACCCCCCAGGGGGATGGCTACGCGACAATCCCTTCTCTTCCATTCTCCTCTCAGGATCTTGGGCACGCACGCACACGCGCCCAGCGTGAATTTAAGCCACCGGGTCCGGGACACCAACCGCGGTCGACTATGTGGGAGTCCAGTGACATAGCCATTACGCTAACTGCTGGTCCCCCCATCAGTTTCTTCTTCCTAAGGTAGAAGACCCACCATTCATGCCAGTCAACATTACATTCCAATATCTCAACATCCCCTATTTCTCTCATGGACTGGAAACCAAAATAATGTCTTAGAGAGAAGCCAGAAGTAATGGAGAAGAGCCTTTGCTGAAAGCAAGCTACTCTTACTTAACTTTAGTCAACCAGTACTGTCATTTTAATTTGAGTCCTATGGATTTGAATCTTAAAGAAATCCTTGAATTATTCATCTTTGTTGACTTCCACGTCTAATCTGCCTCTAAATCCACCTTTGCACTTATTCCACATTGATTCGGCATGTAGTAGGTGGAATAAAGTAGTGAGTGCAACAGGCAGGTCCTCTCACCTTCCTTTTTTAAAAAAATGTTTTTGAAGCATTTCTTATTTCATTTGTGTTTATAATAATAATTTTTATTATTTAATTCACCAGAGAGACAGAGAGAGGGGAAGTGAGAAAGCAAGCTGCCAGTTCCGGGACTTGAACCACTGTGAGCCATGTGGGAGTCCAGCATCTTAACCACCACGTCACCTGCTGCTCCCTCCTCTTGGAGTTTGCATCCTTCTTGGAGTTTGCATTCTGGTGACTCAGATAGCTTTCCCTTCATTTTTTCCCCCTTTCTTAGGGACATGCCAGCTTGTGTTTCTATGTCAGCAGCCACATAGTTGCCATTCTTGGTCCAAATGGTTGCCTGATGTTAGGTTTGTCCTCTACCACTTTTATCATGTTGCTTGTGGCCCATGAACTTCTGTGTGTACTTGTTATTATGATGGAGACTATATGCCCCCATGGCACATGTGCTTGCCAGAGAGAAAGAGAGAGAAAAAGGGAGAGGGAGAAAACATGCCACAAGCCCTTCCATTTCTCCATCCTGTGGCAATTTTTGGCACACACACACACACACACACACACACACACACGATTAGTATGCTTCTCAAGCTGCCAAGGCTGAGATTTGGACCACTTCATCAGCCATGTGGGATCTGGCTCCTTTAACCACCAACCCTTGGGATTGGGCCCCTCTGCCAGGTTTATAAACTGCTCACCAATAGTGTTCCTTTCTAATTATTCCCCCTTGATTGTCTCCCCCTCTCCCTTAACATCCTGTGTCCTTGGCCAACTTGTTTGCTATCATGGACACTCCCCCAGATATGGTCATCTCTTTAGTATTTCTCCTTTAAAATTCTGTTGATTAAATCCAACCTCCAAATAGCTTTTCATAACTGACTCAGACCTCCCCTTCTTTTAATCCTTTTGTAACTAGTATGGCAGATGATCAGAATCATTGTAAGTATGTAAAAATATGGATCTCAAGGCCTCATGTCAGACCTACATTTTAAGAAGTCTAATTGAGTGTGGGGAGTGGGGAAATCTGTATTTTATAAAGCCTCTCAGATGATTGTGATGAATCAGCTGCATTTGGGAATCGCTGGTTTAGATCACAGGTTACCCCTGATGACATGCTCTTCTGTGTTACTGTTGGGGCTCTGAGCAGTAGCTGGAGTTAGAGCACAAAGAACTTGGGCTTGGGAACTTGACAAGTCAGGGTTCAAATATTTTGCCACTTACTCAGTGTGCTAGAACTTGGAGAAGATACTGAAGCTCTGAGTCACTTTAAAAAAATCACAGAAGAAAGACGTGTGTTTGTGTGCGTGTAAATTGGATCTAAGAATGCCTTCGTAATGTGACTGTTGTGAGGGTAACATGAGGGAGTGTATGAATGATACTTGTGGCAAAGAAGGTAAGGTACTAAGTAGTTTTTTTGTTTGTTTGTTTATTTTTTTTCCTTCCCTCTTGGCTTCTGGTTTCTTGGCTATGAAAAAGGGAGCCATACAGATACATTTTAAAAATTTATTTATTTTTTCCATAAATGAGAGAAAGAGGGAGGGAGAGAAAGGCAGCACCCTCACAGTCTCAATGGCATGATCCACCCCCAGCCAGCCCTGGATCATTAGCATGTGTATGTGTCCAGCCCACTCATGGAAGTCTCTTGACATGAACATGGAACCTTTCCGTGTGGGTTAGGCTTGTGGAACATCTTGTTTTACGATGTAACACCACTGTCTGGCCCCATATGAGATGTTCTATAAGGCTTCTCACCCCTCTGACATTCTAGAGAGGTGAGTTTTCGCTCCCATCAAGATTGGGCACTCCAGGAAACCAGCAGTTAGCGTAATGGCTATGTCGCTGGACTCCCACGTAGTTGACCGCGGTTCGCATCCTGGACCCCGTGGCTTAAAACTCACGCCGGGTGCGTGTGCGTGCGTGCCCAAGAGCCCGAGAGGAGAATGGAGGAGAAGGGATTGCGGCGTGCCCATCCCCCCTGAGGGGTGATTTCTCGCTTTCTGTCTCTATGTCTCTCTCTGTCTGTCTGGCGAGCGCATGCGCCCTATAGCGAAAACCTCTCAAAAAAAAAAATAAAAAAGATTGGGCACTCTGAGGGAAGGGATCACACCTCTGACACCAGTGCCTTGCTGAGCTCAGGTGAGGAGCTAGGTAAACACCTATTGATGCTGCATTCTAAAGTGCACGTGATGGTGGGCCATAGGGGTAATGCTTAGCATGGCACTCCTCCTGAAACTCTGTTCGACTCAGGCCGCTGAAAAAGTATGGTCTCATACACCAGTCCTAGGTGGCCCTGGGCCAGTTTGCCAGTTGTGTTTCCTCTAGAGCTCAATCTTATCAACACTACAGGGTTGGTGTGCAGAATAAACAAGAGGTTGATGCGAAGTCCCAGCACAGCAGCGGTGCACAAACACGCTTCCTCCTGCTTCCTTTGGCTGAATTGAGATTCTGGCATCTTGGAAGGAGAGTTCTACACACTTGGTGGCCTGCGACTCCTTATCTATTGGGTTGTCGGAAGTCATGACACGTTTTTTCATAAAAGAACAGAATAAAATACATTATGACTTTTCCAACAACCCAATAGGATGAGGTGGCCAAGGTGGGGAGTAAATAGGGGGAACTAAGGGTGAGAATGCGTGAAATTTCTCCTTTCAGCCTCCTGAGCAGAGGGTACTGTCGAACAGAATTGTGAATGTCTTTTTCTCAAGTATTCAAAGAATTGGTAGGACTGGGAGAAGGGGAGAAGCCTTAAAGTCTTCGGAGAGTCCCCATATGAATTTCACCTCAGCAGAGGGAGGCCAGCTAATATGCAGTTGGTAATGTGATAGCCAGTTCATGGTCTTGGACTCCAAGCTGTAGAAACATGTTATTAAAGACAAGATATATTTCACATTTCTTGTACCATTGAATCTGTTTTGTGAAAAATGTCACAAAGATGTGCCCTTGGGACCAGCAATTGGCGTAACGGCTATGTTGTTGGACTCCCATGTAGTCTACTGCGATTCGAGTCCTGAACCCGGTGGCTTAAATTCACGCCAGGCGCATGTGCGTGCGTGCCCAAGATCCCGAGAGGAGAATGAAGGAGAAGGGACTGTGGCGTGGCCATCCCCCCTGGGGGGAGATTTCTTGCTTTTTGTCTCTCTGTCTTTCTGGCGAGCACATGCTCCCTATAGCAAAAACCTCTCCAAAAATAAAAGATGTGCCCTTTACAGAGCATTTTGATGTTTATTTTTCTTTTCATGATTATCAGGTATATTAAATACAAATAGTACTGATATTTGAAGAATGTACAATTAATAGAATTCAGTCTCATGGTAGGAGTGACATTGGAACAAAATATATAATTATTAGCGATAAAGTATTTTTTCAATATTTTCCAAAATGGAAAAGCTTAAATATATTTTTTGTATATATATATATATATATATATATATACTATTTAGATATTATTATGAAATATAAAGACAGTAAAATAAATGTACAACATTTAAGTCAAGGCAGAAGAGAAGTTTTGGATATATGTAATTAGCCATCTCAACCCCATTTCTTCAGTTTCCCCATTTATAAAACGATAGAGTTGAACTAGAGGAGTTCTTGTCTTTAATACTTATTTTTTGTATGCTTCTGGTTTTGATTGGAGAAGTGCTAAAATTAATCTGTCAATAAGTAATTATTAAGTCCCTGTCAACAACTTCTGATTTTATTATTGCAGCAATGAATTCTTTCATTCACATTATAGAAAGGTAAGTCATTTCTTAGAGGCGATGGTACTTGATAATACTTGAACTGAGTATTTGCTGCGTATACATTAAGAATAAAGAATTGTATACATTATTCTTTATATTTTTTATCTAATAGCTAGTGTCTTCTCATATATTTTCTGTATAACCAGTATGGCACAAAGGCCAGTCAATATGGTGGAAATCACTTTCATTTGAGAGAGAAGCAAACATGACTTGTTGATGTAATTTGGGGGAGGCGTTAGTCTCATACAGTGTCTCGGGCTCATTTGGTTTCAGGCTTGGAATTCCATTTTTAGAGTGGGGCCTTTTCAGGGTGTCTTCCATTTGGTTCCTCTCTAGAGCCCTTGAACATAGTCTTAGTGCTATGGACACTACAGTAAGAAATGAAAAATGAGCAAGCCACTGTAGTTACATGGATCAGAACCTGAGCTCCAGAGTTTAAGGCCTGCCTGCGCTTGAATATACTTACTGTGTAACCTTGGGAAAATCTCTTAACCTCTCTGTGCTTGGTTTTCTCGGCTGTAAAATGGAATACCCAAAACGAGATTCTTAGGATTATGTGAGAGACGAACTAGGTAGAAATTTTTTTTTTTTTTTTTTTTTTTGCTGTAGGGTGCTGCTGAAGAGAGACAGAGAGAGAATGTGAGAAATCCACCCTCGGGGGTGGGGGGGAGATGACCATGCTGCAATCACTTTTTCATTCTCCTCTTGGGATTTTGGGCACACATACACACACATGTGTCCAGTGTTGGTTTCAAGCCACTGGGTTCAAAACCCAAACTGCAAGTCGGGCATGTGGGAGTCCAGCACCTTAACTACCACACCACCTGTTGGTCCCCGAAGAAGCATGTCCATGCTCTGTGTCATGTGTATGTTATAATTCCTGGTCTTGCTTTCCTGAAGAATAGAGGCTTGGCACACACACCACATGAGCTCATCTGAAAAGCTCCAGCCAAGAGGGTAGCTCAGGACAAGCATGATAGATCCTGCTCTTCCATAGCTGGAGCTTTCTTTCCTGTTCTGCGGTGGACTAGTTCTTTGTTGGGATATTGAGCATATGTTTGTACTCAGCTTCTTTCTAAAAGTGGGCGATGTAAGAAAATATGCCATTTATTAGCTTTGGCCTATGAAAGGTTCCTTACAAGGAGTGTATGAATTCATAATAGTTAAGATGTGAAAAGCCTATCTCTTCCAGTGATTTTACCTTTATAAATCTGTCCAAAGGAAATCCTCGTAGCTGAGTAAATAGTGTTTTTATAAATGTGTTTATTGAAGTCTTATAATAGTTAAAAACATGGAAACAACCTGACTTTACAAATATTAGAAAAATGGTAAAACAGAAGATTCTGACTCATACATTAAATATGTAGTCATTAAAATGTATTTGAAGAAGACCAGCAGATGACATAATGGTTATGTTCCTGGACTCTCATGTAGTCAACTGCAATTTGAGTCCTGGATTGGGAGGCTTAAAACTCACACCGGGCACCTGTGTGTTCATGCCCCAAATCCCAAGAGGAGACTGGAGAAGAGACTGCAGTGTGGGACCTTTTGGGGAGTGATTTCTCACCTTCTGTCTCTTGGTCTCCCTCCACTTCTCTGGCAAGCACATGTGCCCTATGGCAAAAATCTCTCTTTTAAAAAAATGTATTTGAGGGACCAGTAGTTAGCGTAATGGCTATGTTGCTGGACTCCCATGTAGTCGACCGCGGTTCGCGTCCCAGACCTGGTGGCTTAAACTCACGCCGGGTGTGTGTGCGTGCGTGCGTGCCCAAGATCCTGAGAGGACAATGGAGGAGAAGGGGTTGTGGTGTGGCCATATCCCCTGGGGGGTGATTTTTTGCTTTCTGTCTCTCTGTCTGTCTCTGTTTTTCTGGCGAGCACACGTGCCCTATAGCAAAAACCTCTAAAAAAATGTATTTGAAGGATGTTTATAACTTGGAGACTATTTACAGTACACCAAAAATGTTATATCAAATTATGTCCAGGATTGGCCCAATAACCTAGTGGTTAAGGGAGCTGGATCCCATATGGCTGACTGTGGTTCAAATTCTGGCCCTGGTAGTTTGAAAAACACATGTGTGCATGCCCCCAAATCCTGATGGTTTGGAGGAATGGAGAAGCAGCGATTATGGTGTGACCAAGTTCCATGGAGGGGTGCTTTCTCCTGCTCTCCCTCTGGGAAGCACACTGTTCTGAGGCAATTAATTAAAAAGACTATGTAGAGTAAGACCTTAGTTATATTAATTATGCTAGTAATGAGCTTTTTAAAATAAACAGCATGTGATAGACTTGCAGAGAACTAAAAACACACATATACCTGTTAATATAAGTAAACTGGGGACATGGGAATAAGACGGGTAGATTGTGGATATCCTTGTGATATTCACTGTAATTTTATAAAACGTTACCATTGGGGGAAACTAAGTAAAGTGTACAAGAGATCTCTCTGTTTTGTTTCTTAAAGCTGCTTGTGAACCTACAATTATCTCAAGAAAAGTTTCAGTTAAAAAGAAATTAGGCACCAGACCTAGAGAGTTTTAGGTAAATTCTGCTGATCCTTTAAGGAATGGATTATTGTTGTTCCAGAGCTTAGATAGAAGACTCTTCTTTTTCATTTTATGAGGTTAGCTTCATGTCAAAACCAGACAAGAGCACAAGAAAACAAATCTATAGTCTAATTATTGTAGATGCCAAAATGTTACATGGGGTATTATCAGACTGAGTATAGCAGCTAATTAAAATAATGATGAGCCCAAGTAGGAACTAAGGAATTTAACATCAAAAATGCAAGGCAGTTATTAATAGTTTAAGAGAGAGAATAAAATGATTTGATCATCTCAATAGATGCAGAAAAAAAATCTGATAAAAGTACATAAAATTTTTAATATATGGGACCAGATGCAACTGAGTCCACTTGAGTGATTTTCCTGAGGCCTCTCTCTACAGACTGGGCACCAGGTATATCTGTGGTCTGGGCTGGCTCTGGCCAGGGTGGGATTGCAGTGTAGGTCCTTTTGGTGGTGTTCTCCCTTCTCATGGAATAAATAAACGTTAGAAATGTTAATATAAAGAAACTTAAATTATGGTTAGCTTGAGGCTTACTATGTTAGGGATAGTACATCTGTGCTGACGACTCAATTCACTTGACATGTTTAGGAACCAAAAGGTCACTGTTTACTGAGTTGTTAGGCAACAGTCCCTACTTGCACAGATGACAGGTGTGTGACAGCCCAAAAAAGGTTGGGTCATAACATATATAGATTATAATTCACAGGGAGTTGTAGTTCTAGAGTTACCAAGGTTCAGTTGTATGGTCTCCTAAATTAAGATAATGTAGAAATGATCTTAAAAATTTCAGAGTCCATTGAATTGGGGTTCACTTATTGGTATTAAAACCTATACGATTTAGGGGAAGTTTCTTGTCCTCTCCATGCGTATTTCTTCCGTGTAAAACTAGGGATTATAATATTTTGCTTTTGTGTTATTTTAAAGATTAGCTTCAATAATGACTGAAAAATCTAATACAAACCTGGGAACCAGCAGTTAGCGTAATGGCTATGTCGCTGGACTCCCACGTAGTCGACCGCGGTTCGTGTCCCGGACCCGGTGGCTTAAAACTCACGCCGGGCGCGTGTGCGTGCGTGCCCAAGATCCCGAGAGGAGAATGGAGGAGAAGGGATTGCGGCGTGACCATCCCCCCTGGGGGGTGATTTCTCGCTTTCTGTCTCTATGTCTCTCTCTGTCTGTCTGGCGAGCGCACGCGCCCTACAGTGAAAATCTCTCCAAAAAAAAAAAATCTATAGTATTTCCATATACAATCAACAAGCAGACAGAGACAGAACTGAAGAAAATAATCCCATTTACCATAGCCACAAGTAATATGAGATACTTAGGAATAAAACTAACCAAGGAAATCAAAGATTTCTATAAGAAAAACTATGATAACCTTATAAAGGAAATCAAAAAGTACACAAAAAAGTGTAAGGACATCTCATGTTCCTGGATTGGAAGAATTAATATAATCAAAATGGCAATCCTACCCAAATTAATCTACATATTTAATGCAATCCATATAAAATTATGATATTCTTCACAGATCTAGAAAAGACAATCATAGAATTTGTCTGGAATTATAAAAGACCACATATTGCCAAAGCCATTCTGTGCAAGAAGAGTGGAATAGG
>NW_006198305.1:3531095-3557495 GCF_000334495.1 Tupaia belangeri chinensis
GGGTTGTAGGGAATGTTATGACATGGTTTTCCTATGCAAAAATGCCTCATGATTTTTCCCAACAATCCAATAGCTTTTAAGTTTTGTGATTCTGGGGAACCAGCAGTTAGTGTAATGACTATGTCGCTGGACTCCCAAGTAGTCGACTGTGGTTCGCGTCCTGGACCTGGTGGCTTAAAACTCAGGCCGGGTGCATGTGCGTGCGTGCCCAAGATCCCGAGAGGAGAATGGAGGAGAAGGGATTGCAGCGTGACCATCGCCCCTGGGGGGTGATTTCTCGCTTTCTGTCTCTATATCTCTCTCTGTCTCTCTGTCTGGCGAGTGCACGTGCCCTATAGCGAAAAACCTCTCAAAAAAAAAAAAGTTTTGTGATTCTGGACTATATTATCTATGTATAAATATGTATGCATATGTTTTGTATTTCTCACTTGAATTCTGACTCTAGACACCAAAGGATGTATATTTTCACAAATTTAGGACCAATTTATTTTCTACAGGTCAGAATATGAGGCTAAATTATACTTTTACCCCCATTATGCATGTTTTCTAGCTAAAGCACAGTAGACTTGCTTACCAGTTAAAAATTTAGTTAAGACTGGAAAATTTATGGTAGTTCTTGGGATTATAATTGTAAGCTGCTTAAAGAATGACAATATTGAAACTTTAAACTGTAAATAATGATTTATCAAGGCTTATTAATGAATTAAAATCTTAGCTTTGTGTCCCACTTCTCAACTCATTTATATAAGAGTGGTGTTTTTGATGTGATTATAGTAGATTTGATTAGATTTTGTAATTATCCCAATTAGTTATTAAATTAAATTTTATGTTTGGTAAGTCAGTCAGCTAATAGTTGACACATAATCCATGTACCAAAGGTCTTGCAGTTGAAAAGAAATTATGACATGGTGCCTGTCTTCAGGCAACTCTTATCTACCTATTGATTATTTAGGGTAATTGAAAATGAGTTGGGCTTTTCTTTAACATATGTACCTTATGTAAAATATGCATCAGGTTTTTTGTTTTTTTTTTTTAATCTAGTTGGATTTATCTAGCAACCAAGACTGCCAGAAAAACAAAAGCAAGAATGATAAGAAGAGCCCCTTAGAGAAGAGAAGTCATTAATTTCCTAGGAAAACAAAAACAAAACCTTCCCTGACAGGCACAGTGTGATGGAGAAAAATATCAGAATTCTGTCAATGACTTGATGGCATGTGATTTTCATGTTTTTCATTTTCGCTATCTGTTCTCCAGAGACAGACTTCAGAATAGTTAAGTGTACAAAAACTTCAGAATAGTTAAGTGTACAAAAACTAGAAGGAGCAGGACATTTTTTAGAACCTGAATAATCTATTAATGTTTATATCAGGGGAGGAAAGAAACATTACATTTCACTTAGTCTTTCTCCATATTCTGTGAGATTTGGACTCTTAAGAGATAAAAGCTGAAACTTTTATTATTTGTTCAGTTAAGGCCTAGTAGATTTAGCAGTAGTGAAAAGGTATAAAACTTGTGGTATAATTTTCATTATGTTCTTCGGATTCTGCTTTGTTTCAATCCTTTAACAATGCGGTTTAGAACTGGGATTGACTTTTAAAAGGATTAACAGAGGTTAAATGATTTGTCCAAGATCACATAGCTAATTAGTGGCAGAGTTGTAAATTGAACTCAGTAGGACATCTGATTTATTAATATGTTTTCTTCCCATAAAACACTCCTTTTCTGGCTCTTCTTTCTCATTTCTCACATTAATGATTAGCAACTAAGTCTCTATGAGGAGACTTCAAAAGTTTGTAGAAGAATGGAATTAAAGTATGAGTTTATTTGGGTACAGACAACAATTTTGAAACCCATGATATTTTTTATAATACAATGTTTTTCATGAACGTATTGAAGATCCCCGTCCTCCCACCACCCCCATACTTCTGGTACGTTTGACAAATAGATGACATACTCAATGGAGCACACATTATACGTGTATACTTAGCATTGATGTGGTTATGTTTGTGCAGATGAATAATTCAAAGTGATGTTTAGATCATTTCTCAATTTCTAGCAAAAATTGTGCTTCAAGTAATTCCTTTACTTGTTTGTGACCCTTCTGGCTAATATGGGAGGAGCAGTCAGAGCATTGAGATTTAGAAGACCCAGAGAGATCAGGGACTGAAATAAAGTTGATCTGTAAATCTCAGCCAGATCATGTAGACTTGTAGGCACAGAAAAGGCAATAAAAGCTCCCTTGGTGATAAGAATCAGGACTAGAAGCAGAATCCTCATGAATTAATACTGCATTTTTTTTTCTTTTTTCTTTTTCTTTTTCTTTTTTCTTTTTTTTTTTTTTTTGGTGAGAAGGGGAAGGGATGCTATGTAGGTTGAAGGAAAAAGTCCACTTCTCAGATTTTTATACTTATGTCACTGTCTTTATGGAATGGAGTCTGAAGCATGTATGGCCCAGGTAAAATAATTTTTGCCCACTTCCTTTCACCAGTGTAGGATGTGAGTTCATCTTTTCTTTCAACAGTTTGCTCTTGAGTACTGCTTTTATAATATCAGTGTAAAATAAATACAAAGGTACTTCAAAAAGTTTGTAGACAAATGTGATTTAAGTATGAGTTTGTTTTGATGCAAAACTTTTGTAATCCATGTATAGTATTTTGTAATACACATTTTATATGAACTTTTTGAAAATTCCCTTGTATTTAAGTCAAACCTTTTCAGGAAATAGGTATGCAATGATATTTTTAAGAAAAGGATTTTATTTATTTATTTTTTAAGAATTATTTAATTTAATTGTTAATTTATTGTTACTAATTTTAAATTTGATCAGAGTGAGAGAGGAAACGTGAGAAAGCACGCTGCTAGGTCTGGGACTTGAACCACAGTTGGCTATGGGGGATTCCAACTCCTTAACCACTGTGCCTCCTGTCAGCCCCAGCAAAGGATTTTATTAGAAGGTAGTAACATTAAAAATTACTACACTGATCTCCTACTTTGGACTTAGAAGTATGATAGGCACTTTCCAGTCACTATCTATAATTGTCTCACAACTGTTTAGCCTTAGTATAGGCCAAGGTTGTATTTCATGTGGCCCAACTGAGGTGAGATTCTGTCTTTCTAGATTTAAATAGTCCTACATGATGCTATAACTCTTCAAGATAGCAGCCAAAGTGTTTAAGTTTTTTCATTTTTCAGCATAGTCTGATGGTTGCAGCCCCAAATAATGAAGTGTCAGAGACCCTTCATCCGCTTAATGGTCCTGGTGATGGACACCCTGGATTTTTTTCTTACCAGCATGTAGGTTTGATGGCTTTTCTCCACAGATTTCAATCTGGCAATGGGAGAATTTAGGAATAAAATTAATGGGAATCTCCTTAAATCCCAGCTGTGCTGTTTTTGATTCTATGACAGACAGGCTACTTAGTCTCCCTATGCCTCAATTTTCACGTCTGTAAAAAGAAGGCAGTCCTAGTAACTACCTCATAGACATGCTGTGAAGGTTAATGAGTTAATGAGTGTCAGCACTTTCAAGACTGCCGGGCGTAGAATCTACACTAGAGCCTCAGTATTGACGATGGATGACTGAAATGTGACTAATTTAATTAGAGATGTTGAGAAAAGAAGCCTGGGTTCTCTTTTGAGGTATTCATTTCATGTCCGTTGCAATGTTAGCATTGTAGAATTAGGAAGTGCTTGCCTTCTTCCGGTTTTTCCCTTTTCTGTCCTTTTCTCCTGACATTGTTTTTGGTAGTTCAGCCTTTTCTCTGATAATGATGTTGGTGGATTATACATTTGAGAGTTCTTCAGACAGAAGCCTAAAACTTAAGTTTATCTGAGTATGTCTTTCAAAAATGGAAACATTTCCCTTTCTGAAGTAAAACTTTCCTCAATGGAACAAAGGATACTTGTCTTATTGGCCTGGTGCCCCAAGAGTGCCTTTGGTCAGTTTATTAGATTAACCCTAGTTCATACTTTGAACTGAGAAATTGTGTGTTTTACTGATTGGAGATGCATTCTATGACTTGTGTGCATGTACTGATCTTGTGTAAGTCCTACACATGTGTCTTAATGGTGGTCCTTTTTCCATAACTACACTTAAGTTCAGCAAATTGGACCTGATTCAAGTCACATTAGTTCTAAGGAGCTGTGTTGTTTCCAGCTGAGGTAGGAAGAGAAAGTGTTTTAGGCAGTCCTGTGAATAAGAAGGCTGAGTAGTCTTTAGTTCTTACTTAAGCAAAAAAGCAGCAGCCCATTATCTTATCTATTCATAGTTTACTTTGTTCAAATGTCTAATTTGGGAGCATGTTTGCCTTCACTCAGCTCCTAAAAACCAGTATTTTCTAGCCATTGAATAAAGGGGGATATCTTTAATTGAGTCAGAGAACAAAATCTTGTTTAAGAATTTTAGATTTCTCGAAGCTTTTAAGAATTGTTCTGCAGGATAATGTTAAAATGCTGACCCCTTAGAAACTGCCACTCAACCTGCATCTGTCCAACAGTAGAGTTGGGAGAGGGATTTTTTTTTTTTTTTCCAAGAAAGCTGTTAAAATGAGCCATTTACTTTGATTCACAGACTTTTAAACCCAATTTGTCTGTCATGCCTAGAATAAAATTCAACCTTGCTATCGCTTACGTGATGATAGGGTTAAATGCGTCTTTATAATGTATTAAGCATGTACATAACCTCATCATAGAATGAAGGGAATGGAAATGTGAGTTTTCACCCTTCTTGTCAGGAGTGTATCCCCGATACATAGGTGTTCCAGAGCATTGATATAATACAATTAATAAATAGAAGTTTTTTCTTTTTTTTTTCCTCAGTAGAAATTGATCTCTGATACAAGGACTCATTAACTCCAGCAATAGGTCAGTGGTTCTCAAAGTATAGACATATTTGCAGCATTTGCATCAGCTAAGGACTTGATTGGTAGAATGCAGATTCTGGGCTTCATTCCAGACTAGTTGAATTGGAAACTCCTGTAGAGCCCAGCAATCAGAGATTTAAAAAGCACTCTAGGGGGGCCAGGAGGTGGTGTGGTGGTTAAGGTGCTGGACTTTCACATGGTTAACGGTGGTTCGAGTCCTGGACCTGGTGGCTTGTTTTCCCACTTTCTCTCTCTCTCTTTCTCGTGCATGCCCTGCAGGAAATTTAAAAAATAATATTAATGATAAATAAAATTAAATAAGTCTCATCTTTGAGGTATGGTTGATATTAAATGAGCATGATCTTGGGACGTAGTTTATCAGTATTTTTGTTTTTCACACTGCTTTGGTGATTTTAAGTGCACAGTTAGGTGTGGAGGCCCAAGACATGGGCCTGACTGGCAGCGTGGGTATCACCTGGGAGGCTCCGTAGGAAGCCAAAACTTCGAACCCCTGCTAAGACTTACTGAATTGCAATTTGCATTTTAACGAGATTCCCAGTGACTCATGAGCATCTCAAAGTTGTGAAACTCTGCTTTATAGAAATAGTGAGTTTCCTTTATAGAAGTAAGTCCCTAAAACACCCTTAATTTAAACGTTTTGTGAAGAGGCAGAAGAGCTTCTTTGGCTTCTGCTTAGCAGTTACTCAGGGAGTCAACCATTGGAGGGAATGGGATGGTCTAAGTAGCTATGTCTTAGAGGACCCAGGAGCAGTTGGGGTAGCAAGAGCCCAAGGGGTAGCAACAGCCCAAAGGAGGCTATTGAGTAAGTGACAGCAGGCAAGACACTTTCAGGTACAAGGAACAGAAATCCTAACTCAGATTGGCTTAAGCAATACAAAGGAACTTTTTAACTCAGATAACAGAAAAGTTCAGGAATCTTGCTGTCCTCAGGTCTGGCTGTATCGAGAGATATACGTGATTTTTCTTTTTTTTTTTTCAATCAGGCCTCAGGTTTTATATATTTCTCCATTCCAACTTGCCTTTGTTAGGCTCACTTCCAGGCCTTATAGAATCTAGGAAAGAGCTAAGCCCTTAGAAAGAAATGTCTTAAGAATAGATTTATTTCTCTTTGACAAACTAGCACAAAGATTTGTGCTCATATGCAGCCTTATCTGTGATTTCAAGGTGACCACTCCACCCTTAACTGCCTCCCAGTCAGGAGAAAGAGTCAAGGGAAGGACATACTCTCTCTCTTTTTAAAATAATCATTTAATTTTATTCATCATCATTATCATTTAAAAACAGAATTATTTATTTATTTAATTCATTTGTTATTATTATTTTTTAATTTGACCAGAGAGAGAGAAAAGGAAAGTGAGAAAGCAAACTGCCCAGGTCCAGTACTCAAACCGTGGTTGGCTATATGGGAATCCAGCGCTTTTAACTACCACACCACCTGCAAGCCCCATCATTATCATGTTTTCAATTTGACCAGAGAGAGACAGAGAGAGAAAAAGGGAAAATGAGAAAGTAAGCTGCTAGGTCCAGGACTCAAACTGTGGTTGGCCATGTTGGAGTCCAGAGCCTCACCACCATGCCATCTCTCCACATATTCTTTTTCTTTAAGATCACAGCCTGGAAGGGTAATATATGACTTCCTGACCCTGGTCACGTGTGACACTTTGGAAATACAAGTGGAGAAAAAGCATGACCTGCTTCACATGGACGATGATAGGAAAGGGCTGGTTTTCCAGAGAGAAATGGAGGGACTGATACCTGAGGGAGGAGACACTGTCTCTTCCCATCACCTGTGCTCTGACTGCCCTCCTGTAACTTCTTTTTTCCCTTTGAAGTTTAGTCTTTGCCTTACCTGATTTTGCTAGGATAAAATGTTTGGCACACACAACTATTTGCCTCTGGCTTTTGCACCCCTGAGGAGCAATCTTCTTGAACATTGGATCTAATGTAGCCATTTGTCTCTGTGTACATTTCTTTGGTGACACATTAAATAGCAGGCATAGTACAGTGTGAGCTTACCCTCACTCTTAATTGGCATTTGGACCAAGACAAGAAACGGAAGTGGAGCAGCAGGTGAGAGTGCTAGAGTGGGGGTGGGGGGTATTTATCAACTTAGGTATGGAGTATTCTAAGACTATAACACATTAGATAAAAGGCATTGAAGAAAAATTAATTTGTGGAGTTTAATAAACAAAGGAGACTATAGCAGTGTGCTTTTGATCTTCTGATGTTTTATTTTAACGGTTGGTAAATATGAATAAAGGAATATCTTTGGTAAATGCTCTTTTAAAGTATTCTAAATTAAATGATTTGAATCTTTCACTGCTAAGGATTATATAAATAGAAGCTGTTGGTGCATCAAACAATGATGAGTGTTAGAAAAATAATAAAATGAACTGTGTTTACTGTCTTCTCAAAGTTTTGTTCCCTTTAATGTGTGTTTTTTTTTTTAATCACTTATTCATTGCACAAAGGATTTGAGGTGATTTCCGAGACTGAAGGCCTTTTCCACAGACTTTGGAAGAAATGATGCACCTGATTGCATTATACTCATACTCGACCCCTGCATTCTAAACGTGTACAATGTAACATTGTTTTTAAAAACGTTTTGGCAATCTTAACTTTTTAATAGCATGTTATTTTGAATATATATACTATTTTTCTATCATTTGGTAGTCTTAAGTGATAGAAAAATAGTACATATATTCAAAATAACATGCTAAAATAAATAACATGGAAATCCAAGCCTCTCTGCCGAATCCGTAACGATTGCTTATTGTCCTTTTAATAAAAATGTGGATTCTGGGCACATCTGATGTAAATGAATTAAATTTTCATTTGCCCAGAACTTTGTGTATTCGTTAATAAGGTTTTACCCGAAACACTATTGTTAGTTTAATAAATATTAAGAGAACATTTGTGATCTGCCTCCTGGTGTTTTTTGTTTCTCTTCCCAGAGTCTTAACTACTCTTGTGAGTCTTTACCGGCCGCTTTTGTTGTTTCGTGCCTTGAGGTATCAACAGAGACAGAAAACCCAGAAGATTCAAACACATTCCATACCATAAACTATTTACAAATGCCTTTAATATTCATTCAATAGAACCTTTTAGTTTAGTTAACATAGAACTATTTTCTTTTAGCATTCTACATATGCAGGGGGTTGTGTTTTTATTTTACTGGAAATGTAAAAGATGACAGAAAAAACATACTCTGGAAGGGTCACCATCTAACTAGAACAGAAGGCGATAATGTAATGACTTGTATCTGACAAGATCTTATATTCTTGTGGATAATCAGGAGTGAGGGGTGAAGACTTGCAAGGAGGTAAATCTTGATTGAATAACAGGGAAGACCTTCAGCCATAGGGAGGGTCCATGCCTGGACGGAAGCAAGCATGTGTTCAATGGTCACTTATTTGGGGTCTTTGGAGGAGATTCAGGCCATCAGCTAGTTGGGGAGATTAGCTGACTTTTACAGCCTCCTTGTAAAATATTCTTTTGTTCTTATAGTATTTTCTTTTCTTTTCTGGTAACTTGGTCTGACTGAGGCTAGAGATCTTTTCTTGTCTTTAGTTGAAGGACAGTGGCATTCTAAGACCTACTTTCTGTTAGATTGATGGCAAAACATCATTTTTTGCCATATTTAGGGGATTAAGTCATCAGTGAAATTGACACTGCCTCAAACTTCAAGTGACCCTAACAGGCACTTAACCAGGTAGAATAGCCAACTTGACTGTTTGAGACAGAGGTGTGTACCTGGGAGACCACAGTTCCAGGTACACCTCAGCACACAGTGAGTGGCCTTCATAAGAAAAGGGGCCACTGCCCACCTGACAGGAGAATGGGGAGGCCCTCTTAATTTCCCAAGCGTTCACCCCTCTGCTTTGCCACATGGATCAGGTAGCCTTTCCGGACTGGGCAGGCTGGTTGGGCTGTGACTTGATCAGCCTGACCCATGGGTCATAGTGTGAAGTTTTCTTTGTGAAACCTCAGTGAGCCTTGTGAAAAGCACCACTGAAAATCAGGATGATAGGAAGAAGGACTCTAGGTTAGGAAGCATTTTTATTCCTTTTTTTTCCCCAAATAGCATTCTCTTCCTTGTTTGCTTCTTTCTAAACTTTTTTTTCTCTTAATTTCTTTTTAAACTTTTTTTCCTTTTAATTTGCTAGAGGGTGTGTATGCTCACTGGAGGGAGACAAGAGAGATTGGGGGATGTGTGTGAGAAAGTACCCCCATGGGATGGCCACACTGCAATCCCTTCTCCTCCATGTCTCTCTCCCTTGGGGATAAGGACTCACTGGATCCAGGACTCGAACCTCCCAGTCAGCCATGTGGGATCTGACCACCTTAACCATTATGCCACCGGCTGGCCCTCATTTCTTTCTTTATTCCTGGTGAGGCAAGAGAATGCTGGACAGGCAGCCAGATTGACTTGGATTTATAGGCTGAACTTTCTCTGCCAGTAATCACTATGACCTGGACAAACCACTCACCTTTTTTTTTTTAAATTTATTTCTTCCCATGAATGAGAGAGAAGGAAAGAGACGGTACTCCCAATAGAGTCTTCATTGCCTCAGTCCAGCCCTGTGTCACCTCATCATCACAGGCTTGTGTGCCTGGCACACTCAAGGAGGTCTTCAGACAGAGCCTGAATCTTTCCTATGTAGGTCAGCCTTGAGGGCATTGCATTTCACTAGGACTCCCCACCTGCCTCCCTTCCCCCCAACCACTTTGCTCTTGGTTCCCTGTCTGTAAAATCAGCTAGTCTCTGCAGCTAAGCATTGGTTAGTTCTCTCATGGCTACACTTTCTCATTTTTTTAAGGAAATCACCCCCCTACCCTCTTTCTGCCTACTGCCTTGGAATAAAGTTTAAAATTCCAGTCCAGGCCAGGCCTTAACAGTGTGCTCTATTCTCCTCTCTTTGCCTTTGCCAGCCAAGTAAATTGGTTACAGTTGTCATTTAGAATGCAGTAATCTTTCATGACTAACCATTTCCTCTCTTCGGGATGCCACTTCATCTCGCTGCTGCTCAGATTCCTTCCTCCTAGATAGGAGGATGGAGTTTGCTTTTGATACGGGAAATAGAAGTTGGAGTAGGAGATGAAGTTCTCACTGTAGGAGAAAATGCTGTCCACCTGTCTGAGACAGGAAACAACTGGGATGTGAAGGCCAGCAGTTCATGTTCTCTATGAAAATTCCCAGCAGATTTTTTTTTAATTTTATTTCAGGCTCTGATTATTATACACTAGATAAATAGTGTCTCGGATTCTAATAGTTCTCTTACAAACCAAGCAGGTGAATGTCTTTCACAGAGATCATTAGGCAGGCCTGCATGGCCTAGTGGTTAAGAGAACCAGATTCCACATGGCCAACCATGCAGTTCAAGTCCTGGACCTGAGGGTTTGAAAAAAACATCAGGTGGGTATCTGTGCGTGCCCAAAATTTCAACAGGAGGAGACAGGATTGTGGTGTGGTCATGCCCCAATAAGGAGTGCCTTCTCCCTCTCCCTCTCTCTCTGTCTCTCTGGCAAGTGTATACATCTTCTGCCAAAATTCAAAAAATAAAAATAAAAGAAAGAAAGAGCCAGTTCCATCGCCTAATGATTAAAGGAACTGGATCCCATGTGGCTGACTGAGTTCAAGCCCTAGCCCTATCTGGTTGAAAAACACAGCCCTATCTGGTTGAAAAACACACCAGGGGTACGTATGTGCATACCCCAGATTCCAGCAGAAGAAATGGAGGGAAGGGAACAGCATATGACCATGCCTTATTGAGGGGTGTTTTTCTCCCTTTGTCTCTCTCAAGAGTGCACACGGCCTCTGGCAAAATTAAAAAAAAAAAAATCATGAGACTGTGAGTATTGTTTTCTGGGGCTCAGGGAATTGGTGAATTTCCACTTCTAAGGCTGACATTTCACCCTGTGTGATGTATCCAGAAACTTGTTATTTATTGATTTAAAAGTTTATTTATTTATTTCTTCTGAGAGGAGAGACAGACAAGCACCTCTACTGGGCCCCCATGCCATGGTATACCTTCATCTCAGCTGGCCGGGTCATGGGCACATGTGGTGCCTAGTGTGTTCAGGCCGGTCTCCCGATGCAAATTTAGGACTTCCTGTGTGAGTCTAGCCGCACCATCACTGTGCTCCCACTTGGCTTCTATCCAAAACTTGTAAATTTTAAAATCTTCCAAATGTCTGCGAAATTGTAGGCAGGAATGATTGTAGGCAGGTAGAAAGTGCTGCCTAGCTGGGATCATGACGCCCACCAATTTATGGCTCAGTAGCCCCAGGACTGACCAAAGAAGCCAGGGTGTGCTGGAGGAGGAGCCTTTCCAGGCTGATGGGTCTCCTTGTCCCAGTGCTGTCTTCACATTGCTCTCTTAGTATCATCCTGGGATGTGTGGTGATTTGTCAGGAATGCGTGTTCTTGGCTTCCACTCTAGATGCTGCTTTTTAAATTTTTTCTTTTTTTTTTTTTGGTAAGATTTTTGCTGTAAGGAGCATGTGCTTGCTAGAGAGACAGCGATGGATAGAGAGAAAGTGAGAAATCACCCCCAAGGGGGTGTGGTCACACAGCAGTCCTTCCTCCTCATTCTCCTCTCCGGACTTTTGGGCATGAATGCACACTTTACCTGGCATGAGTTTCAAGCCACCAGGTCCTGGACTCAAACTGCATTCGGCCATGTGGGAGTCTAGCACCTTAGATACCACACCACCTGCTGGCCCCTAGACCCTGCATTTTAATGTGGCTTAAACATACTGAAGTTACAGAATCAACTGCCTTGGGCTGAGAAACCAGAATATTTGGAATGGCTTTCTGTGGACCCCACCTAAATGCTAATCTTTTTGGTATTTTTAGTTCTAGGTCTGAGGTCTTCTACAAAATACAAAATTTGACACTGAGCTAAGCATTAAATATACTAAACATTATCTGGAAATTATATCTTAAAAAAATAAACTATTTAGCCATGAAATTGAATAACTGTCAAACAGTATTTTATGCTTATAGTTGATGTACGTATGTGTGGTGTACGGAATGTTTAACAGCTTTGTTGAGATATAATTCAGCTACCACAAAAATTCACCCATTTAAAAGTGTGTAGTTCTGTGGTTTTTAGTTAGTCACAGAGTTATATAACAGTCACCAGAATCTAATTTTAAATTTTAGGACATTTTTATTAGCCCTCCCTCAAAATGTCCTGCACCCCCAGTAGCAGCACTTTTCATCCCAGCCTCTACCAAGCCCTAAGCAACCACTAATCTGCCTCTGTCTCTTTAGTTTTGCCTAATTTGGACATTTCATGTAAGTGGAATTACATAGTATATGGTCATTTGTGACTGACCTTTTTTTACTTAATCTGTTTTAAAGGTTCATCCATGTTGTAGGATGTATCAGTACTTCATTTCTCTTTATTGCTGGATAATATTCCATTGTGTAGACATATGCCCTTTTGTTTATCCATTTGTTAGTTGGCGGCCATTTTTTTTTTTTTTTTTGGAGAGGTTTTTGCTATAGGGCGCGTGTGCTTGCTCGCCAGACAGACAGGGAGAGACAGAGAGACATAAAGTGAGAAATCACCCCCCGGGGGGGATGGCCACGCCGCAATCCCTTCTCCTCCATTCTCTTTTCAGGATCTTGGGCATGCACGCACATATACCCGGCGTGAGTTTAAGCTACCAGGTCCAGGACTCGAACCGTTGTTGACTACATGGGAGTCCAGCGACATAGCCATTACGCTAACTGCTGGTCCCTCGGCCATTTTTCCTGTTGCAACTTTTAGGCTATATTTAGGTAATGCTGCTTTAAGCATTTGTATACAAGTTTTTTTTTGGAAACATATGTTTCTTTGTTTTTATTTCTTTTGGATATGAGTAGAATCTTCAGATCTTAAGGAACTCTGTGTTTAACATGGAGTTAAACAGGAACTGCTGCAGTGTTTTCAAAAGTGATGGTTGCATTTTACATTCCCACCAGCAGAGCACCAAGGTTCCAATTTCTCCACATCCTTATCAACACTCCTTACTCTCTGTCCTTTAGATTAGTCATTCTCATGGATGGGAAGTGGTGTCTCATTGTGGTTTTGTTCTTCACTCACCTGCTGACTGATGATGTGGTGAGCAAGGTATCTGTGTACTCTTAGCCATTTGTATTTCCTCCTTGAGGAAACGTCCATTTATGTCCTTTGCCCATTTTAAACTTGGGTTGTCTTCTTATTGAAGTTTAAGAGTTCTTTATATATTCCGAGTAAGAGTCCTTTAGCAGATACGTGATTTGTACATAATAATTTACCTTCACTCTGAATTGTCTTTTCCTTCTCTTGATCATGTTCTTTGAAGCACAAACATTTTTAATGTTCATGAATTCCATTTTATCTGTTTTGTTTGTTTGTGTTTTTGGTGTCCTGTGTAAGAAACAGTGCCTAACTGAAGGTTGCAAATGTTTATTTCTATGTTTTCTTCCCAGAATTTTATGATTTTTCTTCATTTACTGCTGTCATCCATTTTGAATTAATTTTTGCATATGTTATGGGGTACAACTTACTTATTTTGTGTGTGTCATCCAGTCATCTCAATACTATCTGTTAAAAAGGCTATTCTTTCCTTATTGAATTGTTTTTGCCCTGTTAAAAAAAAATGGCAAGTATTTATTTCTGAACTCTTAATTCTATTCCATTTATCTATATGATTTATAGGCAGTATTATATGTACGTGTGTACACATGCATGTGTGTGTGTGAGAATCTTAAAAAAAAATTAACTTTGTCATTTTCTGTTGGCCATAAATTGAAGTGGTTCAGGAAATAGGACAATTTAAAAGGTAAGAATTTAAGATATTAGCTATATCAGGGGACTTGGCCATGAGGTCCCTCCTGCCTCAGTTGAAACTACTATCAGGGATATCAAGTGTAAGTGATTGGTTTGCTGTTCATTTTTATTTTTCTTCTTCCTCTCTGAAATGTAATGCTTTATGGAATCTTTAAGAGAGGAGCACATTTTAGATCTTCCTGGTTCTTGGCCTAGTCCTGCCAGTAAGGACTTGGTCAAGTTACTTAACAAGTTCTGAATGTCATCCATTCTTAAGTGGTCGATTCTTTTTTTTTTTTTTTTTTGGGATCCATTCTTAAGGGGTCTTTTTTTTTTTTTTTTTTTTTGGAGAGGATTTTGCTATAGGGCGCGTGTGCTTGCCAGACGGACAGAGACAAAGAGACAGAAAGTGAGAAGTCACCCCTTAGGGGGGATGGCCATGCCACAATCCCTTCTCCTTCATTCTCCTCTCGGGATCTTGGGCACGCACGCACATGCATCTGGCATGAGTTTAAACCACCAGGTCTGGGACTTGAACCGTGGTCAACTATGTGGGAGTCCAGTGACATAGCCATTACGCTAACTGCTGGTCCCAAGTGGTCAGTTCTAAGTTACTTAATTCATGGCGTCAAAGGCCTAGCTGTGTGATCTTTGCAGCGTTTCTTGGATTTTTTATTTATTTATTTATTTTTAATGATAAAATGCCTGATGTAGAAGAACTCAGAATTTTGCTCTGACACTGTGCTTCTACATTGTGGACGTGGTTGTAGTGACTGCCTTACCTTGAGAGTTGTTACTTATGAATAAATAGTTGGAACTTCTTGCAAAATGTCTTAATCTTATTCTGGGGTTTGTGGGAATTTAGAAATGAAGGTCTTTAATTGTCCACAGATGGTGCATGAATATGATGGTAATAGTAATCAGGAATAATAAGGTTCACCTCTTAAGCTGTTAATTTTAATTCACTAAATCTTTTTGATCTGAAGTCTGGCAAAGTCTTCAAGCTGAGCCATTTGGAGGTGGTCCATCCCAGTTCCCAGTCAGAAAGTGTGCAAGTCTGCCTTGTCCTGCTAATTTGTTGCAGTGATTTCTATGGTTTGATTTTAATGTCTTGTACATGAAAACACACGAAACTAACCCACACTCCTCAAAATCCATCTAGACATCCTCACTGCAGAGCCCTTCGGCAAGAGCAAGTACTGAAAATTGTATGGGGAGCCTGAAGCCTCTGTGGCGGGAGGAATCTTGTTCAGAGGGAAAGTGGGTTTGTTTTGAGGCTGAACCAGCTGGGGCTCAATATTTCTTTGGAATGAAAAGAACTCGTCCAACCCAGCTGCAGTGGCACAAGCTGTGGGGCACTGGCTCTGCACTGCTGGAGCCACATAGAAGACCAAGGCCCCGATCCTGAGCTGACCTGAAACATGCCAGGTGTGTATGTGTGTGCAGACATGAGCCCCTATGATTCTTTTTATTTTTTTTGGAGAGGTTTTTGCTATAGGGCACATGTGCTCGCCCGACAGGCAGAAAGAGACAGAGAGACAGAAAGCGAGAAATCACCCCCCAGGGGGGATGGCCACGCCGCAGTCCCTTCTCCTCCATTCTCCTCTTGGGATCTTGGGCACACACACACACGCGCCCGGCGTGAGTTTTAAGCCACCGGGTCCGGGACGCGAACTGCGGTCGACTACGTGGGAGTCCAGCGACATAGCCATTATTCTAACTGCTGGTTCCCGAGCCCCTATGATTCTTACTGGCCAAAAGGCTCAGGTTTGGGGTGGGGGGCATCATAGCATGAAGAGACCCTTTTGAGGGTGCCGTTTCTCCTGTTCTTTCAATTAAATAAACTTAAAAAACTGGGGCAGGCAGGTGGCATGGTGGGTAAGGCTCTGGATTCCCACATGGTAGACTACAGTTCAAGACCCAGACCTGGCAGCTTACTTGCTTTCTCTCTCCCCCTGCCTTTCTCTGGTTAAATAAAAAATAAATAAAATTAATAACAAATCAAATAATAATTGCTTTAAAAAGAATAAAAAGAACTTTTTCAGTTCTCCAAAAAGTAGTCTTTTATTCTTATTGTTTCAATTTACACATAAAAATTGTATATACTTTGAGGGTATAGTGTGATTTTTTTTTTGGTACCAGAATACAGTGTGTGATGACCAAATCAGGATAATTAGCACATCCATCATCTCAGCCATTTGCCAATACTTTGTGTTGGGAACATTCAAAATCTGTTCTCTTAATTAATGTGAGATACACAATAAATTATTGTTAACTGGGTTATCTACTATGCTTCGGAACACTAGAACTTGTTCCTCTTATGTAACTGTAATTTCGTATCCCTTAGCTAACATTTTTCCATCCCTCTTCCCCACAACTTCTCCCAGTCTCTGGTAACCACTGGTCTGCTCTCAACCAGAGAGCATTCTTGACAATCATAAGGCAGAGTTGGAAGGTTATTACCCCATCCCAGTTTTTGTAAAGTCCTCCACTTCCAAAGGAGTAATAAATTTATTGGTGGAGTTTACTTTCTTTGTTTCTTAGTGTTCCATAATTGAGAAGCTTTTAAAAATGTTTCATAATGATAAGTATGTATTAGAATAAGTATAAAAAGAATGTGTGTTTGTAGAGGTTGTATCCTGGGAAACTTGAAAATAGATGTCTTATGAGAACATGCAATTATATCAAATTATTAAAAGATACTTCTTTTACTTGGGCTTTTTTTTCTAAGTTATCTGAAGTTTATACTGAAGAGATAAAAAAAATTTAAATCTCAATTTGATATTTTTAGTTGTGAGTAGTATAAAATTAATTATATGAACAAGTCAATAACCTCTCATAAGTTGTACTGGTCAGTGATTTGACTAATTTAGTACATAGTTGTTACCTGAAACTAAGCAGTTCTTATAGCAGTTTGCTTTTCTCACGAGACTTTTTCATTCTCATGAGGCTTTCTGGAACAGGATTACTTTTGCCAGTTATAGTTATAATCATCCAGCCAAGAAAACTTTCAATGACAGCCTTTTTACTTGTAGAAGTGCACATTGTAAAAAGCTCTCTTCAGTCTGCAAACAGAACCCAGGTTACAAAAGCTAAGCTGCTAGTCATAGTTTTCAAGAAAATAAGTTTTCTCTTTGGACAGCCATAGAATTGAAGTAGTGGGAGGTTATAACTTCAAGACACACCAGACCAGTATTAGAAATTAGTGTGAGGTCTACAAATTTAGCAGTTTGGTGCTTTTTTTCTGCTGTTTCATTCACTTTTGCTATTTTATGAAATACTACTTGCCACATGAATAGAAGAGCAGTAATAATTCCATGAATAGGGAGTCTTAACATCCCTGCTCCTTAAGGAGCCTCTTTCTGCATCGCAGTCTGTTTATATGTGATGTTCAGTGTGTGGATACTGTGCTTCTTATGTTTTCAGTACTTGCTTCTAGAGAGCCAGCTTGAAAAAGCGAAACAGAAAAATCCATTGGCATTTTGAGAGTTTGAATCCACAGACGATGTTGTTTGCAATGAGCCGAAAACATAAGGTCCAAACAGCCAGAACAGGCCTGGTGCCAGGGCGTTTCAGTTGAAAAGAGGAGGTCTGAAGCAGTCCTCTAAGGATTATCTCCAACTCAGCAGCTGCTGTCTGAGTTTGATTATGCACATCCTGCTCTAGGAGACCTGCATTAACCTTTGGGCCCCTGGGGAATCTCAGGGCTGTCTTTTAAACAAAAGACTTTTTCCCTGGACACCCAAGGGCAAAAAACAAAACAATATGGAGGTTAAAAGAAGGTGGAGCCCATGAAGACTAGATTTGAAAGAACTGTCTAGGATGGAAACTGATGCAGAATTTCAGAACTAACTGCAAGTGCCTTCTAAGACCCTTTAATTTTTACAGATGAAGAAGCAGAGGCTCAAAGATGTTTATGACTTGCCCAAGGAGAACCAGTCTGAATTGAAATCTAGATCTCCTCATTCATGGTATGAAGTATTGAGAGTAGCACCTCCCTCAAGACATGATTTTCATATCAGTATCAATGATAGGTTGTATATTTTTAAAAATTGAGCTGAGAAAAAAAATTTAAGAAAGCATTTTGGAATTGTGTATTAATCACTTTTTAGGACTTTTTAGGACTGTCGGTATATTTAGATTTCTCTGTTTTTCTTTTCTTTTCTTTTAGATTTTGCCAAAGGGCATATGTGCTCACCTGAAAATGAAAGAGGATGAGAGAGAGAAAATAAGAAAGCACTTCCCATGGGGAATGGTCATGCTGCAATCCTTTCTTGTCTACCTCTCTCTTTTTGAGGGTTTTTTTTTTTTTTTTTTTTTTTTTTTTTTTTTGTGTGTGGAGGAGGGAGGGGGAGAGATTTGTGCTATAGGGCACATGCATTCACCAGACAGAGAGACACAGAGAAACAGAAAGTAAGAAGTCCCCTCTCCATCAGGGGGGAATGACCACACTGCAATCCCTTCTCGTCTTGGATTTTGGGCACGTATGCACATGCGACTGCTGTGAGTTTTAAGCCTCTTGGTCTGGGACTTGATCTGTGGTTGACTACATAGGAGCCCAGCGACATAACCATTCTGCCATCTGCTGGTCCCTCCTTTTGAGATTTTGGCCATACACACATACCAGCCCAGCCTGTTTCTCAAGTTGCATAGTCCAGGACTCAAACTGCAGAGTCGACTACGTGGGATTCAGCCACGTGTTAACCACCACGCCATGGACTGGCCCTAGATTTCTCTTTCAAGTAGCATTTTATTAGCGTGTAAATCTCATAAGTGACCAGTAAATAGGTCATTCCAATAAAAGGCCAAACAGGCATATTGGGAGGTGTTCAGAGGGAAAACTAGACTCCCAAAGATTACTCGGAAAGCAGGGAGGATGCTGACCAGAAAAAACACTTTTGTTTGGCTGTGGCCATATCTGGAGCAGGGCTGCACTCTGGGAGGATTTATGGCTTCCAGTCTGGAGAAAGTAGCAGGGCTCACATTATCTGGGCTGAAGTATGTGTGTGGGGTCTTTGAGCCTAGGGCTGTCCAGGTAACAAAAGGCTTTGTCAAAGATGTCTGTCCAGAGTCCTTTGAGAGTAATTTGTTGCTGTTTGTTTTACTTCTGTTAGGTATTGAGAATTTTCTCTGCTTTGCGGTTGTAACCAGATTCCCAGCTTTCTTGCTTTTAAAGCCTGGAGAGCCAATTCTTGTAGGAAATAACACATTAACTACACATATCACTAAAACACGAGTGCTTTTTCTTTTTGTTCAATTAAAGGATTGAGCTGTTAGAATTTTGTTGGATGTAATGAAACTTAGTGAATATTCTAAAGGATTCTGACCAAGCAAAACAGCAAAATCAGGATGGTCATATTCACAAAAAATTCCAAGTGGTTTCAGAATCTATTTTTATACTTCCTAGCAGTGAGATTTTTAATTACTTCATTTATTATTATTATTTTTTAAGTTTACAGATTAAAAAAAAGAGAGAAAAAGGTAGGTATCTTTGACAGGGTCTCGCCACTCGGCAGTCTCTCTCTCACCTCCCATCACTTGGGACCACAAGCATGTGCTGCTGTACCTGGTGTGTTCAGGTTGACCCATATCCAAGCCCAGGTCCCCCTATGTGGCTGCAGCAGTGCCCTGCCACCTGCACCACCATGGCTGGGCCCACTTTACTCATGGTTAAAGGTCAAGTGTACACTGAGTGTGTATCTTCTCCTGTGGGCCCACCGTACTTTCTGCAAAATGCAAAGGAAAATGCTTAATTTAGAATGCTCTATTGAAATACAATGTAATGTCTATCTTTGCATTTATTATGTTTTTAATTTTTCCCAGGGGACATATGTACTTGCCAGAGAGAGAGAGACAGAGACAGAGGAAGAGGGAGAAACCATCTCCCAGGGGTATTATGGTCACGCCACAATCACCTCTCCTATACTTTTCCACCCTATTGAGATTTTGGTGCTCATGTGCACATGTGCTTGGTGTGTGTCTCAAACCACTGGGGTCAGGATTTGAACCACAGATCCGTTGGCCATGTGGGATCTGGCTGCCCCAACCCCCAGATCATGGAGCCGGCCCCATGCATTTATTCTTCTAGGATTTTGGTGATCCGTATTGCTGTACATAAAGAGAATGAGCACACTTGGAGATCATGATAGGATGAGAGGTCTCCAGTGAGAAAAGACTCTTCCTTAGAGCTATGCATCGGGAAGGGTTTTCTATTTAGAAGCCTCATCAGGTCATGCCTGTATCTGTATTGATTGATGAGCGTTTGAAGTACCTGTGACCTGAAAGTGAATTTTTTCAAGTAGTTACACTCAATTGTTTCTTCTTCCTGAGAAAAATTAGGGTAGAAGGGAAAGCTGTGCATTCTTTTTATCGTTCTTCACAAAAGACCAAGTTTTGGGTACTTTGGGTAGAGGTGGTATCCAAAGGACGTTAATCCTTTCCTCTTTTGGTTCCTTAATTGGTAGCTTTATCTCTGCACCTACTGGAGAGTGCTTTTTACTGTCATTATTATGCTGTTAATGATATCAGAGGGAGCATCTAAAGTGATTTTCTCTGTAGGCAGATAACACTAGCTTATGTGTGATGTATTATAAAAATTGGGGGGGAAATCATTGGACTGCTAAGGTAAAGGAAATCACTTACGGATCTGTGATCTATCTTTGGAATAGTTATGAATCTATCTGATTAGAGGTCTTTAATTACCAGCGGGTGCTAGTGCTTACCCGAGAAAGGCAGACACAGAGAGAGGGAAAGTGAGAAGGCATGTCCCACGAAGAATGTTCACGCCCCAATCCTTTCTCCATTTCTTCCTCTTTTCAAGGTTTTGGGTATCCATACATGTGAGCCCAGGATGTCTTCCAAGCTGCAGAGGCCAGGATTCGAATCACCAGGTTAGCTATGTAGGATCTGGCTCCCTTCACCACTTGACTTTGGGGCCAGCCATCTGATGAGATTTTTAGAAAGGAAAATGAGCAGTTTCAGAATATACGGTGTAAGCCCTGTACGTGAACCGCTTCCAAATGGCCACCTCCACCACATACGAGATTCCTCAGGTGGCAGCTTTATCTAGGGACAGCTTTGTCTCTTTTGGGTTTACATTACATGAAAGAGGCCTGTTTTCCACCTGCTGTCCCCCCATCACACACTTGAAGGACACGCTAATGTGAAATTAATTTTAATTATGAGAAAGAAAGGAATTGAACCTTCTTAAACTTGTTTCAAGCCAGTTCCATAACCCCTATGCCTTCCTGAACAAGTAAGGCTTAGTAAAATGATAACAGAACTTTGCCAAGGTTAATTTTCCTGTGGTTGCCTGGGGTTGAAAGTTTTTCTTTTTGTTGTTTGTCACTTAGCATTTGATTGGGAACCTGTCCTCCCTTTCAGAGCTAGAAGATTCTGTTTGCTCCATCAAGAAAAATGTTTCCAAGAAGGTGTGAACTCAGTTGCGCTGGAGAAAATGGCTCACACTACAAGGATAAACTTCTGAATTTAAAATCTTTTTAAAATAACTTTCTTTCCTTCAAAAGTGTAACAATGGATTCCCGAGCAGCTAAAATTCTGCATCGTACAACACTGTCATTCTTTGTAATCGCTTTTAGAGGATTTGATGGTGTTTTGCTGCTTAAGCTAACCACATTAATATGAAGTCTAGACTTTCAAAGTGGAGTAGTGCAGGAAAAAGAACAGGGAATCCTTCCGGTTTCCTTGACGAACAAAGGTGAATATATGGTGAATGTACGTGAACATCACAAATTCGGAAGTGTTACTTTTTAATTTGGATTGGGAATTAAGCGTGTTCCTGGTGGACTGGGCCTCTCCCAGGGGCAGCTTTGGGAGTCCTAGGTCTTATTGGAGAGGAGCCTTTCATTCTTGGCATTCTGGGGGAGATTTACATCTGTAAGCCGGATAAAAATATGTGGATAGGTGATTAGTTTAATTGGCCCACTATTATAATTATTCAGTAGGTGGTGATTGTGGGGCTGCTATTATAGTCCCAGATGCCTAGAATGTTCCCTAGAAAGGGGAGGAGACCCACTGAAGACAGCAGCATTAGAAAACATTGGTTTAAACTTGCATTTGATAACAAATTACCCTGGCCCTTTAAAGACAGAGGAAGTTTTTTTTTTTGTAAGAAAGATTTTTTTTGGCTATAGGGCACTTACACTCGCCAGAAAGACAGAGAGACAGAGAGGCAGAATGAAAGAAATCACCCCCCAGGGGGGATGGCCATGTCGCAATCTTCTTCCTTCTCCTCTCAGGACCTTGGGCATGCATGCACACGCACTCAGTGTGAGTTTAAGCCACTGGGTCTGGGACTTGAACTGTGGTCGACTACATGGGAGTCCAGCGACATAGCCATTACGCTAACTGCTGGTCCCCATTACTTCAGAGGAAGTCTTAACTGCTTGGTACACACATCTATCCAAAAAAAGAGGTGGGCTTCTTTTCAAGGATAATTGTGGGAAATTCTGCTAGTGATATCTTTAACCTTAAAATGTTAGATGGGAGGACTGGATTTAGGTAGATGTAAACCCACCCAGCGTGTTTGCAACTTTAAAACGATCTCTTCCAGTGTTGCTACAGACACTCGGGGTGGCCACAATAGTGATGTTGTTTTAGCTTCTTTCAAAAAAGCAGCCTCATCCAGGGTAATGCTGTAAAGTGGAGTATTTTTCTTTCACATCAAAGGGCAGGGGGAATGTTATACAGACAGTGTGTTAAGAAGTGGGGGGCCATTTCAGAACTGTGCATTGGGAAACTATGTGTGGAATGTCAGAGTTCACGGACCAGAGACCTCGAAGTGAATCCAGGTGCTAGGTTTTCCTGGAGTGAAATGATTGTAGGCAGAAATTGCAGCCAGATGAACGCAAAATAAAATTGATGGCTTTATTGGACATTCTTTTCATGAAATTTAACTTTGTAATGTGCACATCTATCACTCGGGGGATGTCATTATACATGGCTGACCTTTTGTTGGAGGAGCTGCTGCTGGCTGTCTGTGCAGTCCCTCTTTGATTCCCACCCACATCTGTTGAGCATGTGAACTATATATTTATTTATTTTTTCCTCTCTGAAGTACACTGACAAACCAGCTAAAAAAAGATTTAATGAAAACCAGTCAAAACCAATTTTAGTTAGATATTCCAGTTTAGGATAGCAACTCTTCTGGTTTCAGATGTAGGAGTTATGGCTTCCTGAAAGTGCTGGTTGAAGGCAGCTTTGGGAAGTCTCCTTGGTGGTGGGGGGGAGGGGAGTGGCGAGGGTTACTGGGTTTCTTTGTCTTAGTTGCCCTGAATCCTAGCCTGGGTTAATGATTTCAGGGTGACCAGGAATAATGAGCCAGTGCTACGCAGCTTGTTATCAGCATGCTCAAGTAATATTTAAAAATCATTCTTCCTCCTCTCCTCTTTCCAGCAGAATAGTGCTGTGGTTGCACCTAATACATACTGCTGGCTTCATTGGGTTGTTTAATGGGGTTTAATGTAGTATCATTTGAGCACTTGAGTGGGTGGTGGTTCTTTTTATTTTTGTCTGGCTTACTGCTCAATCTTGGAAAGATATAAGGTTTGAGGACTTTCTAGTACAGTCTTTCATGGAACCAAAATTGGAGTGAGACCGACTTTGGCCATTACTTAGCAGCTAACCTGGATTTCCACATGAGCTTTGAGGATGCCGGAGGAATTGGGTCACAGTCATATAAGTTGTACTCTATGCTTCAGCTCACTGCAGAGGATGATTGGACCCCCACCCCACTCCCATCCCCTCCTCTCCCTCCCTTCAGCATGCGAATGCCAGTTATGATTTCAGCTTCTGTCTGAGTGTTCCAGAATGTTCACGGCTGCCCGTTCCCTCTTCCCACGGTGCTCTCTTTCTTTTATCTTTTGCCACTGCAGAGGGAAGGAGTGGCGAGGCTGCTGGTTAATGCATGATGTCACTTAGGGCAGGCGATGGCACTGTCTCAATCCAGGTCATCCTGGAGAAGCTTCTGTGCCTCACATTGGAAAATCATCCTCTTGGTTGCTGTGGCCTCTTCCTACTCCTCCACCAACAGCCAGCCTCTTCCTTATGCTCCATTACACTTTCAGGCCTTGTTTCCTATGGCACTAATCTGGTGCGCTTAAAGTCACTGGGTAAAAATTCCTTTTCTTTTTAGAAGCAGGTTCCTCTACCTTGTGATCCTCCTGTCTCAGCCTCCTGAGTCACTGGGATTACAGGTGCATACCACCATGCCTGGTTTATAGGTTAGACCAGGAATTGAACTTGGGCTTCCAATGTTGTCCCAGCCTGCAGAGCATAGAAGTGTAGCAGAATGCATCACAATAGCTGGGCTTGGACACGAACTATATCAGACTTCTATATCCTTTCCTCTTAGAGTGAGGCTGTACCCCATCTTTTCTCATCCTTCTTAGGCAGCCACTGTGAGCTGCTTAGGGCGCAGGGACAAGGATGTTGCCTTGGGGGCCAGAAGTGAGCCCCAGTTTCTCCAGTCTTTGTCTTTTCTATGATACTGGTAGCAAGACCTTCTCAGATGGTCTGCCCTCCAGACAGATTAGTTGAACTGACAGAAATGAACATTGGTACATGAAAGGTTAAGAGGACTTGGGATTCCCAGGTCTTTATTGATGTCTGAGCATTTTCCTTGATTTGTTGGAGTTCCCCCATCTACCCCTACCCCAAAGCATTGCTTGGTCTTCCGTGTCTCCACATGTAAAGTCAGAGTAAAACTAACTCATGGAATTGAAGGGGATGGTCTCTGGAAGAAAAAGATGATGAGAGCTTCCAGGAGAAGGGGCTAGATGACCTTGAAAGAGGACATTCCACACACTGTCTGGGATTAGTCCTCACTGTAGTGCTGAGGTAGGCATCCTCTCATTTTGCAGATGAGGAAAGTTGAAGAGAGGCTTATCAAAAATGAGCATTTCATTCCAAAGTTTGTTATGCTTCAAATTATATAGCTAGTTGTGATTTCTGGACATGATTGGCAGACAGTGGTAGACTTGCCTTGGTTTTTCTTGTAATTCTTTATTTGATGTTTCTTCTACTTACTTTTGTTATGGGTTTAAGGAGATTAGAATTCTGTAAAGATACACTAATATTTGTGATTCTGGATTTAAACATAGGCGTTTGTAAAGGTAATACTAACTTTTAAGTTTTGTAGAAAATAAAGCATCAAAAATCGTTGTATGGGGACCAGCAGTTAGCGTAATGGCTATGTCGCTGGACTCCCATGTAGTCGACTGCGGTTCACATCCTGGACCCGGTGGCTTAAAACTCATGCCAGGCGCATGTGCGTGTGTGCCCAAGATCCTGAGAAGAGAATGGATTGCAGTGGCCATCCCCCCCCGGGGTGGGTGTGATTTCTCGCTTTCTATCTCTGTCTCTCTCTGCCTGTCTGGCGAGCGCACGTGCCCTATAACAAAAACCTCTCAAAAAAAAAACCGTTATATGTATGCAATAAAAACATAGATGTTAATATGTTTGATATATGGAGCTCATCTCCTTAAAGCAGTTGGGGAGACCACCCTGTTTTTGTATAATACTGTTTGTTTCTTGTTCAGTGCATATTACTAGTAAATGGCATGATCAAATACTCTGCAACTATAGAGATTACTTGGGGCGAGCAGGTGGTGTAGTAGTTAAGACACTGGACTCTTACATGGTTGATCACAGTACTAGTCCTGGACCTAGTGGCTTAAGACTCACACCAAGTGTGTGTGTGTGCATGCCCAAAACTCCTAGAAGGGAATGAAGGAGAAGGGATTGCAGTGTGGCCATCCTCCCAGAAGGTGATTTTTCATTTTCCCTCTCACTGTCTCTCTCTGGCAAGCACAGGCACCCTATGGCAAAAAAAATAAAAAAAAAAAAAAAAGAGAGAGAGAGAGAGAGAGAGAGAGAGAGAAAATACTTCTTTCCCTTCCTTGAAATATAAAAGATGTCTCTATTTTCAATGAGATGAGGGAGAGAGAGAAGGTCTTTCTAGATTTCAGGAATGCAAACCCAGATTGGGTTGAGAGGGCGATGAAAATCCTGAACGCGGGGTTGTATAATGAATGAAAAGGGGAAAAAGGCTTTTTTATTTTTTAGAAATTTTAATTACCTTCATAAGTACTTGGTTCATCTGATGAAGACTAAGTGCTAAGGGGTCCAGTCAGGGAACCAAAAATTGGGTTCTATGTTGAATACTCACTTAACCAGGTCTCTAGTTTCTGGTATCCAGTGATTCATATGTAAAACCATGACAGTGACATTCCTGCCTGGTGCAGGGGTGGCTTGGACCTACTGGGAAGTTAGGGGCTGGCCACTGACCCAGAGGGGAGGCAGGCACTGTCTGAGAAGTGAGGGCTCCATATCAGTCATTTCTTCAAGTCTGGGCAATTCTCACTCCCAATTTGGCTCTCTTTTTGGACATCAGAGTCATATTCTTCATTCTCCTTGTCCTCTGCTGACTTTTGACACTGACCATCCAGGATTTATTCCAGCAGTTAACATGATGCCCAACACATAGGAGGAGCTCAGTAATTACTGACTGAGTGAATGCAGCCCACAGGAGAAAGAGGCCAGGTGCGTTCTACCTGTTGGCACGGTGGGGAGAGAAACCATGCTCAGGGACAGCTTTGTGGGCTTCTTTACAGTCTCTGCCTCCCAAGAGTTGGGACGTATTCTCCGTAGCAATAGGAGCAGTACTGCAGTACCTCGAATCATTCTCCGTCTCC
>NW_006198305.1:3558756-3614346 GCF_000334495.1 Tupaia belangeri chinensis
AATGCCAACCCAGATTGGGTTGAGAGGGCCATGGAAATCCTGTAAAGGGAAGGGATTGAGGGGTTGTATAATGAATGAAAAGGGGAAAAAGGCTTTTTTATTTTTTAGAAATTTTAAGTACCTTCATAAGTACTTGGTTCATCTGATGAAGACTAAGTGCTAAGGGGTCCAGTCAGGGAACCAAAAATTGGGTTCTATGTTGAATACTCACTTAACCAGGTCTCTAGTTTCTGGTATCCAGTGATTCATATGTAAAACCATGACAGTGACATTCCTGCCTGGTGCAGGGGTGGCTTGGACCTACTGGGAAGTTAGGGGCTGGCCACTGACCCAGAGGGGAGGCAGGCACTGTCTGAGAAGTGAGGGCTCCATATCAGTCATTTCTTCAAGTCTGGGCAATTCTCACTCCCAATTTGGCTCTCTTTTTGGACATCAGAGTCATATTCTTCATTCTCCTTGTCCTCTGCTGACTTTTGACACTGACCATCCAGGATTTATTCCAGCAGTTAACATGATGCCCAACACATAGGAGGAGCTCAGTAATTACTGACTGAGTGAATGCAGCCCACAGGAGAAAGAGGCCAGGTGCGTTCTACCTGTTGGCACGGTGGGGAGAGAAACCATGCTCAGGGACAGCTTTGTGGGCTTCTTTACAGTCTCTGCCTCCCAAGAGTTGGGACGTATTCTCCGTAGCAATAGGAGCAGTACTGCAGTACCTCGAATCATTCTCCGTCTCCATCCCACTGTCACGGTCACTGCTCTTTGAGAACAGATGTACAGGAGACTCCTGGTGCTCGCCCTGCCTCTGGTGGGTACTTGCACAGTGATCTAATCTTCCACTGTCTTGGTCCTCTCTCTGAACAGAAGTCTGATGATGTCATGTTCCTACTTCAATGCCCTTCAGTGGCTCTCGAGTGCCTGTAGCAGTCCATGCTCCTCGCCACTGCAGCGCACAGAGCCCTCTGCGATCTGGCCCTGCGTGCTTCTGCGGGGTCCCCATGTGTATGTGGGCTGTTCGACTGGGACACACAGCCTGCCAGGCGGAGTGAGATTTGTTGGTTTTTTAAAACTAGACTGCTTTGAGTTGGGCCTGTAAGTGAGCTGGGAGTCAACATACTTGGGGTAGACCTGTAGCGTGCTTTTTTTAAAAGAAGATGTTAAAAAGACATTGGATGCTTTTGTTTGAACAATTCATGTTAAGTAACCAGAGAAACATTACGGTGTTAAGGGATCTTTGCAGTGAGTTTTCAAAAACTGATTTAATGGAAAGTCCGTTTTTCAACTGATTCTGTAGTTCACTTGGGAAAAAATATATACACTTACATCTGATATAGATAATGTATATGTACATACATATCAATTTTGAGAAGAAAGAATGAGGCAGAAACCTTTACTATCAGATTAAAATATATTTATTTTGAAGCTATGATAAGAGAATGATGTGGGTATAATAATTTACAAATCAACAACATAACTCTCAAAAAATTTTCAGTGTGTATAATAAATTATGTGAAGTCATTGGGCAGGTACAGATAATTTGATAAAGGAAGTTGTGAAATTCGATATTTAAAAAATATATTTAGATCTTTGTCTCAGGTTATATATCAAAATATCATTAATGTAGATTGGATAAAATATACATATTTTGGGCCCAGTAGATGGCGTAATGTTTACGTCACTGGACTCCCATGTAGTCGACCATGGTTTGAGTCCTGGACCGAGCGGCTTAAAACTCACGTTGGGGTACCAGCAGTTGGCATAATGGCTATGTCGCTGGACTCCCGTGTAGTCCACTGCAGTTGGAGTCCTCGACCCAGTGGCTTAAACTCATGCCAGGTGCATGTGCATGCCCAAGATCCCAAGAGGAGAATGGAAAAGAAGGGATTGTGGCATAGCCATCCTCCGTGGGGAGTGATTTCTCACTTTCTGTCTCCCTGTCTCTTTCTTTCTGGGGAGCGCCCGTGCCCCATAGCAAAAACTTCTCAAAAACAAACAAACGAAAAAAACCCCTCATGCTGGGTGCCTGTACGTGTGCATGCATGCCCAAAATCCCGAGAGGAGGATGGGGATGGGATTGGGGCGTGGCTATTTCCTCAGGAGGTGACTTTTCACTTTCTATCTCTGTCTCTCTGGAGAGCCATACACACCTTACAGCAAAAGTATTTCTCCCTTAAAAAAATTATACACACACACACACATACACATTAAAACCCTAAACTAAAACAAACAAAAAACTTATTTTGATCTTTGAAACAGGTTATTTTTAAATATTTTTAAGCCTGATGGCAAACTGTGATTGCAACTTATGTTCATAAAGATATTAATTGTATTGAAGAATTATGAATAACTAATAAGGATCACTAGAATTTTTTTTTTTTGGAGAGGTTTTTGCTATAGGGCACGTGCACTTGCCAGCCAGAGAGAGACAGAGAGATAGAAAGCGAGAAATCACCCCCCAGAGGGGATGGTCACACCGCAGTCCCTTCTCCTCCATTCTCCTCTCGAGATCTTGGGCACGCACACACACGCCCGGCGTGAGTTTAAGCCACCAGGTCTGGGACTCGAACCGCGGTCGACTACGTGGGAGTCCAGCGACATAACCATTACGCTCACCGTTGGTCCCAACGATCAGTAGAATTTTAAAGATGAGAAAAAAAAAAAAAAAACAACAACAACAACCAAGTGTTCATTGTCTTATCATCAAATTAGGGAAGATTTAGAAAATGGAAAGATTGTTCATAAAGATAAGGTTCTAGAAATAAATGTAATTTAAGATGAATTTTCTTTTTTTTTTTTTTTTTTTAAGATGAATTTTTTTGAGAGCGAGATTTTTGCTCTAGGATGTGTGTGATCTCCAGAGAGAGAGAGACAGACAGAAATCATGCCCTAGATGGTATGGCCATGTTGTAGTCCCTTCTCCTTCATTCTCCTCTTGGGATCTTCCACACACATATACACACCCAACGTGAGTTTCAGGCCACTAGATCCAGGACTCGAACTCTGATCATCCATGTGGGAGTCTAGCAACGTAACCATGATGGTATCTGCTGGTCCTTTCATATTACAATTCTAATTGTGACTTTGAAGGAGCTACTCTACCTCTCTGGGCTTCAGTGTCCTAGTCTGTAGAATGGGAGAGTTGAGTTAGATCACTAGTTCTCAGCTGGGATGTCTTTGCTGTGCTCTGCCAAGGTTCTGATTCCCCTTATTTCTCAGGACAGCGGAACAGAGCTTGGACTGGAGGATCCCAGTCAAAAGCAGCCATTTTCCCCAATGGGCAGTGAAAAAATACTACCACAAATCATAGTCAGTTCATAATATGTGCAGCAAGTTATTTTACTTTTAAATGAAAGAGGAGAAAGCCAGCCTGCTGGTTGTGAAGGGAGCAGGACCCCACATGACTCATTGAGTGGTCTGAGTCTTGGACCTAGGGGCTTGAAAAACACATATTTGCATGTACACACGTATGTCCCAAATCTCAAATGCAGGAGAAGGAATTGTGACGTGCCCCATGGTGGGGGAGGGCTCTGTGTGTGTGATTATTTTTTTCCTTCTCCCTCTCTCTATTTCTTTCTAGCAAGCGCCCTCTAGCAAATTAAATAAATAAATAAATAAATAAATAAGTAGAAAGCTAGGTAGAAGAGGAAGTAATTTCAAATAGCATGAACCAGTCATCCATCCCACACTGTAATGAGCCATGTTAAAAAATGAACAGAAGAAAATGCGTCCAAGTGTTATTAGTAATTATCTCTAGTGATTGACTTAAGGGTAAGTTTTAATTTTCTTATTTATAATCTGTAACCTTCAAGTTGACTGTGCTAACAAAGTGTCCAGTTTAAAATAGGAGAAGCTATTATAAACAAATCTTCACTTGTAGCCATCCTTACTTTCCAAAACTCTATAAGTACCAGTGACCATCATGGCTGTCAGGGTTAAGAATCTTTTTTTTTAAAGGCTTTCGCCATAGTGTGCGTGTGTTCGCTGGAGAGACAGTAAGAGGGAAGGTAAAAAATTACCTATCCCCCGCCCCAGGAGGGTAGCCCGCCATAATCCCTTTTCCTCTATTCTCCTTCTAGGAGTTTTGGGCACACACACATGTGCCTGGGGTGGTTTTGAAGATACCAGGTCTGGGTCTCAAACCTCAGTCAGCTTTGTGAGAATCGAGCACCTTAACCACTGTGCCACATGCTGGCCCCAGGGTTAAGAATCTAACCAAAATAAAACACCAAACATGGGCCTATTTCTCATTATGTAAATATCCGGGGGGAATTTTCATTTTATGGTTTCTTGTCTAGGGCTAGTTTAAGGTATGAGGAATAACCGTGAGCAGAAGGCCTAATTCGAAACCATCTCCTTAGTTGAGGTAGTTTATCCCAAAGTTTTCTTTCCGTCTTCTCTCCTAAATGCTTTAGTCTTTCTCTTTTTCCCTTCCTTATAATCCCTAGAGTTGCTGAATAGTTCTTTTCTTTGTTCTTTTCAGTCCCCTGTTGAATACAGTTAGATGTCCCTTGTGTCCACTTAGCTTAGTGATGAAGATTCTGTTTTTAACTTGTCCCTCATCTGCCACCCCATCTAGTTCCTTAGTCATTATAATTTTCCCTCTTCCAGGTCCCTCCTGCTTATTCATATCTTTCTGGTAATGAGATGCCTACAACTTTCCAACCTGGTATTTTCAATTGGATTTGTAAAAAAATAAAAGTAAACTTTTTTTTCTACTCTTTGTTGGTTCTGTCTTACTTTGAGATAAACTCTATACCCATCGAAGATGTTAAACTCTGTTTTTTTTTCCTGATTTCTTACAGTTACTTTTCATTGGTTCCTAGCATTAATTCTCTGAAATGTGATCATTGTCTTAATGACAGGGAGAGAGGGCATGTGGGAAGTAACACATGCCATTATAATTCTTCCACAAAATAATAACTATCCAGTTTAACATGTCATGTAATTATTTATAAAATCAGAATATACTACAACACTGTTAGTATTTAAACTGTGCCAAATATAGATTGCTTTCTTTTATTTATATAACACTTGAGGATCTTTGTGTGTCTTAACATTCTGAGCACATATAATAAAGATCATAAGTAACTGAAATTTCTGATTGGCAGAATACTAGTAAACAATATTGTAAGTATGTATTTTACATTTTTTTAGAGAGATTTTTGCTATAGGGTGTGTGTGCTCGCTGGAGAGAGAGAGCAACAGAGAGACAGAGCAAGAAATCACCCCCCGGGGGGATGGCCATGCAGCAGTCCCTTCTCCATTTTTCTCTTGGAATTTTGGGCATGCGTGCACATGTGCCTGGTGAGAGTCTTAAGCCAATGAATGGGTCCAGGACTCAAACCGTGGTCAATTATGTGGGAGCTCAGTGACATAATCATTGTGCCATCTGCTGGTCCCAATATATATTTAATTTTTAAAGTAATGTTCATTTCTAGGCTGGCCTCATGGTGCAGTGGTTAGGTACTGTGCATAGGGAACTGGTTCCCACATGGCCTACTGTGTTTAAATCTGGTCACGGCAGGTCGAAAAATATGGAAAGTGTATGCACACGTATTTATGTGTGTGTGCTCAGAATCATGAAGAGAAAGAAATAGAGGAAAAAAGACTGAGGCATGACTGCCCCACTGGGTAGGGTGTGTGTGCTCGCTGGAGAGAGAGAGCAACAGAGAGACAGAGCAAGAAATCACCCCCCGGGGGGATGGCCATGCAGCAGTCCCTTCTCCATTTTCCTCTTGGAATTTTGGGCATGTGTGCACATGTGCCTGGTGAGAGTCTTAAGCCAATGAATGGGTCCAGGACTCAAACCGTGATCAATTATGTGGGAGCTCAGTGACATAATCATTGTGCCATCTGCTGGTCCCAATATATATTTAATTTGTAAAGTAATGTTCATTTCTAGGCTGGCCTCATGGTGCAGTGGTTAGGTACTGTGCATAGGGAACTGGTTCCCACATGGCCTACTGTGTTTAAATCTGGTCACGGCAGGTCGAAAAATATGGAAAGTGTATGCACACGTATTTATGTGTGTGTGCTCAGAATCATGAAGAGAAAGAAATAGAGGAAAAAAGACTGAGGCATGACTGCCCCACTGGGGGATTTTTTTCCCCCCTCTCTGTCCCTCTGTCTCTCTCTGGCAATAATAACAATAATAATAAGTAATGTTGATTTCTTATAGTGATGCTATTGCAATTTGAGTCACTGTAACAAAATTTTGAGTACCTACTAATTATGAAGTACCAGTACTATGAATTGCAGATAATAGAAGTATATAGTATAATAGTTGGCCATGGGCAGTATATCAGGGCGAATTATAATGACAAGATGTCTGCACTAGGGTGACCTCAGGGTCACCTAATCCAGCACTTCCCAACCATTTCTACGTTAGGGCGCATAACGAGAAGGGTTGCGCAATGCACTGCGGAGAGAAAATGACCTCTTATAGCTGCAAATGATGGGCCTAGGGCCTCCACTGTGGGCTCTGTTCCGCTGTCCTGAGGGCTGAGAGGCATCAGAATCTTGGCACAGCTATTCTAGGGCATTCTAGTTGGGAAACTGTGATCTAAGTTAACTTTCTCACTTTGCACATCTGTATTTATACATCAAGACCCAGACAAGTAAAGTAGCAGGTTCAAGGTCACACAGTGAATTAGCAGTGTTAGGATAAACAGAATTTGAGCATTTCAGAAACAGGAGCCTCACATGACTTCTCTTTTGCAGAGGTTGCCTATCTCAGCTCATTATTGTGCACTGAGTATTTTATAAAGAATAGAGGCTTATTCGTTTTATAATTCTGGTGGCTAGAAAGTCCAAAGGCATGGGGCTGGCGTCATGCTACCCTCTGGTGCTACATCACAACCTGACCAACAGATGCAGCAAGCATAGGGGGCATCTGCAAAGAGAAAAACCTGGGAGGAGCCATCTTCCTTTATAACAACCTGCACTCGTGAGAATAACTCCTTCCCATAAGAGCTACACCCACTCTGTCTTGTGAGACCACATTAATCCACTCATGAGAGTGAGGCCTTCATGATCTACTACCACCAACTAGGCTTCGCCTCTTAAAGGTCTCACCACTTCCCAGTGCCATTATATTCGGGACCAGATTCCAAAACATGAACTTTTGGGGACATACCATTATCTAAACCTTAGTAACGCTTCATTATGTTCTTCTTCCAGAACATTAAAGATCATAAAACCCTTTCATAGGGCATGTTTTTTCAAAAGGCTTATCTCTTTGCCATATTTTATGTGAAGAAGTGTATACATAATTAAGAGTAGTAAATTATAGATATGTTTCTTTTGGATAACCTAAAGAATAAAAGGTTGTTTTAAAAAACAAAATCCAGGTTAAAAATTACAGTTATGAAAAAAAATTAATGTTATGAAACTAAAAATAGTCCAGCGTATGTAAAAATGACCAAACCATTTTAAAATGTTTTATTTACACAAACCAAGTATGTACTCAGTGTATAAAACCTGTATGCTGGGAGTTACTTAACTTTTAAAAATTCAGAAGGTAAAGTATGGTGGAAAGGAGATTAAAATTTTAAATACCATAATGAATCACCACTACTCCTGTCTTTAGATTTACTAGCCATCAAATATTTAAGTCTTTTAAGAATGCTTCCTAGGAAGCTAAGGTTACCTGATGTGGTTTTAAATTCAGTTCTGGAAACCTCTAATTCACCTTCTGCCCCACAATATCTTACTGATCTATCGCAGCTGTGGCTTGGTTCATACGTGTATATTCATGCGTGTGCCAACCAAGAGGCACATGGTGGCATATTGTCTCATCTTCAGTTCCATATCTGACCCACAAACTCTGTGTGCTTAGAGCGTGCTGTGGTTGTGATATCAGGTGGGCTCGTTCCACCGCTATCTCAAGATGGTAGTTCTAGACTAGCATCATCTGCCATGTGTCCTTGGGGGACTTCCTTAATCTCTTTGCCTCCATTTTCTCATTGTAAAATGGGGGATAACAATACCTGCTGTTAAGATTATTGCACAGCTCAAATATAATAAATTAATAAATGCAGAGCCTTAAGAATAACATCTAGCATATAGAGATAAATTCAATGAATAAGTACAATAAATGTGAACTGTTTTCTTTGTCGTTATCATTAATAGTCACCATGGATTGTCATTGAGTAAGGGGCAGTAAGGGAGGTTTCTGGGAATGACCAAGACCAACCCTACTTTGCCAGTCTCAGACCAGCTCTTATCAAAACAGTAGTCATCTAACTGAGTTATGAGGTACCAGGGAGTATGACTGTTACCAGGTGCCCCCAAGTCTCTGCTTTCTTTTGGAGAGGTTTTTGCTATAGGGCGCATGTGCTCGCCAGAAAGACAAAGAGAGACGGAGAGCGAGAGATCACCCCCCTGGGGGGATGGCTACACCTCAATTCCTTCTCCTCCATTCTCCTCTCGGGATCTTGGGCACACATACATACACACATGCACCTGATGTAAGTTTAAGCCACTGGGTCGGGGACTTGAACCATGGTCAACTACATGGGAGTCCAGTGGCATAGCCATTATGCCAACTGCTGGTCCCAGAGACAGCTTTTTATTGGACTTTTCTCTGGAAAACAAAGAAAGTCTTCCTCCTGGGAGATGGGTAAAATATTAATATTGTCTTTTGTCTTAGTTAACATTAAGTTCCAATTTTTTCCCCCCAGAAATGTTATGGAACAGAAAAGAGGGATGAAAATCCCATTTTATGGCATTCCTAAGACTGCATGTAACAAATACCCTCATGGCATGGCACTTGTCTGTCATGTTCCGCCCCCACCCCACCACCCTTGCCAAAATAATGGGAGCAAAAGAGCAGGAGCTGTGAATTCACAAGCTGGGAGAGGCTCCTAGCCCACACGATCTGGCCGATTATGTCCCCAGCTGTACCTTTACCTTATCTAATAGTCCTTGAGGTTGGAGCCACCTTCTAGAGGTGCTATAAGTTCTCAGAGGTGTGGCCAAGGACTAGCAAGGTGCTAATATAGACTGTGTGCTGCCGGTGTAGCCTCCCTTTTTTGAGTTCATCTTTGCCAAAATGTTGTTGTTGTTGTTTTTTTTTCCTTTTTTTTTTTTTTTTTTTTTGGGGGGGGTTTTTTTCTTGACTGCGGACGAGGTCTCTACAAGGAACAAAGAGAGACATAGAGACAGAAAGCGAGAAATCACCCCCCAGGGGGGATGGTCACGCTGCAATCCCTTCTTCTCCATTCTCCTCTCTGGATCTTGGGCATGCATGCACATGTGCCGGGCGTGAGTTTTAAGCCACCAGGTCTGGGACGCGAACCGCGGTCGAATACGTGGGAGTCCAGCGACATAGCCATTACGCTAACTGCTGGTTCCCTGTTTTTTTTTTCCTTTTAACTGCATTCTTGGGCCAGTTTCCTCTGGTGGCCCATGTAAGCCTGTTTCATGCCAGTAGCCTCTTCGCTTTCCGTTAATGACTCCCAAACTTGTCCCTTCTGTTGTCTTTCCCCACAGATATTTTAGGATCATTTTAAGTTGTTTTAGCTCCTTTAGTTTTATCACCCAGGTCTTCATCCTCTCAACCTCCCAGTCACATTTCAAAGCCTTACTGTGCTCCTTGCCCTTTCACTGATAGGTTAGACTTTTTTCCTTCCACTACAAATTCAGTTGCCAGGTAACATATTGGACACCTAGTTAAACTGAAATTTCAGATAAATACCAATTTTTTTTTTTAGCATAAGTATGTCTCATGCACTGTTTGGGATATACTTAAAGTAAAAATTATTTTGTCATCTGAAAGTGAAATTTAACTGAGCACTCCGTATTTGTTATAATTTTGGCAACCCTATCAATATCTGTACCAGTTAGGCTGTTGTAACTTTTACCCCCATGGCAGCATATTTGGGCCTTAAGAATGCCAACAGTAGTTAGAGAATTTTCCCAGGCTCTGTTTTGGCTAATTTGAAAAGAAAATACCTGCAGGTTAGTGTGGAGGTTTTTTTTATAGATGAGACCTAGCTGTCATGATCCTCCTGCCTCAGCCTTACCAGACACTGGGATTATAGGCACACACCACTATGCCCAGTCTTTAGGTTGCACTGGGACTTGAACCCAGGCCTCCCATGTGGTGTTCAGCATCTTGACAGGGCACACCACCATGGCTAGACTCTTAGCAGGACATTCAGACAAGCAATAGAGATTTCTGTAACTCAGGGCATGAGAGATGTATCGACCTTGAATTGGGAAGTCATTGATAAATGTAAGGTGTCTGTATTTTAAGCTGAATGTCAACAGTTTTATATCCACATCCCATTCTACCTCAGTTTAGAACTTAGGAAAGTCTTGTCTTCCATACATAGCTCACAGTCCTAATGATCAGGTGTTAAATGAACAGAGCCAAAAGTCTGCCTTGGAGGATGTGGTGAATGAGTTTTGGGGGGGAGACTTGAGACACCGTATAAAAAGATGGTCATAGCAGTTCAGTATTACATTAGGTAGTTTTATGAAACATAGAAATGGCTTTTCCACGCAGCTCAAAGGCATGATGGTAAAGGGGAAAAACCAAAGAGGAATGATTTATGTTTGTCAACTCCCTAACATTTATGGAAGTGTCCATGGGGAATACTGAAGTAATCAGATGACATGGACTTGCCCTCAAGGAATTTAATTTATGGGTGAGACATTTGAAAATTGAAAGGCTTATCCCAGCTTTTTTACTTTCTTCCTTGTGTGTTTTCTTTTAATCTCTCTCCTCAAGAGACAGAAATAGGTCTGCCACAGCTATGGTAGGAATAGACAAGTGACGGTTGGTAGTGACATGGGTACTTCCTGGTAGAGGTTGCCTTGGCGATTGAATAATATTTCTTGAGTACCTTTTAGATGTAGGTTTTCATTATATTTTTATGCCTGGTAGGGTGTTAGATGCTGAAGATGTAGCAGTGGATAAGACAGCCTGAGTTTGTGCTGTATTATTATACTTAGCAAAATCTAAAGATATATTAGAGAGGGTATCTTGGCCTGTGGCAACTTACTTAGGGTTGATTATCTGTGCTGTTTCCCTCTAGGTGATTAGAGGCACAGCCTGCATTGGCCAGAATACTGGATACCTGACAGGGGACTGCGTTTTGTTTGCAAAGCTCATCAGACCATAGGTCCCTCATTGTATTTTGTATCAGAATCTTCAGTAGCCAGTCCACGCTGACAATGGCAAACTTTAGTAAAATAGCTAATCAGTCAACCAATCAGTTTATCTATCGTCATAAAATAATGAAGGCAGAATCTAAGTCATGTCTGATGGAATACCTCCTAACATTTATTGGTTGTTGGTGCCTTTGAGGGAGTTCTATTATTATAAAAAATAGTAGGACTTGATGAACATTTATGACATTTTAATCAAATTTAAGGGACTAAAAAGATTGTGCTGGCTGTGACTTTTCTCCTAATCAAAAGACTTTATAAATGATAATAAAAAGAAAGAAGACTGGTCGTTTTGGTAGTTCTTTTTTTTTGGAGAGATTTTTCGCTATAGGGCGCGTGCGCTCGCCAGACAGACAGAGGGACATAGAGACAGAAAGCGAGAAATCACCCCCCCAGGGGGGTGATCATGCCGCAATCCCTTCTCCTCCATTCTCCTCTCGGGATCTTGGCACGCACGCACACGTACCCGGCATGAGTTTTAAGCCACCGAGTCCGGGATGTGAACCGCGGTCGACTACGTGGGAGTCCAGCAACATAGCCATTACGCTAACTGCTGGTTAAAAACAGTTTTTTTTAAAGATAAGGAAAAAGCCACCCTGATTCTAAAGCCTCCTGGAATTTGAACTCTTGGCTGTGTTCTAGAAGCTTCTTGAATTGCTTGGGATTCCCAGCCAGATTCCCTAGGATCCCATAGGATCTCAGATTATCTAAGTATCTGAGAGCAGTCAGAGTTCTTATAAAATTCTGAAAACAATGTATGTAAGGAGGAAATGCATGCAGTAGGATATTCTTTAGGGGCGGCAGGGTTCTCTGTTGGGGAAGATAGCAAACCAGGCAATAATGAGGTAATGTCTCATGTCAAAAAGAAATTTAATGCCAAAAAAGACTGCATAGAAATCAATGACCCTTAAGTGTTCAGAGAATATTTTGGTTGTTTTTTAAACTGTTTTCCCATGCTATTTTAATGAGTCCAGTATTTTGTGGTAGGGCCATGAATTTTAAGGCTTAGGAAAAAAAGTTAATTCTTCCATTCTTTAAGGGCTAGTATACTTAAAAATATCTGTCAGCATTGTCTTTAAAAGCTTTTTATTTGTAAGTGACCCCTGACTTCAGTCTTAATTGGTTCCTGAACTTTGAGTCTTGAGGCATGGTCATAATACAAACTCTTATTTCCTGGAGGCTTATGTTTTATGTAAAACCTGTTATATGTTGGGCTTTATTTGGCTTCCATTTCTGAGAGCCCATTTTCACTATCAAAATAACAATGCAGATTTGAAAATTTACAAAAGCTATGAATGTCCTTTAAAAAATGTTTATTAAATAATTTAAACCAAAGATACTAAAGGTAAAGTTTTGCTTTAAACGTTACTTCTGGGGAATGTTTTTCTGTTTAGGCTGACTTTAGTGAGGCTTGTAAAGCAAATAAAGATATTTTTTTCCCCATTGTTTCAAGGACCTTCAAATTGTGTTTAAATTAAGATAGGGTTATCTGCCTTGTATTCTATCACATATGAAAGTGTAGAAATGCCGACAAATTTCTTAATTGCTAAAAGTTGAAGGAGGGGCAGTTTCCATGGCAACTTCTTTAGCCTTCCATGCTCTGATACTTCAGAAGGATCGTTTTTTTGCAAAGCTGTGAATGCAACATTAAGAATTCAATCAAATCTTTAGAATGTGAAAAGCAATTGCTGAAGATTCATTTGCTCCAAACAGGTTAGAACAAAAGGCCAACTGGGTTTGTAACCATCGTCAACTGAGTCAGCCATGCCCTACCAGTCCTCTAACCAAGGCATTGCCTCTGGACCTGGTCCTCAGCAGATCTCATGTCTAGTTTTGATCATTTCTATGAAGATCTTGTGAAGAGGCAAGCTGTCTTTGGTTGGGGTTGATGCCTGAACATCATTAAGGATATATTCCTTTAATCTGTAGGTGTTTGGAAGTGATTTGTTTGTGTGGCTCAAGAAAGTAAGCAGAATATAAACTTTAGCTAAAAGACCAAATTTATGCTGTAATCATTTGCTAGTTTTCTTTTTAAACAAGGGAAGAAAGCCAGGGCTCACATTATCTCACAACAACCAGTACTGACCATAGAATTTTGTGTCTCTGCCTACACGAACCATTGGAGTTCCTGCAGAAATGACATTAAAGGGAGATCTTTTATCTCCCATGTTTTCAAAGATGAAACACATCTAAGTGTGAATAAGATGATAGAAAATATTTCCTTCAAACATTTTTGGGTAGTTATTTTTTCTTACTGATCTTGCCTAGATTTTCTGCTTTGTGGGGTTGCATATTATATAGTAAAGTACTTAAGTATTTGTAGATTCATGATACAGTGATGTGCTTATTTTGTTTTAATTTACATTTTAAAAATTGTTAAATTATGTTAAGAAAGTAAGAAAAACAGTAATTTTGCATTATTACTAATAGTCAAGTAAAACATCAAATTATAAAACTACATGTATTAAGTATAGTAGTTACTGATCTGGTTCTATCCCACAGGGATCAAAAGGAATTCTAAGACGTGACCCCTGCATACTTGAAGGTGCATGGTCTGATTTCCTGACCACTTATTAGTAGTTAAAAAGCAGTATGATGTGAGCTTAATTGGACTTTCACTACAGTGTAGTCTTCTCACATTTTTTTAATTTATTCTTTTTTTTTTTTTTTGTATTTGATATTTCTGACATGTTTGGTCTTCGTTGGTCATTTCCCCTACACAGGTTTTCCAGTTTCCTAAGGTGTCATCTTTGGAGGAAGGTTTAATTTAACTTGATCCTACCCTCAAGATACCATATGGTAGACGTTAACACAAGTTCAGACCAATTAACTTGGTTAGGAATATGGTGCCACATTGACAAAAGAAATGCTTTTGAAATAAGTCATTATATTTAGCTCTATTATAATAATTAGATCAAGACTCCAAGAAGTTCAAGGAATAAGAAAAAAAAAGTATAGTGTTCATTATGAAAATCACCTGTAATTATACCTTTCTGATGTCTGCTCAGAATCTCAATATAGGAGAAGAAGGAAGAGGGAAACCTTTAAAGGTACAGCCTTGAAGACTGTCAGAATTATCCAGTAGCTGTCCACTAAGGCATCCCTCATCTGCTCATCTTTGGGAGGTCATTCTTGTGGAGACAGCCCAGAACCTTCCTTCCCCACCTCACTACACTTTTTTTTTTTCTTTTCAAACTTCTGTGGTTTAGGGAAGTCAAGATTTGAAAAGATTTAGCAGTGTTTATTCATTCCATAGTGGCTTTCTCTTTTGGCCTTCACAAAATATATTTTACTACAGCATGGAAATGTAAGCATTGAAATGTAAGCTGATAAAAGCAAGGCAGTTTACCAGAAAAATTCCAGTTCACATAGGCCAAGTGGGTTGTTGAGCTCTGTATTCTCCTTGAATGGGTGGGACATAGAAGAGAACCTCGAAGAAGCATTTTCTTACCTGACATTTTTTTTTTTTAAAATGACCAGTTCATCTCTGTTTTTCTAAGTCATTTCGAATATTCCAATCTAAGAATGAAATATGAAATTATCTCAAATTTAAGGAGGCTGTGTTCTGCTTTCTGAAGTATAGTTACTTCATTGATTCTAAAGGTATTTACTGAACATAAATAAAATAATACGTACATACAGTGGAGCATTATTCAGCCTTAAGAAAAAAAAGAAAGAAGATACCAACAGATGGCATAATGGTTATGTTGGTGGACTCCCACGTAGTCTACTGCAGTACAAATCCCAGTTTGTACTACAGTACAAACTCACGTTGGGCCCATGTGTGCCCATGCCCCAAATCCCAAGAGGATAATGGAGGAGAAGGATTATGGTGTGACCACCTCCCCCCCCAGGGGGGTGTGATTTGTCGCTTTCTGTCTCTCTCTGTCTCTCCAGTGAGCTTGCATGCCCTGTAACAAAAATCTCTTAAAAAAAAAAAAAAGCAAATTCTGACATGTACTATAACATGGACGATCCTTGAGGCTTTGCGAAAGAAGCCAGACATTCAAAGACAAATATTGTCTGATTCCATTTATATGATACCTGCAATACTCAGTCATAGAGGCAGAAAATAAAATGGTGGCTGCAAGGGACTAGGAACAATGGAATGGAGAATTAACGTTTAGCAGATACAGATTTCCAGGTTTGCAAGATGAAGAGAGTTCTGGTGATGGATGTGGTAATGGTTGCATGACAGTGAATGCACTTCATGCTACTAAACTTAAAAATGGTTACTGTGGTAAATTATATGCTGTGTGTATTTTATGATAGTTTTTTTGAAAAGGTGTTTTCTTCTATTTTTATAATTTCTTATTTACATTTCATTGTTGTACATCTTTGTGGAGTATAATATGGATTTTCAAAGCATGCATACAATGTGCAATAATTAAATCAAGGATAATACCACATTCATCGTTTTCAACAAAGACCACCACATTGTGATATGTACCATTACATTTTGCTCTACTGGTCTTTTTTATTGAGATAGTTCTCTCTCTCTCTCTAAATACACACACAGACACACACACACACACACACACACACACATATACACACTTAGGGTCATTGGGAAAGTCATGATTTATTTTTGCATAGAAAAACATAATACGTCATTATTTGAACATGAATTGTATGTTCCCCTTACTATGGAGAGCCATCATATTGAGTTGTTTTTTTTTTTTTTTAACCATGACAGTGTATGTGTATACACACACACACACACACACACACACATAAAGTTTTGAGCACCTGTTCTTCAGTTCCAGTGTCCTCCAGTGACTGACACAAAAATCCCAGGCTTGATGAAGCTCACCAGTCAATGAGAGGAGAGGGTGTGATGCCGCAGGAATGGGGAACACGAGGTCGTGGCATAGTTAAGGGTGCTTTGGTCCTTAATGTAGGTAAACCTAACCATGAAAAAGGAGCAGACATAGTTCTCTTTGTAACTCTTCCACTGCCCAGCTTCCACCTCAATATGTCGTGCCACCTGATCATCACATCCCAAAGCCAGTGCCTTGGGATCATTTTCACCAATTTCTCCTCCAACTGGTTTACTTTCCATTCTCTTCCCAAATCCGGCTCTGCTCTTCCTCCTTGGCCTGCACTTTTTATGCTTTTCTTAAAGAACTATTTCATTTCTCTTGGTCTGCATTTTTAAATCTCTTATTTGATATGTGTTTCTCCCATCTTACAGCCTGCGTCATTTTCCATCTTGAACTATAAATCCAGAGAGGATGTGGGTTTTGCACTGTGACCTTTGCAGCACCCAGAATTGTAAACCATCCTTAATGAATGTTTTGAATGAGGATGAGGCTCTGAAGTTGGAAGCTGACATGGCTAATGCCTATTTAATTGAAGATTATTAATGCCTCTTTAGCAGTGAAGGATAGTCTTCTGTTTATAGCAGAGAACGAACAAGCCCTCCAGCTTTTTCCAGTGTCCCAAAGAATTCTCAGTCAGGTATTGCCCCATACTTCCTGACCTGGACTGAACATTCCCAGGGAGAACAAGAGTAGCAGTAGAGGGAGCAGGACAGCTTCCTTTGTGCAGACCAGGCCTTTTCTTCCTTGTGCTTGGTTCCAAGATGAGAATTCAGGGCTGGGATAAGTCAGAATATGTTTGTACTAGTTCAGCTTATTAAAGTGGAGATTATCTTTACCTTCCTCAGTGAACAGACTTCTTTCTCTGTACAGAGTGATAGTTGTAAGTTGGTTGACTATACATTCCAGGGTGTTTTTGTTGTTGTTGTTGTTGTTGTTGTTTTGTCAGAAGAAGCATGCAACAGTGGCAGAAAAAGAGGCAGAAGGAGAAAGCAGTCACTCCAGTAGGATATGGTCACACCATAATCCTTTCTCCATTTCTCTGTCTTGTGGGATTTGGGGCATATATGCACATGTACCTGGATTCAGGATTCAGACCACATGGTCTGCCATATAGGACCCAGCTCTCTTAACCACCAGGCTATGGGGGCCATCCTATCCCAGTTTTCTAAAAATAATTATTTTATTTAACTTTATTTATTATTATTATTTTAATATTTCCAGAGACAGATAGAGAGAGGGAAAGTGAGAAAGCAAGCCTCCAGGTCTGAGTCTCGAACCATGGTCGGCCATGTGGGATTCCAGTGCCCTTCACCACCACACCACCTGTTGGCCCCATCTATCCCAGTTTTTAAACTTCTTTGTCTGGCTTAATTAAAAAAAAAAAAAAAAATAAGGATTCATGGGGACCAGCAGATGGCATAATGGCATAATGGACTCAGTTTGTTGCTGGACTCCCACATGGCCAACCACAGTTCAAGTCCCAGGCTCAGTGGCTTTAAAATCACACCGGGTGCCTGTGTATGCATGCCCAAAACCCTGAGAGGAGAATAGAGGAGAAGGGATTGCGGTGTGACCATCCCCCCTGGGGGGGTGATTTCTTGCTTTCTGTCTCTCTGTCTCTCTGGTGAGCACATGTGCCCTATAGGAAAAATCTCCCATTAAAAATAAATTAATTAATTAAAACAGATTCATGATATAGTGCCTGTGCATACATGGGAGAGAGAGAGGGGAAAAAAAAAGAGAGAAAGAGAGGGATACTCTTCATAGGGCTTGGAGTTATTAGTAATTCAGCCAGGGTCCAGCCTCTGTGACATAGTGGGTAGTCTACTGCATTGCAAAGCTGGAAGCCACAGATCGATTGTGGTTTGAGTCCCTGGCCTCACAGGCCTGAAAACATGCAAAGCATGTGTGTATGTGCCCAGGATCCTGACAGGCTGGAGGACTGAAGGAAGGGGATTGCAGAGTGAATTAATTTTTTCCCCCAATCTCTTTGATTTTTAGGCTTAATTTGAGGTTGTGCCATACGGTTGTGCTTTGTTATAAAAAAAATAACCTGAGTGACTTTGAGCTGACTGGACGTTGTTTACCTGTCCACAAAGTTTGCTTACAGATGCACAACGATCACCATCCTATGGGTTCCAGGTGAGGCCTAGGGTCTCAATTCACACGTCCTCTGCTTCAATTACCATGCTGTTTCATTCCTAGCATAGGAATTTTCCCATCTGTGTTTTTTCATGAATTTTTAAGAAGTTAATTAATTTTATTTCTTTAATGAGAGAGAGAAAGAGAGAGACCCCTACAGGGTCTCGATGGTGTGATCCATCCCCAACCTTTGCCAGCCCTGGATCACCCCTGCTCACAGGCATGCATGTATGTACCCAGCATGAATCCCGGGGAGGATTTCAGACATGAACTCAGATCTTTCCCCTGTCGGCCAGCCCCACAGAGCATGGAGTTTTTCCGCTGTGCCACCGACAGGCCCCCATTTTGTTCTTCAGCTTCTATCTTTCCTATGTGCTGATTGTCTTCTTTATTCTAATGTCCACTTAAAAAAGACTTAACGTTCATCCCTCAAGGAGCTGAAATGTGGCTGTCTCAGTGATGTTTTCTCTATTTATTCTAGTAATCATTCTTTCTTTCCTGAGCTCACTTAGTACCTTGAATTTCTCTTATGCCCTCAATCACATGCTACTTGGTACCGTAGCGATTTGTCTTTATTATATTCCTCTCTACAAGATTGTGGTGAACACCTCAAGGGCAATGACCATTTCTCATTTATCTGAATGTCCCTACAGCACTTAGCATAGTGCCATATCCCTAGGAGATTTTGCAGTTCATTTGCTTTTGAATAAATGAATGGGCTTAGAAATGGTTACACCCACTCATAAGATAGGAAGCCATGGTAGATTTTTAAAGCACTTGGATATTATAGGGAGCCTATATTGGTATAATTATCACCTGGTTTGTACATAATTTAAAAATATAATTGTATGTTTTCATGCAGTAGGTTACCATGTACTGTTTTAAGTCTGCACTGCTTTTTATGGCCTAGCATTTAATTACATTGTATAGATGCTTTGGAGAATGCCACTGTGAAAAACTGCAGAGCTGAGGTCTGTTTCAGCAGCTCAGGGAGCTGGCTCCTCGTGCTGTGGGTATATCCTGTTAGGCTAAGCCGGGGCACAGCTGTCCCCACCTGACTGGCTTTTCTCCATAGTCCTTGCATTGCATTAGCTGAGAGACCAGGTTTTAAGATTTTAACTCTTCTCTGCCTCACCTGGGTTTCAGAAATATCTTAGAAGTTTTTTAGCAAGTAGAAATTCGATAGCTAAGAGTTTTGCTAGTTTTGAGAGTTCTGTTTTATGTAAACTTATTTTTTTTTTAATGTTTACGTGTTTATATTTCACTTCATGTTCTTCTATAGATCTTGGACTGGCCTAGAAACTGGCATTTCTATCGGTCCCTGGACTTTGTCCTCCCCCAACAAGGTAATTCCGATGTCAAGAGTCAGAAAAATTCACCTGGAAAGACACCACAATAGATCAGTGTTGGAAAATGAAGGAGTTTGAGATAGGTCTTTTAAAATGCACAAGATTCAGGTAGGTAGAAAGATTGTTTCCTTGCACAGAACATATTCTAAGGTGAGACTACTAGTAGAGAGGGCTATAAGGAGTGTTACCCAGGTTTCAGGGGAAGATTCTTTAGAGTGATGTTCTTAACTATGGGTGATTTCGAAATGTCCAGTGAGCTTGTTGAACAACCATAGTCCTGTGTTCTACCCCTACTCTGAAATTCTTTCTGTTTAGGGGACACAATAGGGGTGGGAGGTGACATGAGCATCTGCATTTCTAACAGCCATCTGGCTGAACTTGAACATCCTGGACAGATGGAACCCCTGCTTTATGGAGTAAGAAGATCCAACGATGAGGTGATGAGGACTACATTTTGGCAATTTGTATCTTTTTAGGTGAGGGGTTTTGGGGGAATTTAAGGTGGGGATATTAGAGCTCTGGTGGAAGATCAGTTCCAGGGCTGCTGAGTCATTTTGATGAGATACCTGCAGTGAGGGCACAGCGATAAGGAATCGGGGGGCAGAATGTTTCCTTGGAAAAGGAAAGACACTAGAAAAGGAGTTTATTCTTCTCAAAAATGCTAGAAATTACAGGCAAATTTTCTGTTACATAATCTATTGAAACTTTTTAGAAAAGTAACTTTTTTAATGCACCTCTCTAAAGGCCTGACAGAGATCCCTCATTGGCATCCAAAAATAGCCTAAGATCAGAGATCATTCTAATTGGGGGGAAGTGTTGATTTGGGTTCCATGGACCCTGGTTGGACTTAACAGCTAATGAGCCAACTTCTTGAATCTGTACAGTTCTATGTGGGCTTGTTTTTCAGGGAGAAGGTTTATAGTCGTGGCCACATTCTCAAAGGTGTCCTTACTGGGATTTAACATCCAATGATCTAGTACTTGGCTGACTGGCTGGCTGGTTTTCTCGCTCTTCTCTTTCTTTTAAAATTTAAAAACCAATTCTTATTTTTTTGGGAAAAAGTAGCCAAAAGAACAATGAACACCCTCGTTCATAAAAAGGAGTGATAGAGAAGCCCTAGACATTCTTACAGAAGACCCCCATTTATTTTCCTGTGGGTGAGCAAGCCATCATTAATAATAAACTGGGGGAAAGGGGAATGGGAAGCTTTTTGTAGAAAGTGTGATGAATTTTTCTCTTCTTCATGGAGCAATTTCAGCGGTCTCAGCTGAAGTACAAAGAGAGTTATTGTAATGGCAAGGAGGAGAATTACTAGTTATTGCTATCAAGTTGGGAGCTGAGGGAAAAAGCCAGTGTGCGAAACAGGACTATGTGTGAATGGATTTCTTAAGTGTTTCATTAAAAATTCGTCAGAATGGTTAGCCCTCTAACTATGCTGCAGTCTCTGGTTTCTGATTCCTTTGTGGAATTAAAAATGCTTTTGGGAAGAGGAGCTAAACAAGCCTTTTGTTTGGATTTCCATATATTGATTAATGGACTCAGCAGAGCATCCTGCTGTGAATTCCTTCTGCTGATGGTAACCGTCACAATGAGCAGAGCCTTTCTGAACTGGCTCTTTCCACGCAGCCTGTAGGCTGCTCTATTGGGTGTGACAATTTTTAAAAAGCCACAGTGCTGGAATGAAAACGGCCATTTCTAAATGGCCTATTGATTTGTAAAACCTTTTTGTATCACACTGAATGGTCTCATATCTGAGTTGAGGAAAAAGATGTGGGCTATTTTCAATTTATTATTGTGTCTTACAGGCTTGAGTTGACAGTGTTTCGGTGGTGATGTCTGCCTCTTGTTGAGTGGTATACTTGCATCTTTTGCCTTGGTTATGCATGTAAAAAGTCTAGTTCATTAGCTTACACCATAAAAGACTACTTACAGCTCCACTTACAGAATGAGTCACAATCAGTAAATATGGATATAGAAGGCTTAATTATGACTCAAGCTCACCCGTAAACTTGGGGGCCACCTCCCCTACCAACATCCTCCGTTGGGCTATTTGTGGAAGAAGTTACCAGGAATTGACAGGGTCTGCATTCATTTGCCTCATGACAGTATTCAGTCTTGAAGCTAGTGTAGACTTATCCTAAGAGTCACAGATGTTAATAAACCATGTGTGGACATACCTGGGTAGTATATATTTTTGTCTGTTAATATAGGATATTAGGATGGCTCTTAGGCAGAAATGTACAGTCTGGGTTTAAAGGATATTTTCTTTGTTTTTTGTATCTGAGCTGACCTACTATGGACCTGGCTTGATTTTGTTTTTAAAACTCCTTGATAAAGGTTTTATAGATGTTTATAGTTTCAATTATATTAATACTGATAAATAATAAAGGTAGTTGACATGACTACTCTTGGTTAGGTGTCTCCCTAAATAGGAAGGGCAAAGAAGAAAATTCTAAGACTCACAAATGCTTTGTACTGAATGTATGAGATGTGATCATCCCTCCTCACCTGCCTCCTTACCCCTTTTCTTCCCTCCTTCCCACTTTTCCTCTTTCCTTCTGTGAGAGAGAGAAGGAGAGGAAGCATCACAACAGGGTCTTTCAAACCACAGTCCATCCCCAGCTTCAGCTGGCCCTGGATCATGGGCACATAGTGCTTGGAGTACTCAAGCAGGTTTCCGGACATGAACTGAGAACTTTCCCATGTGGGTCAACCTCATAGTTGCCTTTTCACTGCACCACTGTCCCACCCCCAAGTGTGATTTACCTTCACAGAGGAATTCTCATATTCAGTGATCTTCAGGTGAGAGAGCAAGCTGCCATCCTTTTAACTTATTCTTAATGAATATTTTACTCCATCTCTCAGTGCCTCCTTTGTCTCTTCTTGAGATGGTGTGAAAGGTGAGAAGTTACTGGAATTAGCTCTGACCAGAAATGGACCAATGAACTCCTAGTCTGAGCCTTTTGTGTAAACTCCCAACTGGGAATCTGCTTTGCAGTGAGCACAAAACAAATTTGCAGCATTGAAGGTACACATTTCACTGACAAATGTCAATTTTGGTGGTAAGTAGGATCACAGAAATGAAATAAAAAACCTTTGATCCCAATTCTGTGTGAGACAGAAGTTCCTAGCACATCCTAGAAACCAGTGCTCATGTGGACTAGATGCCATATTTAATAGACTTTTACAGAATAATACTACGTTGTGTAAAATTCCCTCTTCCACTGTGTTTCAATAAATTGAACTCAAATGTGCCCATGTACCTTTTATCTCTTGGAGAGAACATATTATCTGTCAGGAACATTTCTTTGGTAGTCTGAGCACAGGAATCTAGAAACTGAGTATTTAACAGAACACTGTTGTACTGAAATTGACACTTAGTTCCTCTGGAAAACTTAGGTAAGTGTTATTTAAAAACAATCCGGGGGCTGGTCCTGTGGTGCAGCTGTAATACCCTGCCCAAGAGAAGTTGGGTCTCACCTGGGGGCCACGATTTGAACGACTAGCTCCATCAGCCTGAGACATGCTAGGCATGCATGTGTACAAGTGCCCAAGATCCAATGGGCTGGAGGACTGGAGGAGGGGATCATGAGTGACTAGACCCTATGGAGATTGCCTTTCCCTGTCTCCCCCTCGCTCTCTCTTTTATATATGTGTGTGTGTGTGTGTGTGTGTGTGTGCACATATTCTACCATGAATAAAGAGTCAAACACAATTACACCTGGGTTGATATTTCTATATAAAAAAATAATTTGGAATCTTTCCAAACTTCTCTTTTTCTTCTTTCACACATCTACCCCAACCAGAGATCTTTGGCTTGGAGAAAACAGATAAACAAAGTCCTTTTTTTTTTTTTTTTTTTTTTTTTTTTTTTTCCCTTTAAGTTTCCTATGGGATGTGTGTACTTGCAAGAGAGAGAGAGGGAGAGGGAGAAATCGCCCACTAGGGGTAGTAGTCACACTGGAGTCCCTTCTCCTCTATTCTCCTCTTGGGATTTTGAGCACACACACACAAACACCTGGTGTGTTTTTAAGCTGCCAGGTCTGGGACTTGAATTGCACAGCCAGCCATGTGGGATCCAGCTGCCTTAACCTCCATGTCACCTGCTGGCCCAAAGCAAAGTCTTTTTTTCCTACTTTTCTTATTCTTGAATTATAACCCCCCAAGCAGCCTGGTGGCTTTGAGGCTCTTCTAGAAAGTATGAGATAGGTAGAAAGTGAATAACAAGAACCTCGTCATGTAGATTATCCTGAAAGTGGGCTGAAGTCTTTTATTGTTGAGTCCAGTGACTGCTATGAACTGAACAGCATTTTCAGAAATGAATGGTCTCTTCTTGGCTGTTAGAAGGGGAAAGTTTGTTCTATTTCTGTCTTTATTTATTTTTAAATTGCCAGAAGGCTCATGTACTTGCCAAAGAGAGGGAGAAAATAAGCACACACACCCTCACCATTCTCCAATGGAGTGGTCATGTTACAATCCTTTTTGTTCTCTTTTCCTTCCCATCAGGATTTCAGGTATACACACACACACACACACACACACACACACACACACACCCCTGGTGGGTTGTTTGAACTACCAAGGCTGAGATTCCAACTGTGATTGACCATGTAGGACCCAGCTCCCAATGCACGAGGCTTAAGTTTTATGCCACAGGGCTGGCCCAGAAAGTTTGTTCTTAACAAAAATGACATTATGAAGCATTAGTACAGCTGGCTATAGAACCATTTGTCCCTCACCTAATATGGTAACTAAAGTCAGTAATTTGGAAGGAAATTTATTGATTGATTGATTGATTTAATGCTAAATAAGCTTTATCTGTTCTTCTGGATAACATTGCTAATGGTCACATTTGCCTACCATAAAGTTATGTATTGACTATTTATAATTACAGTAGTATTTTTTTCCTTTGAAGTACAAAAGCTATGTAAACAATAAGGTGCTGCCATTCGGGATTCATCATATGTTATAGCTTAAAGAACCAGTCTTTAGCAAATATCCAACAAATCAATCTGGAAGTTTATTGAATGCCCTTTTGTTTCTCTTTGTTCTGAGTAACTAAATCAGGCTGCGTTATCATGTCGCCTGCCATCAAAGAAAGTGTGGTTGTAAAATTCTTCAGATCTGATTTTCTTGAGGGCAAAAGTAATAACTTATAAATGCTTGCAAACCTCCAAATGCCTTTGTTTAGAGACTCAATAAATATTTACTATTGTATTTGATTTTTTAAACTTACTGAACATTTAATGTTTAAAACAAATACAAAATGATTTCCTTATTTTGAACCAGAGCCTAGAAACTATCATAATATAGTGACATGTGTACTTTTCTTTTGGTTGAAAGGATAGAGTTTGAATTACCATTCTCAATTGTCAGTGTTGAGTATTGAACCTGAAATACACTCCTTTGAGACTGCTCTTTCTTCTAGGTTTGGGATTTTAAATTTGGAAATTTGGGGTCTCTCTATTTAGCATTTTCAAATGCAGAGTATACAATACAGGTGGGCTGGGGATTGCTTTGTGCATCTGACAGTGGACACTCGAAAAGTTTGTCAGATATCTCATATTTACAGGTGAGTAAGTATAATGTAAAATGTAAAATCAATAGGAAAACCAAGATGGTGTACCAATCTGTCTCATGGATTTTGAATATAATACAGTTATAATCCAAGCACTCAGTGGAGAATACTGACAGTCCTTTCCAGAGGTAGACAAATTCCACCAGAAAGTTTAGTGACCAACAGTTTATTGTCATTGTTGCCACAATACATTTGTTTGTGAAACAAGGAGTTTGATACTCTCGTCAGAAAATTAATAGAAAGTAAATACTATTTAAAAAAAAAAGAACTATGGATGGATTTCGAACATTTTTTGCACCAAGGTTTGTTTATTTCTTCCATGAGTTGAAGAGAGAGAGAGAGAGAGAAAGAGAGAGAGAGAGAGAAAGCGCAACTCCAGCAGGGCCCTGATGCTATGATCCATTCCCAGCCTCAGATCACAGACATATACTGTATACTCAGGGAGGTCTCTGGACGTGAACTGGGAACCTTCCCATTTGGAATTGCCACCATCTGGCCCTGTCCACAAACTTTGTGAACTGCCCTTGTATGCATCACATGTTTCCTGACATGGGCTAGTTCCTACCCAACACACAGACCCCCCAGAACCCTGCGAAAATACTTAAAGACAACCCCAAACAAAACCTCTGACCTCTGTTCTCTAAGCACATTTTATTGAAAAATATTTAAATGTTCTATTTAAAGTACAGTGATTCTGAGATAAACTGGCAAGTCACAACAGTCTGTCACCCTTGCTCATTATCAGCATTGGAACTTTCCAAGAACTTCCTGGGTAGGTCTCGCCCAGCAGGTGACAGGAATCAGATTGCTTCCTACAGATGGGAGTACTGATCTTTTCTCTAGGTTTAAGTATGATCAGTTCTTGCGACCAGCAGTCAGCGAAATGGATATGTTGCTAGACTCCCACGTAGTCGACCGCGGTTCACGTCCCGGACCCAGTGGCTTAAAACTCACACCAGGCACATGTGCGTGCGTGGCCAAGATCCCAAGAGGAGAATGGAGGAGAAGGGATTGTGGCGTGGCCATCCTCCCTGGGGGTTGATTTCTCGTTTTCTGTCTCTCTGTCTCTCTGTCTCTGGTGAACCCACGTGCCCGATAGCAAAAAAAGCTCTCAAAAAAAAAGTATGATCAGTTCTTGGTTCCTTCCCATAGTCTCTGTGATCATCTGGCAGATGGGGTTTTCAGGTGTCCACAGACAGGTCTCAAGTTATTGTTAAGAAGTGTGTGGAACCTACTCCTGCTTAGCCAGTGATGAGACTGTTCTTGTAAGTCCTCACTTGCCTGTAGGGTCATTGGATAGTGGCTGTCCCTGTAAACTCCACCTAGTTCAAGCATCTACCAAGAGGAAGATTTCTTTGGCCCATGGTAGCAAAGGCAGGTGTTGTAGGTGCACAGATACCGGTCACATCCTTTCTGTGGGTTGCATCATGTTCCTTCTGCAACCCCCAAGAAGTTCACTTCTCACCCACTAAACAGGATTAAGAGAGAGAGTCTATCCATGGTTATGGTTTTCCTAATCAAAACCCACCTGTTCTTCAATAGGACAGTCAGTCTAAAACAGTGACCACTTCCTCAGCAAATAATGGCTGGTAACTGACACTTATGGACTGCTCATTTTCTATGAGCCAAGTACCTCTTCTGCGCAGCCTATGTATTTTAGGTCATTGAATCCTCACTGCAGTCCCATGAGGCAGGCATACATGCTATTATTAGCTCCATTTTACAGGCGAAGAAACCAGACACACCAAGTGGTTTAGTAACTTGTGAAAAGTCACTGGGCTGGTGGAACTAGAAATAACCCATCTAGCACCAAGGCAGATCTCGTGTCACCAAGTGTATGCAAGTTTCAAGGTGATTAATTTGGATTCTGATCATTTTCAGGTCATTTTCTGAATGTGTGCAGGAGATTGACCAAGAAAGTCCTTCCTAGCTCAATGCATTTGGCAGATCTCAGTATGCTGGAACTTTCTCTACTCTGATTCCAATGCCTATGCACTTGGGTGCCAAATTCTCTTCCGCCTATTTCCTTTTTCTTGGAACAGATTTTCCCAGATATCTCCGTCTTCCCATCTTTTCTTCCTCCTTCCTTTTTCTTAAACAAGATCAGACTGTTTTTGTCCTAGGGTATGTGTCCCGATGGGTCAGAGGCTTGACTGGCAGGGGGAGGTGCCAGTTCATGCTGTTTCCCTAGACAGCTAGAATGGCATCACTCTATTTGGACAAACTAGCAAACTCCACCCATCTGTGACAGAAGTGGTGGCACATAGGTGTGTATTTGGCTCTCTTCTGATTTGATGTTGCTCCTCTGTTTCTTGGCTTGGCTAAAACCCTTGCTTTACCCAAATCTTGTTTGAGTTAATAGCTCAGCCTCCAGGTGGAATAAGGAATGGGATACAGATTCTAGTATCTAATATAAAACTATAACTTGTTTTTACTCTGAACTCCCTCATGGGACTATATTCTATCCAAAGGCCCTGAGGAACTTCTTTCCCCTTATGTTTTGGTATATTAAAGTTCTTGAATTATATCCATGTTATTGATCTTGGCAAATATGAGTTTCAAAATTGAGAGAGAACTACATGGTGTGTGTTATTTTTGTACATTTGGCTGAATTCTGTTCAACTCCTAAAGGAAAGGCATTATATTAAGCCTCAGTCTTTTAACATAAAATCAGTTTGTATTTTGGCTTTTTTCTTTTCTTTTTCTTTTTTTAAGATATTTTTGCTGTAAGGTGCATGCACTTGCTGGAAAGACAGAGAGACAGAAAGCAAGAAATCACCTCCCCAGGGAGAGATAGCCACTCTACAATCTCTTCTCTTCCATTTTCTTCTAGGGATTTTGGATACACATGCATACAAGCCTAGCATGAATTTCAAGCCTCTGGGTCCAGGACTTGAACCATGGTTGACCATGTAGGAGTCCAGTGCTTCAAACACTATGCCACTTGCTGGCCTCATCTTGGCATTTTTTTTTAATTGATCAGTTCATTACATAGGATGTGTGCCATATGTAGTTTATTTTGATTTGGTATCATTATGGAGTCCTAAATTTTACTTCAACAAACATGTTTAATGGTCCCATGTACTGATTGTCTTTCTATGTAATCAAGGATGAAGGAGACAAAGGAGTTCTTAAGACTTTTGTCACTGATTTATAGTTTTTCATTGTTTTGAAGATTCAACTAGTTTTTCATTGTTTTGAAGATTCAATTTTGTTTCTTTAGTGTGTTTAATTAACTTTTCATATGAAGTCCTACTCCCTCCTCCATGTATTAGGAACCTGAGTAATGAAATACCTCTGGTTTCTGGAAACATCTTGTTGGGGAGTAATGTTTCTTCAATTCATTAAACTTCTAAGAGTTTTCTGGTATTGAATGAAAAGCAATTGTAGGTATTTTAGGAATTCCTGAATAGCTGTTTTATAATCAGACTGATGAAAACAAAACAGTTTTAGGCTTGGGGTTGTATGTTATGCAAGTTTCAAACATTAAAAATGATACAAAAATCTGATATGCTCATTTTATAAAATGTCCTTTTACTTTGAGGGAGAAATTGCTAACAGGCATAAAATAAGTTTTATTTGATCAACATTTGAAATAGAAATGTGTTTGTAAGGCATGGCTTTTAAAACAGACTCAACTCATACAAATCAGTATTTCTGTTAGTACTAATTTCAGAAACTCATAATTACAGGCATTCAGTTTTGATAGCTGATCTATAAATATATTTTCTATTCATGTAAGTTGTATGTGAGAATTTTTAGATTTTAATATTCTTTTATTTTGATTTTTAAAACAATTTAAAGGTATCTAGCATATTGTAGCTATAAATGACTCAAAAGTTACACTTTAAAAAATAAGTTAATACATTTTTTGGTAATTTTTTTTGGTGTACTACTAGGTTTATTTACTTTAATATCTTCTTTTTAGGAGGAGATAAGGCTAATGGGAAGTTGTAGAGATAAGCACAAGTTACAGCAACATCAATTTTAGAGCACTTTGTTCTTGTTTTTCTTGCTTTTGGTTTTTTGGCAGCAAGAACTTCACACACCAATAGAGCTGTTTATCCATCTTAAAGAACTACAGGTATTCTTCTTTTCTTTATGCTTTTATTGCTTTACTTTGAAATAGTGCCTTCAGTCTCCCAGAGCCGTTTCTGTTAGGTCCTCGGAAAAGTTATGACTAATTTTTGCACAGAAAAATACATCATGACTTCTCTGACAACCCAGTACTTCAACTTATTTATGTTTAATTTTACACAGATTTTTAACCTGTCTGTCTGGTTTGGCTCTGAGTTCTCTGTATAGTAAGGTAGTTGGTAGATAATATACAACTCTGAATTTATACCAGAGTTCTCCCCACCCCAGGAAGTTTACATGGTGATTACTTTAAAATCTAAGATTCTGGTGTGTTGAAATATGTAAGTGTCTGAGCCTCCTCCCATTTGTAAAGTTAGAACGAACGCAGGTTAACTTCTGAATTATAGAAAACTCGTGGGTTTCGTGAGTATCCTTTCCTTCAGTGAAGCTCAAGTATCAGTGTTAGTGTTACCCTTTATTTTTTAAGAGAGATTTTTTTTTCTTTTTTTTTTTTCTTTTTTTTTTTTTTTCCTTTTTTTTGCTATAGGGAGCTATCAGAGAGACAGAGAAAGAGCAAGTGACAAATCACCCTCTTGGGGGATGGGGCTGGCCACACTGCAGTTCCTTCTCCTCTGTTCTCCTGTTGGGATCTTGGGCATGTGCACACAGGCCTCTGGCATGAGTTTTAAGCCACTGGGTCTGGGACCTGAACTGCGGTCAGCCATGTGGGAATCCAACACTTTAACTGCTATGCTACCTGCTGGCCCCAGGTATATTCTTTTAAACCTTATGTCTTGGGCACATGATTATTATTTTGTCTTTGATTTTAAAAGGCAAAAAGTAAGTTTTCAGAAGGTCATGGTTTATTTGCACTATCAAGTTTTTTAAAAAGATCGATAATCTTAAAATGCTGTTAATTTGTTGAACACTTTATCTTTTCAAAGCAATTTCATGTAGTTTTATCTAGTTCATTCCACACAGCCATGCTTTGAGATAGGAGTTATTACCTCCAGTTGACTCTGTGATAGGACCAAGGTTGGGCCCAAGGATGAAGCACCCACCGACAGTTGAGCTGGCACTTAGGATGCAGGTTCAGGTGGTCTGGTTTGAGATCAGTCCACTTTGTCCTGTACTACAGGAAGCTTTTGGGTTTATTTTTCTTCTTTTTAAAAAAATATTTTTCATTCATAATACTGAGTGCATGTGCACACATACGTGCCATAGAGAAGGAAAAAGGGGGCGCCCTCAGTAGAGTTTTGCCATGCTGCAGCCCCCCCTTCCCCTTGCCCTCCAGCTCATCAGAATTTCTTGTGCACGCACACCCAGCGTGTTTCAGGTTGACCCAGGGATCTGAGCCCATGGTTGGCCACGTGGTCTCCAGCATGCAGTTCAGTATACCACCAACTGCACCACCAGGCTGGGCTTTTTTTCTTTTTTATATTAAAATAAAGACTATTCTGGTGGCTACCTATTTCTCTTTACCCTGTCACCTGTGTTTGTTGACTTACCACCTGCAACACAGACTGTTTTTTAGTTTTTCCTGTAGGCCCAGCTTCTTCCCTTCAGGGCCTTCTACTTAAGCTATTTTTACACAGAACTCTCTACCCTCCTTTTGCTCTTCTCCTTTCCTTTTTCCCCTAGTTAAGATCTAATTATCCTTCGGGCCAAAGCAAAATTCCTTTGAATCATCTTTCTTGCCTCTTCCACTCTACAGTCCAATAATTCTGCTTCCTTCTTCTTGAAAGTATGCTTTTTCTGCATTTTATTTTTGTAGCTCTTGATTGTCTCTTTCATTAGTCAAGCTCAGGAAGGATGGGGTCTTTGTCTTGTTTTTCACCTGTTGTATTCTTGGGGCCTAGCTTGGTACCTGACATAAAAGAGGTACACCATTTATTTGGATTAAGAATGATACAGAGACTCAGTTTTACAGATTTAGTTTTGTTTCCTGTTTTAGACCATTATAATTATAGAAAGTTCATGGAATTCAGTTCTCATCCATTAAAAATAGCTGGTACAGTACTTGGCTAGATTTGGACAAATTAGGAATCTTTTGTTCTGTTTAGTTCTAACTCCAGTCATTTATCCAACATTTATTGAGTTCAAGGCAGAGTGTGAAGTAGTGTTAACTCTGTTGTCTTCTTTATTTCTCTACCTTGGCATTTTTTCATGTTTATAGAGCAACGAGAATGATTCAGGTAGCTGCTGGAAGCCACAGGTCAAAGTATATAGATAATAAATATCAGTATGAAGGGAGCTACATAAGCACTTATGCACAAATTGTATGTCATTGGTAGAATTTAATAAGCTAAGCTAGATATAGAATTTAATTTAACTGTATAATGCTTCAGAGTTTTGAAGGTTTTCAGAAACTGGGGCTACTTCTCAGTAACTCCAGATAAAACTTTTCAAATGCAATAACCTTTTCTGCACCAATGTCTTTCTTTTGTTTATCTTCCAGACTCTATTAATTGACCCTGCAAGTTGAGGCAGTCATACAAATCCAGCTACTTTGCTTGCTGCTGTGAGGGTTTGAGATAGCATAAATTCTTATTCTAAGAATAGTCTATTTCTAGCTCGAACAATAATAACTTCTTAAAATTGGTGAAAGCGGGCCAGGCAGTGGTGTGGCCATTAAGGCAGCAGGATTCCACATTGCCAATGGGCAGTTCAAATCCTAGACTCAGCAGCTTGGAAAACACACTGGGCTCTGTGCATGAGTGCCCAGAATCCTGAGAGGAGTTGGGTGCTTTCTCAGTCTCTCTCTCTGGTGAATGCATGTGCCTGACAGCAAAATTTTGAAAAACACACAAAACAAAACAACAAAGAGAGGAGATGGGTGCTTTCTCAGTCTCTCTTGCTCTCTGGTGAATGCATGTGCCCGACAGCAAAATTTTGAAAAACACACAAAACAAAACAACAAAGATTGGTGAAAGCTATGGCTTTTATCTTAAGTTTGATTGCTAAGATACAGTTTGGAGTAAATTTCCACATATACATATTCAAATATGGTTAAATGATATACTTGAATCAAACTTTATAGACTATTTATAGTTCAGATTTTTTAAAAATATTATATTTACCACCATTATGTTTCCCTTTTGGGGGCTGATAATTTAAGAACTAACTGCATATTAGCTTTAGTAAGAAATTTTATGATATTTTTTTAAAAAGACAAAAACTAAACATGGAAATGATTCTTCTTCTTGGGCTTTTCCCCTCCCCAAACACTTTTAGCCAGTTTTAGGATTTTATCAGTTCAATATTTTGCTTTGTGTTATATCAGTTACCTTTATGTAAGAACGGTGCCATTTCTTGCTGAACAATATTTTTATCTCTTTGATGACATGCTCTAAACCCACAGCTCTGCTGTGTGGTAGGAAGATCATAGAATACCGGAATGAAGACTTTTTAAAAGAAGATACATAAGTACAGGAGGAGTACAAGTACATTAAACTGATCCTGAGGGTAGATGTTAGGGCGTGTCTAAACTGTGTCTACACTCAGCGTACTTTGTAAATGAAGACCATAATTGGTACACATGAGTAGTTAGAGCAGTTCTAATTGCATGCAACCTGTCTGAGAGAAGTATCCATTCTGTTCTTGGTGGCTGAGATGATTCTAGTGTAGGACAGAACTGTGTGTCATTTAGAAATGGTTCACTAGGGTTCAGATATGCTTCCTTTCTGGGTAGAGCTGGGCTGAGGGAAATTAGTGGGATTGCTTTGATTCTTGGGAAAGGAGATGTGATTCTGGCTCGAGATTTAGAGAACTAAGAACAAGGCTTAAGCAAGAGAGATGGCTCAGGGTGATTTTGTGGCAAGAAGCTGACACATCTTCATTAATAGGTGTGTTGCTTGTGTATGCAGGTGTGCTGGTTGTTGTCCTCCATTACATTCTTGACAGGTATGGAAGAAATGTTTTCAGAATAATCATAACAACAAAAAATGTCTGAATTTCACCTCCTGAAATTGGCTTAGGGTTCTGTGATTAAGTTCCTGACACCTAGTACATGCTCTGAAATATTTACTGAGTGAATAAGAGTTTTCCATAGAATAAGTCCATGTATATCTGTATTTATTTTGGAAGCATTTTAATAAATCAAAATTTTGGAAAACCAATTCTTTTCATTCTCACAGTGTAATAGTAAACTAAGTACTATGTACACTTTAATAATGGAAATTCTCTTAAAGCAGACATTATCTTAAAAGTCACATATAAAGATAAGTTCCAGGTTATCTTGTGGGTTGCTGGTAGAATAACTAGCTTGTTTTTATTCTGTTTTTGCATGGCTTACTGTAATGCACAGAAAATGTATTCACAGTAATTTAATGATGAACTCATCTATTTTATGCTTAATTCTGGGCTAAATGTTTGCTATGTGGAATCTCCCCAAGAAGGATAGTGGAAACGGGTTGCCATATTTGGTACAGGACCAGTAGGGACTGTGAAATGTTATGATGATGTGAGGAGAACCGAGGCTGAATGGCGAAGGAGGTGAGACTTGAAGTGGGGCTTGAAATATTTGGAATTTTGACTGGTAGAGGGAGAAAGGAAGGGATTGCTGGCGAATGTCCACTAACTCGGAGACAGAAATGAGTATGGGACAGTGAGAAGGGTGATTGAATCTGCACTTTAAAGAAACTTGATTTGCTATGTTCACGAGTACTTTTCATGACATGAGTTTCACTGGCTATTTATATAGCCATATATTGGATAGTACCTTCGATGGGTTTTGCCCTCTGTGTTTTTAGTCTTAAGTAAGTGGTCAGTAATGATTTAGTAATTAAACCTTTCTAAATATTATGAACTGTAAATACTTGGGGAATCAGGAGCCAGCAGGTGGCATAGCGGTTAAGGTGCAGGACTCCCACGTGGTCAACTGCAGTTCGAGTCCCAGACCCTGGAGCTTGAAACTCACATCAGGCACATGTGCGTTCATGCCCAAGATCCCAAGAGGAGAATGGAGAAGGGATTGCAGTGTGCCCATTCCCTGGGTAGTGATTTCTCACTTCCCGTGTCTCTGTCTCACTGGCAAGCGCACATGCCCTATAACAAAAATATCTAAAATCAAAACAAAACAAAACAAAGATGGGGGGGATAATACCTAGATCAAATGTTAATCATTGAATTGAATTGTTTTTTATCGTAAAAATGACAGAATATAAAAATTTATTTTCAACATTTTTTTAACAGCTTTATTGAGATGTAATTTACGCATCATACAATTCACCCATTTAGAAAGCTTACAGTTCAATGGCATTTGGTCTTGGAGTCATGCAGCCATCACCAGCCTAATTGTAGAACTTTTCCTATCACTTCCCTGAAAAACCTATATCCATTTGTAGTTAGTTACTGCTTTTTCTACCCTGTAGCTCTCACCCTTTCCACCCCTAGGCAACCACTCTCTAAATTCTGTCTTCATAGTTCAACTGCTGTCTTTTAAACTAGCATTTTTCAGAATGTTACCTAAATTTTGACTTATTCCTACTAGATCTAGGTTCAAACCCGAGCCTACTAGCACTGTGACTTTAAGAAAATTTCTTAACTTTGTAAAGTCTTCGTATTTGTAAAACATGGATAATAATACTTCATAGCTTGTTGAAAGACTAAAGGTACTTCTGTAAAAGTTTTTTTCTTTTTTTTTAATGTATCTATTTTATCCATGAGAGAGTCTATGTGAGTATATGAGAGAAGGAGAGAGAGAGAGACTCACGACAAGGTCTTGTTATACTATGATCCTTTTCACCCAGCCCTCTGGCCTGTATGGTTCTTGAATATGCATGCACACTTGGAGTGTTTTTGAGTAAACTAGGGATTGGGACCAATAGTCAATCATGTGGCTTCTAGCCCTGGAGTTCAGTAGTCAAGTGCCTTTGCCACCAAGGCTGGGCCTGCAAAAGTGTTTTGTTAAGTACTGTATGAGTTCATTTTTCCACAGGAGGTATGTGACTGAATTGTTTTATTAAATGATCTCATAATTCTTTAAAATCGTTGGTGGAGCATAATAAAATCATAGTAAATATTTTGTTAGGAAATCACTTTATGTTTAAGGGAATGGTTTTATTATTTATATGATCTTAGGTTTTGATTTTTAAGATGAGGGAATTTTTCTGCATTTCCTTGTAGAACTTTAGTATATTAGTACATGCTATTTTTGGATCATAAACCTTTTGGGGAGCTGAGGAAACCTGTGTATATATACTTGATTTTACAAAAAAAATTTCAGAAGGCTCATTTATCCATACCTTACCTGCCTACCTGGTAAACAGCTCCTTGATCTGCAAAGAGAGATAAAACAGCTTTTCGAAGCTGTGCCAGGCTGTCACACACTGACAAGATAACATAGCTGCTCCAGTTTTTAGTATATTTTGTCGTCCATGTAAGTGTGCAGTATGTACTTGCCCAAGCAAGGGGAATTTCTTCTAGGTTTGAAATTAGATAGATAGGTAGATAGGTAGGTAGATAGATAGATAGATAGATAGATAGAGATAGAGATATCTTACATAGACCTGAAGACTAGTACCTCTGAAAGACAGAGTTGGTAAGAGGAAGAACTGGTTACCAGAGTGCCTTTCATAATAATATAGCAATCCCTCTTGGGTCTGCACATTTTAGGACTCTCGTATAAACAAGGATTCCCAAAGGACCCCAGGGGAAGAGGGAATTCACAACAGCCTGACTGTACAGGGCGTGTAGGATAGTCTTGACAGAGTTTATTCTCCAGGTAGCTGTTACTCAAGGCCACTTGTTATGATTGTTGTTTATTTTGTAGTTGTTAAATGGCCCAACAGTGTGACATCTTCCACTGGATTTAACAAAAGATGTTTTTACCTTGTCTAAAAACCAAATCTCTTCCTTACCCAATCTGTTTTCCCTGTTACTTCCCTTAATTTGAGATGTATTGCTATGTGGAATATTTGGGTAACAGTGGTAAAAGGATCTGGCTAAGAACAAAGTTCAGTGGGTTGGGGAAGCACAATGAATACAGTAAACGGAATGGCCAGGTGGCCCCATCTGGCAAGAGGGCCAACCATTTGCTGCACAACCTTTGGGAAAGAGCCCCTTATCAGATGTGTCATTTACAAATATTTTCTCCCAGTCTTCACATTATCTTGTTGGTGTCTTAGGCAGAGCAGAGGGGTTTTTTGTTTGTTTTTTTGTTTGTTTGTTTTTAGGTTTTTTAATATAATTCTTTTTCATTTTTTCCAGGTTATTATTATTTTAAATTATTATTATATTTTTAAACATTCAATCACTATATGTCATTTGGCTTGTAAAGAGAATTTACCTACCATGAAATACTATTCAGACCAGTCCAGTTGAGAATATTATAGATGTTATCATAAACAGATAATAAACCATTTCCAGAGCAGAAGTTTTAAAGTTTAATCTAGTCTAGCTCATCAATTGCTTCTTCCATGATCGGACTTTGGGTGTTGTATCTAAAAAGTCATTGCCGTTCATTTAAATTTCCCCTTGTGTTAATCTTCTAGGAGTTTCATAGTTTTGGGTTTTACATTTAGGCCTGTGATTCATTTTCACTTAGTGTCTGTTCAGGATCTCAGGTCCATGTCTAGATTTATTGTTCTGCATGTGGATATCCAGCTAGTCCAGCACCCCTTCTGGAGAAGACTGCCTTTTCCCCATGGTTCTTTGTGCCTTTGTCCAAGATCAGTACACCATATTTCTGTAGGTCTATTTCTGGACTACACCCTTTTGCAACAATGATAAATAGAAAGAAGTGGCATCTTTCACTGCAGCTGCAAACCCTGCTTGCCCTTGGCAATATTTCCGAAGATCCTGATCCGGCTAGAGAGTCAGGATAGCAGGCAGCTGGCACGGGGTGCATTTCATGTGGTCTTGGTAGCTATGGGAGTTCCTGTGGAAAGGACAGATTGTTTTTAGAGTGAGAGTCTTTGCATTAGTGGTATAGTCCTTTCCTAACTTTCTCCCCTTCTGCAGGATTCTCATTCTTCACATACTTATTCTAAGTGATAAAGTAATTAGAACAAAATGTTGTGTAACTGAGGCTGATAGATGGTGTAGTGGTTAAGGCCCTGGACTCCCTCATGACCAACCTCTGTTTGTGTACTGGATCTGGTGGCTTGCTTTCTCACTTTCTCTTTCTTTCTCTGTCTCTCTCTGGTCAAATTAATAATAATACTATGATAATAAATAAAAATTTTAAAAATTCTTTAAAAAATGTTCTGTAATTACTAGAACCAGAGATTTCTAAGGAAACAACTATAATTGGTAATCTTCACCTCTAACTCTATCCTAGTGAAACCTAAAATAAAATTAGGGTTTCCTCCCTTCCTTCCTTTCTTTCTTTCTTAAAGAGATTGTTTCTATAGGGTGTGTGCACTCACCAAAGATACGGAGAGAGAGAGCAAGGGAGAGAAAGCGATGGCTATGCCACAATTCCTTCTCCTCCATTCTCATATCGGGATTTTGGGCACACATGCACTTGCACCCAGCCTGAGTTTCAAGCCATTGGGTCTGGGACTCAAACCGTGGTCAATCCTGTGGGAATCTAGCACCACAAACACTACTTCACCTGCTGGGCCCAGGGTTGTTTTCAAGCTGAAGTTTTGTGCTTAAATCATCCCATTTCTCTTCCATAATTCCAGTCTAGCCTAAGTTCCAGGTTTCCCATTTGGGGAGTTGGGTGATTCTCCTGTGGAGGACAAGGTGGATGTAGTGGCAGAGATTAATGACTATGTGGGAAGGGAATGTTTGCAGTAAGCTCCATTTTATCTTTCTATGTCTTTTGCTCTCATGATGGTATTACTTCATGGATTCAGACTGTCATTGTCATACTTAGCACCTCTATTTTCCTGGCTTTTTGTTCTTTTCTTTCTCATCACTGTCCCATTGTTCTAGCTACTTGCTAGACACCTTCCCTTGGCACCCTGTTGATACCTTAGACACCATCAGGAGAATCTGTTGGTCTTCTCCCAAACTGATATTTCTGTAAATGACATCGACAAGATGTCACTATGAAGATGTCCCTATTGAAGGTTCCACTTCTGGAAAGTCTTTTAAGTCTCTCCTTTGTCTGCATTTCAGACCTTGCTCACATCAGCTTTCCAGACATCTTTCCTTCTAGTCTCAATTCTTCTAATCTCTGTTATAATGAATTCGTTTTTTTGCTTCCAAAAATTTCAAGTTAAAACTTGAATTTTAGCCTTAATATTTTGAATTTCCAGTGGTTTTCTTAACTTTCATTTTTATTTCTAGTACATTTCCTCATGCTCTTTGGTACCTAACTTAGCTGAGTGCTCTCCCCATCCTCTATTTCTTGTTTCTTCCATGTTTGTGTCTTTGTTCTCATGCTTCAAAGCCAGTGCTTCTCAAACTTAAGTGTGCATTACAGTCAACCTGGAGGTGTTGTTATAGCACAGATCAATGGGCCCACCTCCAGAGTCCCTGATTCAGTAGGTCTGGGGTAGGGCCAAAGAATTTATATTATTTTTGTTTATAGAGAGATTTTTGCTATAGTGCGTGTATGCTTGCTGGAGAGACAGAGAGATAGAAAGTGAGAAATCGACTCCTAGGGGGATGGCCATGCCACAGTCCCTTCTTCTCCATTCTCCTCTTGGGATTTTGGGCATGCATGTACATGCACTCAGCTTGAATTTCTTTTTTATTTTTATTTTTTTTGGTTTATTTGATTTTAAATAATTATTTTATTTAACTTTATTTATTTATTAATTTATTTTAATTTGACCTAAGAGGGACAGAGTGAGAGACAGAGAGAGAAAGTGAGAAAGCAAGCCACCAGGTTTGGGACTCAAACTGTGGTTGGCCATGTGGGAGTCTAGCATCCTTAACCACCACACCACTTGCCAGCCACCCCCAGTGTGAGTTTTAAGCCACCAAGTCCAGGACTCAAACCCTGGTTGACCACTTGGGAGTCCAGTGACTTAACTACTTTGCCATCTGCTGGTCCCAGAATTTATATTTTTAACCAGTGATCAGGTGTTGCTAATGTGGCTGGCCCAGGCAACCCACCTGGAGAACCATTCTTCTAAGCAATTCTCAAAGCTGGTTTGGAAGTATTACAGGTTAAAAGATACATCTGGTACATAAGGAAGCTGTTGATTATTTAGATCTGTGCATTGGATTTTATGTACAACAGTGCAAAAATACAGTTTTGAACTTAAATACGTTTAGAGCTCTTACTCTGTGCCAACCAACAGGCCTTTTGTCCCTAAAAGCACTGTTGAATTGAGGGTTGTACTTTTGTTTCCTCTCTATCTATTGGGTGAGGACACTTGCCATATTTAGCCATGAACCACTTACACTACCCTCTGTCATTACAGACCAGCGGGCCTTACGGTCAGTCAACTGCTAATTACCAAATGACAGGCCTGTATTCTGAAGGTGGTTTAGTTAAGTCATGCCAGCAACTCCTTGTTCCTCTTGTTACCAGGCCTAGGCATAGTCTTGTAGTTAGGTGGCATGGTAATTATACCCTTTAAAAGACTCAGGTGTTCCCACCTGCATCCATGAGAAGAATCTATATTTGTCTTAATGTTAATATTTTAAGGCTCAATCCATTGTCTCACTCAGAATGGAAATGTCAGCCATTTGTCACATCAATGATAGAGAAGGAGAGGTAGAAATCACTGTGGCCATGGTATATGACTTCTGTCCAGGCCTGTAGCCTAGTAGAGGCACGTTAGTATTTTTTGACTTTTAACCATCCAGAGGTAAATGTGATATATGTTAGGGCATTTGGAATGGTTTTAGAAAGTAACTAGTACCTGATTGATTTTTTTTACTTTTCATTATGGTTGCATTTTGCTGGTCTAGTCTACAACCCCTTGAGTATAGAGATGTACAGATGGTCTTTTAAAAGTTCATGGAAAGTGCATATTATGAAAAACTATGCATGGGTTTCACCAAGATAAATATATACTTTAATTTCATTTTTTTCATGAACTTTTTTTGAAGTCTCCTTGTATGTATTGGGTATATGTGACCTGGCCTTACACTCAGAGGTAAAGGACCTCTAATTTAATGGAGCTTCTTTTCTGAAGGATTCTGAAGTGAAAGTATGAAGATTCCAATTTTTTTTTTTTCCCCTATGGTTTATAAGTTCTATTGCCTCCCATAGGTAAGTGACAAAGGATTCCTTGCCAGTGCTTTGGGAGAGCACCAAAGTCCAACACTTTGGGAGTTAGAACTTTGTGATTGTTTAGGAAACTAACTTAATTTTCTGTTGTTGCACTCCTCCTGCCCCTTTTCTTTTTCTTTTTAATTTGCTAAAGGATGTATATGTGCACTGGGGAGAGAGAGAGAGAGAGAGAAAGTGAGAAAGCACCCCCTTGGGGATGGCTATACCAGAATCCCTTCTCCATTTCTTCTTTTGAGATTTTGGGCATGCATACACACGTGCCTTGTATGTCTTTCAAGCCAGTAGGTCCCGGACTCAAACTGCACAGTTGGCCATGTGGAATCCAGCAGCCTTAACCACCATGCGTCTGGTGGGCCCTTGCTGTTGGATTTCAGTCTCTCCATTCTTCTGCGTCATAACTTTGATAAGTTAGTAATGGGATATCTCTTTCTGCCAAGATATATTTACTTATTCTATAAAATTGTACATTGAGAGAAAGCAAGTTTTTAGGAAAACAATATGTTAAGCATGTACATTAAAAGCATGAAATATAGCAAATATTTTACCTGCAACTTATATTCCCAAATGAGAATAAGAGTGAATACACTAAGCTCTTATTTCTGAAGTTTGTTTTAGAAATGGAATGAGTCTCAGTATTAGCCTGATTAGATGAGTTTGTAATCGCCACTTGTGAATTAATAAACTTTTTAGAAATTAAAATGTCTTAATGTTTTTCTGGCAGCAAAAATTTTATTAGAGATTTTCAAGTAGTCTCATTTTATTTTATTTTTTATTTAATCATTGTACATCACCAGTCTCATTTTATAGGTGAGCACACTGAGGTCTTGATAAATCACACTAATCACTGAGACCATCCTGAATCTGACTTAATGCTTGATTTGGAAGGTATCTCAGAGTCTTATAGGATCACTGTACTGAAAAGAATCTTCACTGTTTCTCTGTTTCGAAGAAATGAATTTTGTTTGAGTTTTAGTTTAATAAAGTGTTGGATAAATATAGTTTAGCATATATATATATCATAATAGTCTTGTATTAGGGAAGCATGGTATGTGGAGGACAGAAGATTGATATTCAGGGACTCCCAAACACAGTTGCTTCGATAATTGTAGTGTTTGCCTAGTGCCTTAACAGCTATGTCTTGATTTTCCCTGACCCCTCATACCTATGTCACAAATAGATCCAGAAAGACTGCATTCCCTCCATGCCCTGGAAATGTCTGATTGGAATGGCTGCATAAATAACTGCAATGAAGAAATTGGGTATAATGTAAAGGTCATAGTTTTTTCTCTAGGGGTAGGAGGTGGAGGGTCTAGTGTTGGGCAGTGGAATGATGCATGGCCAGAAAGCCGTAGAGTTAAGTTCTCCAACCAGTTGTCGTAGCTAAGTAGTTACCCCACAGAAGGTTCAGACTGCTACTGAAAAATACAGTGGACATGCTGCCCAGAAGACCTGGGCTTGAGCCTTCCTTTTTTCTGCCCTTAAGGCTACTTCTAGCTGTACAATCTTGGGCAGGACCACCAAATCCCTTTACCATCTGTAAAATATTGGTGACTGCTGTCCATCCTATAACACGTGGACACAGTGAGCATTAACTGAGATGATCAAGAGAGTGGCAAACTGAAACTTTGGATGGCTTGTTGCAGTTGATAGGCTTGTTGACTTACTTCACCACAGACTTCTTAGATGCTTCTCTCAAAGAAATGTGGAATTTTAATTTAAAAATGCATTTCTGGACCAGCAGCTGGCGAGGTGGTGAAGGTGCTGGACTCCTGCATGGTCGACTGTGGTTCGAGTCCTGGATGTGGCGACTTGCTTTCTTGCACCTCCACCTAACACCCCTCCCACTTTTGGTGAGCTTGTGTGCTCTGTGGCAAACTAAAGAGTGATAATAATAATAAATAAAATTAATAATCCTTTTTTTTTGGAGAGGTTTTTGCTATAGGACGCGTGCGCTCACCAGACAGAGAGAGAGAGACAGAGAGATAGAAAGCAAAAAATCACCCCCAGGGGGCATGGCCACGCTGCAGTCCCTTCTCCTCCATTCTCTTCTCACGATCTTGGGCAGGCACACACATGCACCGGGCGTGAATTTAAGCCTCCGGGTCCGGGACTCGAACCACAGTTGACTACGTGGGAGTCCAATGACATAGCCATTACGCTAACTGCTGGTCCCAAATGAATAATCCTTTTAAAAAATGCTTTTCATGTAAGGACGTTGGAGTTGACTTTGGTAAAACCATGAAATTAAACAATTAAACCCTCTCAGGGCCTTTAAATGTTTTCTGATTATTTAAGAGCATTTAATTTGCCATACATGTCATGGAGTTCTAAAACTGTTAATGGAAGCAGACACTACTGCTAATTCATTAAAACGATAAGGAATATCATGCACAGGTTTTCAAGAATTCTATTCACAAAATATAGGAAATTAATGAAATGTGATCTGTAACAGTTTTTAAAGGGACATTTTCTTGTATGGCCAGGAAGTTGTAGAGTTAAGTTCTTAATTAATTTGTTTCTGTCATGAGAGAGTGAGAGAGAAAAAGGCATCTTAACAGGGTCTCTCACACTCACGGTGATCTCTGCAACCTTTGCCAGTTAAAGTCATGCGCATATGCACACCTCCTTGGGCGTACTCATCAGAGTGCAGGCTACTGCCATGCCAACACAGCTGGCCCATAACTGGGTACATTTTATATATCTAAAGATGCTTATGATGTGAAGGAGGGGGCTTTAGAAAGCTCACGGAAAATTCATATTATGAAAAACTGTACACAAACTAATGTTTTTGATACCTAAGTAAATTTGTACTTTAATTCCACTTTTCTATGAACTGTCTGAAGTTGCTTTGTTAACTATCATACTGGTTAGTTTATGTAAAATAAAGCTAATGGAACAGCTAGTGGCATGGTGGTTAAGGCAGCTAGAGCCTATGTGGCCAACTGCACAGTTTGAGTCCCAGACCCAAGAGCCTGAAACACATGCTGGGTATATGTACACTCATGCCTAAAATTCAGAAAGGAGGAAGAAATAGAGGAGAAGGGATGCAGCATTACCGTGCCCCAAGGGTGGAGGGTGATTTCTCACTTTCCCTCCTCTTCTTTCTCTGTGTCTCTCTGCAAAGACATGCACCCTCTGGCAAAAATTAAAATAAAAAAAGAAATACAATTAGCAAGCATATATACATACCATAGAATATTTTTGCTGATTGTCCTTAGTTTCCCTGGTCTTTTTTCTTTTTAATCATTATGATCTTGTGATTTGAGAAGCATGGGCCCTTTTTTCATAGTTTAGTCCCACTGTAAGCATTTATGTTTAAGGAGGGTATGTTTAAGTGTATATGTTTATGTATGTAGGTTCAAGTGTATCTTTACTTCCTAAAGTTTATGTAAGCAGTAAGTTATTAAGTTCTCCTAGCTATAACAGTTTCTATTCAAATGTAATCAAACCCTGACTTCAAGAATTCTGATAGTGAAAAGACAGGGAAGAATTCTCATTTCACTGCAGAACAGAAAATGCCATCTTATTATAAAAGTATTAAGTGTTGGCATGTTCTGGCATCTTTGATCTTATTAAGAATCACAAGAATAATTTAGTCATCATAGATTTTTTTTTTTGTTCTCAAACTTAGTTTTACCATAAAAGCCTCCTTACCTACCCCTATTTTAAGAAGTGGAGTGGAAATACTATCTTGTATGCCAGGCATGGCTAGACACTTAATGTTTAAGCAGTTTTTAAACATTTTTATTTTTTAAAAATTTGCTAGAGGGTATGTACACTGGTCGGAAAGAGACAGAGAGAAGGAAAATGAGAAAGTACCCTCCATAGGGGATGATCACTTTGCAATCTCTCTCCTCCATGTCTCCCCCCTTTTGGGATTTTGGGCATACATGCATACATGCCTGGTGTGTTTTTAAAGCCACTGCGATCTGATACTCTTAAACTGAATAGTCAGCCATGTGGGAACTAGTTGGATGTTAACCACCATGCCACAACTGGCTTGCAGGTGGTTAATATAACACTATAGTGGCATTGTCCCACAAAAAAGAGGATTTTTGCTACAGGGCATGTGTGCTCACCAGAGACACACACACATAGAGAGAGAGGGAGAGAGAGAGAGAGAGTATGACGGTGCGTACTCACCCCCCAGGGGGATGGCCACACCATAATAACTTCTCCTTCATTTTCCTCTTGCAGTTTTGGGCATGCACACACACATGCCCACGTTCAGGACTTGAACTGCCGTCAACCATGTGGGAGTCAGCGCCTTAACCACTATGCCACCTGCTGGCTCCAGCCTCACTTTTAAAAATGAGACTCTAGAAAGTGTTGTTGTCATTCTAACCCAGGTCTGCTGTATACTAGAAGGTCTGTATTTTTTTTCCTAATGCTTCCTTATAAAGACATAATTACTGGCTCTTAACCTAGTTTATGTCAGTAAAGCTTAAGTCTTCTGTATTAGCATCAATAAACTAAAAGAAGAATTGCCTCAATTATCCTTGCTTTGTATTACAAAGTTATACTAGTAAAGCCATTAAACCCTCTGTCTCCAGCAAAGCTGGTGAATTTTCCCTATCTTCTTCAGAAGTTAATTACTCTTGGTAGATCTTGTGGTGAAAGAATATGGCTTATGGGGGTGGAAAATAAAATGTTAACCATAATGCATGAAATTATTGGCCAACCCAAAGAGTTGGTTTAAACAAAAGAGGAGAGTAGATCAAATGAATTTGTTTTTCAAATTGTACCTTTAAAACATAACCAAGACTGGGACCAGCAGTTAGTGTAATGGCTATGTTGCTGAACTCCCATGTAGTCCACCGCGGTTCGAGCTCCAGACCCGGTGGCTTAAATTCAGGCCGGGCGCATGTGCATGCGTGCTCAAGATCCCGAGAGGAGAATGAAGGAGAAGAGACTGCGGCATTGCCATCCCCCCTGGGGAGTGATTTCTTGCTTCCTGTCTCTCTTTCTGGCGAGTGCATGCGCCCTATAACAAAAACTTCTACAAAAAAAAAACATAACCAAGACCTGTCAGAGTTACTTAACGGTCTCTAGTTGCTGAAATGGTCATCAGATTAGTAGTGCCTGGTGATGGAGCCCCAAACCTGTCTGTATTAGCTAGACAGGCAAGGTAGTTGGAGAGGTGATTTGCGTGGGTCAGGATAGTATAGTAACTTGATTAAGGAAAAACCTAGAGGTGAAGTTCTTGCTTGGAAATTAGGCTTCATAAGTAGAAATAACTAACCAGAGACGTAGTGTCATTCTTTCTTGTATCTGCAAGTTTGTAGATGGTAGATTGACCGAATAATGAAAATTGAGTGTGAGTCTGCTGAAGCCTGGAGCTAGTTAGTACAGCCCTGATCAGGAACATAGTTCAGGCCACCATCTTGAAAATGTTATGTCTTGAATCCTAAGAGAAACTAGGGAAAAAGTGAACTCCCTCCATGAACATCGATTGCTTCCTGCTAAGGAAACAGGTAATGAAGGAACGCTGTGTCTCTTGGGGGTGAGCAGACATAAGTCAGAATGTAATGCAAATAAAGAGGCATGTAGAGTAGCGAAGAGTCATTGGATGTCAAGGAAGGGCACAAGTTTCACATGACTGGTTCTTGGATAAGGGTGGCACGGTGTTCTTTCAGGCCTTCTCCCCCTTCTTCCTTCTTGTACTCTCAGCCTGGATGTCTTTTCTTTTATGAAATGCTTCCCCTGACCCCCTACCCCAGGACTGGCCAGGTTCCGTGGCTGTGGGGTCCTGGAGTACAGTGTACCACCCACAGCAGAGTGTCTGCCTCCTGGATTATCACCCGCTCTTCTCTGGCTCTCCTTCTTGTCCATAAGCTCCTGTAAGAGCAAGAGCCAGATAGATACAGTGCCTAGTGCATAGTAGGTGCTTATATATTTGCTAAAGAAATCGAAATGAAGCTCTAAAAGTGGAGAGTCCTGTAATAAACTAGATGATATTTATTGAGTACTTACTATGCATTAGACACTGTACAAAGGGTTTGGCACGTATTAACTCATCTATTTTCAGCAACGGGTAAAGTAGGTACCATTATTATTCCATTAGATGAAGAACCTGAGGCACAGGAAGTTGATCATCTTCTCAAAGGTTGCTTCTGTTGCTCCCTGCCTGTAGCTCAACTCCCAGCAGGGGATTTGAGGCTGGTTCCTGGTGGTAGGGAGCTATAAGCAGCGGAGGGTATGCCCTCTGGGAAAGACATCCTGAAACGGTTGTGCGTATGGACTGTACCAAGGGAGAGTCACCTAGAGTAATAGAAAATTGCCCCTGAAATGTCAGCAGAAGAACCTTTTAGCGTGATTTATTGATCTAATAAACACACACAGCACTTTCTCTGTGTCAGGGGCTGTTCAGAGTGCCTTACAAATGCTGACTGATTAATGCTCTTGCAGCCCTCTGGTGTAGACACTATTACTGTCATCCCCATTTCATAGGTGAGGAGTATGAGGTTCAGAGAGGTCCCACAGCTGGTGGGTGGCAGCACCAGGCAAGTCTGGTATCAGACTTTCAACCATTCTTCCAAGTGCCATAGTCTTCCTTAACAAAGAGTGATTTCTTTCTCTCTTTCTTTCTTTCTTTCTTTCTTTCTTTCTTTCTTTCTTTTTTTTTTTTTTAATAGAGGTTTTTGCTATGGGGCATGTGTGCTCGCCAGAAAGACAAGAGAGAGACAGAGAGACAGAAAGCAAGAAATCACCCCCCAGGGGGATGGCCGCACTGCATCCCTTCTCCTCCATTCTCCTCTCGGGATCTTGGGCACGCACGCATGAGTTTAAGCCATTGGCTCCGGGACTTGAACTGACGTCAACTATACAGGAGTCCAGCAACATAGCCATTACGCCAACTGCTGGTCCCTCTCTTTCTTTTTTAAGAGAGATTTTTGCTGTAGGGCACATGCACTCGCCAGAGACACAGAGAAAGAAGTGAGAAGTCCTACCCCTCAGGGGGAAATGGCCACACCGCAGTCCCTTCTCCTCCATTATCCTCTTGAGATTCTGGACACATATGCACACATGCCAGTGTGAGTTTCAAGCTGCTGGTTCTGAGACTCGAACCACGGTTGGTCATGTGAGAGTGTAGCACCTTAACTACTGTACCACCTGCTAGCCCCAGGAGTGATTTCTAGTGCTCCTCAGTGATCTTTCTCGTCCAAATAATACAGGGTCATGTGGATATTTTAAGGACAGAGCCTTCCATTTACAAAAGCATCTGTTTTAAAGACAGTTGTCTAGAAATATTGACATGACTATATTGTATTTAATACATGTTTAATTTAGAGCAGAAAAGAAGAAGACATAGGCCCTGCCTTTGGGGAACTTATATTCTGCTAAGGGGAGATAGAAAAACATATAGACTTACAAAGAAAAAATAATTTCAGATGGAGAGAGGCAAATGAAGAAGATAAAACAAGGTACTGTATCAGATCCGTGTTGTCCACAGTGAGAGCCACCAGCCACTAGCCCAGCTGTCTTCTGAGTGCTTGACATGTGGCTGGCCCGTACTGAGAAATGCAGAAGTATAAAATACACATTGGGATTTAAAATTTTGGTATGAAAAATAGAAATGATCTTATTAATAATTTTATGTTATTACATCTAAAAATAAATGTTTACCTACTGAATTAAGTAGAATATGTTATTAAAATGAATGCTGAGAAAAATAAGCTAGACATAAAAAGATATGCATTGTATTCTACTTACAAAGTACCTGGGATATTCAAATTTCCAGAGATAGAAAGTAGAATGGTGATTATTAGGGCCAGCAGGTGGCATTGTGGTTGAGGTGCTACAACTTCAGTGTGGCCAACCGTGGTTTGAGTCCCAGACCCAGTGCCTTGAAACTCACATCAGACGTGTATGCATACATGTCCAAAATTTCAAGAGGAGAGTGGAGGAGAAGGGATTGTGGTGTGGCCATACCCACTAGGGGATGCTTTCTCGCTTTCTGTTGCTGCCTCTTATAAGCACATGTGCCCTAAAGAAAAAAAAAAAAAATAGTGGTTCCCAGAGTCTGAGAGGAAGGGGGGTGGGGGAGGTACTGTTTAATGGGTATATAGTTTCAATTTGGGTTGCTGCCCTAACGAAAAAAACAAAAAAAAATAGTGGTTCCCAGAGTCTGAGAGGAAGGGGGATGGAGGAGTTACTGTTTAATGGGTATATAGTTTCAATTTGGAATGACAATAAAAGGTTTGAGATTCATAGTGATGATGGTTTACAGTTGGGTAAATGTACTTAATGTCATTGAGTTGAACATGTAAAACTGTTCATAGTGATAAACTTTATGATATATATATATAGGCCAATACTTAACCTTTAAAAAGACAAACAAAGAATTTTACTAAAAAAATTGTTACTACTAGAACATTTAAAATTACATATGTGCTCCCATTAAATTTTTATTGAACCCATGTTGGGATAGATAGTAATGGGCTAGGTGGTTAGAAATGGCCTCTTTTCAGGCAGTCACATTTGTATCCAATGAAATGAGAAGGAACTGAGTATACAAGGGCAGAGGAAGATGTTTCAGGAAGAGGAAGAGTTGGTGCAGAGTCCCTGGAGTGGAAAAATGTGCATGTCTGGGGAGATGGGACAAGCAAGAATGCCTAGGGTGGGGCCTAGCTCATGCAGGGTCTCATGGGCCAGTGGAAGAGCTGGGGTACTCCTCCTCTACATTAAACTTGAGATTAGAAACAAAGCAATAAAACCCACAAATTTCAGAAACCATATAAAATTGCTGATATTCCTGACCTACAACATGGCCATTTCACATGATTCAACTGACTATTGTGTTTGTAGTTTTGAGATGATTGGTTGGTTGAAAAAGTTGTGATGCTGGTTTGTTTTGTTTTGTTTTGTTTTGTTTTAGAAATATTTGCTATAGGACACATGCACTCGTTGGAGAGGCAGAGAGAGATGGAGAGAGAGAAAGTGAGAAATCACCCCTTGGGGCGATGGCCACACCACAATCTCTTGTCCTCCGTTCTCCTCTCGGGATTTTGGGCACACATGTACATGCTCCGGGTGTGAGTCTCAAGCCACTGGGTCCGAGAGACAAACTGCAGTAGGCCATGTGGGAATGCAGCATCTTAACCACCTTAATCGCTACACCACCTGCTGGCCCCCCATGATGTACTTTTCTAACAAGTCAGTAGATGGTTTCCCCAGTGATCTGCCCACTCCACTCGCAAAGAATACACTCATAGTTTTTAAATTATTTGTTTATTGGAGGGTGCTCAGAGGACAGCACCACTCTTGCCAGCTTGCACAGCTCAGTGCCTGACAGCAGATCCTTGTGGACGTGGAAGAACTAGCTTTTCACAAACTAAAACTGTCACAAATAATAAAAATCCTGAAGGTGGGATCTTAAACCTTTTCTATTTCATAAATCTTTGTTTTTGACAGCTTAGTAGCTTTGGAAACCCAGAGAGAGATAAGAGTATCAGCACCTTTGAATCTTGCCCTGTCAAGTCACTGGGGGCATTTATTATTATTGCACAGGTAGATTTTTCCTTCTGGAAAGGTCTTGGCTCAGGACAAGTAAATTGAAGGGTTGGCTTTCTCAGTTGGGGAGATTTGTTAGGAAGGTAAATGGGGGTTTGTTTATCCTTTTATTAAAGGTCATTGTTGCTGGCTCAGGCAATCTTGTGGAAGTGGTTGTCACCCCGTTTTTGTTTCCTTAGTGGCCCCATTGTATGTTATTACTGCTGAGAAATCACCCCTTGGGGCGATGGCCACACCACAATCTCTTGTCCTCCGTTCTCCTCTCGGGATTTTGGGCACACATGTACATGCTCCGGGTGTGAGTCTCAAGCCACTGGGTCCGAGAGACAAACTGCAGTAGGCCATGTGGGAATGCAGCATCTTAACCACCTTAATCGCTACACCACCTGCTGGCCCCCCATGATGTACTTTTCTAACAAGTCAGTAGATGGTTTCCCCAGTGATCTGCCCACTCCACTCGCAAAGAATACACTCATAGTTTTTAAATTATTTGTTTATTGGAGGGTGCTCAGAGGACAGCACCACTCTTGCCAGCTTGCACAGCTCAGTGCCTGACAGCAGATCCTTGTGGACGTGGAAGAACTAGCTTTTCACAAACTAAAACTGTCACAAATAATAAAAATCCTGAAGGTGGGATCTTAAACCTTTTCTATTTCATAAATCTTTGTTTTTGACAGCTTAGTAGCTTTGGAAACCCAGAGAGAGATAAGAGTATCAGCACCTTTGAATCTTGCCCTGTCAAGTCACTGGGGGCATTTATTATTATTGCACAGGTAGATTTTTCCTTCTGGAAAGGTCTTGGCTCAGGACAAGTAAATTGAAGGGTTGGCTTTCTCAGTTGGGGAGATTTGTTAGGAAGGTAAATGGGGGTTTGTTTATCCTTTTATTAAAGGTCATTGTTGCTGGCTCAGGCAATCTTGTGGAAGTGGTTGTCACCCCGTTTTTGTTTCCTTAGTGGCCCCATTGTATGTTATTACTGCTTTTTCCAGAGCAGGGGATCTGGGACAATGAGAACAGCCCTATAGGAGGTGCTGCAGAGTGAATCTTTATCTTAATGGTTTTTGACTCCAGAGCCCCTGGAGATAATATTTGTTCATATAAAGGAAAGACGGCTAATGCCTAAAATCTTTTCATGAAAACATTTTCTGGGCTTTGAAACATCTCTGGCCACCTGCTGGGGACCAGTGAGTCTGGCCAGTGATCATGCTTACTGTCTTGTTCTCTGGTCTTTTGTGGAGGTGTTGAGTGTCATATTTGAACTCCTCAATCAAACAGTTCTAGTGGCATCTCAGGTGGTGTGAAGTGGAGAGGTGAGTGCGGTTTCGCCAGGCTGTGTTGAGTTTAAAAGTTGGCTTGAATACTTTGTGCTCCCCTGGGATGACTAGATATTTCCCATAGCCTAGGTGCTGTGTAAGCTAATTTGCTAAAAACAACAAGTCTTGTTCTGGCTCATGTTATGTAATTTTTTAAAAAGTTTATTTTACACATGATAGCATGAGTAAAATAAAGTTTATTTTACTCACGAAAGAGCGGGGAAGCAGGAAGGAGGGGAGAGAGAGACACTAGACAGGGCCTTGCCACACTACACCCCCCTTTTCCCAGCCCTCCAACTCCTTGGGATCTTGGGCATGTACCTGGTATATTTGTAGGTGCACCTGGGAATTGGAACTCATAGTCAGCCACGTGGCTTCTGGGACTGCAGTTCAGTTTGACACCAGCTGTGTCACCAGTCACATAATATACGCCCTGACATCTGAGCCATTAACCAAAAATCTATGCCCAGAAACCACCCCACAGTTTCTAACAAATTTCCCAGCTCTGCATATATTACAGACCATTTTGTAAGATGTCTCCTTTGTATCATCTATGTTTACCATCACATGGTCAGTGAATGTGTCATTAACTACATTAATTAAACACTTCATAGCCTCAAGGAATTCCTTCTTTCACTTGGTCTTTGTGAAAGTGAGATTAGCCTTGGTTTAGCTTGAATACTTTGTTGATTATGTTATACTTGAGTGAAAGTTCGCTAAGAGAAATCAAGAGTAACCCGAGTCTTAGAAGACAAACCTTTTCCCCTGGTTACCCCACTCTCTTCAGTACAAGTTTGCAGTTACAAACATTCACAAGATACACACCAGGTAAATCTGGTGGGGTTTTTTGTCTGTTTGTTTGTTTGTTTTCAGGTACACACCCATCTATCTAAGAACTGAAGTCAAAGAGTTATTAACTCAGGAAACCTACTTATTGGGTTGCAGAAAAGTCATGATACATTTTTGCATAGAGAAACAGAAAAAATATATCATGACTTTTCTGACAACCCAGTAGAATAATTTGCATTTTATGGGAGCGAAACAAAGCCCATTTATTTATTTTTAAATCCTGACCAGCTTTGTTATCTTGTGTTCATGTCGGGATTGGCCAGGTCATCATGACCACCTGGCTTAGATAGGACACAGACTAGGAAAGCTGTGTCATGTTCCCCAGAAGTAGCTTGAGTTTTAGTCACTTTAACACAGTACCTTACCTGAGAGAGCATGCGCTATACAAATATAAAAAATTATGTGGGTTATGGTTTTTATGACAGTTTACATTATTCTAGCTCTTTAATCTTCATGTGAAATATGGAAGATAGCATTGCTGTTTTCTCATTTTATAGATAGAAAATCTCCACCTGAGAGTTCCAGTGCAGGTGTTTGATTTCAGGCTAGGTTCTCTTCTTCCTGCTTCCTGTCTGTCAGTCCAGGAGGTGAGTGGCCAACACAAGAATCCAACAGATTGCACTTCACAGCCACATCTCACTCTGTCATCCCACTTCCGGGCCACACACACTTCTACCATGCAGAACTATAACTCTTCTTGGGCCAGCCCTGTAGCGCAGTGGTAAAGCTCTGTGTGTAAGGAACCAGATTCCACATGGCTGACCATGATCCCAGGCCAGTGGTTTAAAAATGATGCCACATGTGCATGCTTTCCCCAAATCCTGATCAATGGAGAAAAGGATTTGTGACATGACCACACCCCACTGGAGGTTGCTTTCTCTCTTTCCCTCTTTCTCTGGAGAATGGATGTGCCCTCTAATAATAACTTGAAAAAGAGAGAGAGAGAGAGAGAGAGAGAGAAAAGAACTAGAACTTGTCATAATTCCCCATCTTGTTTTGGTCTCCTCAGTGCCTGTTTCCTCTGTGCTTTATTTTCCCACATTCTCCCTGCTGCCCCCAGTACCTCCTCCCTCTGCTTATCTCGTGTCCACTCATCTTCAACTTTGTGATCTTAACACTTTGGACAGCACCTGCTCTTTGTAAGTGCTCGGTGAATAAACTAATGAACTCTTGGCATAGGTAGATACGAAGTGGCCAGCATCGTTAGCCTCGGGGGTCTTTCAAGTCTCTAAGCTCTCTGGTGGGTTGGCAAAGCTGAACAGACTAGATCTTCAAAAGACTCTGGGATGGTAGCAAAGCTACCAAAGAGACCTGGAGTCTGCACCCAACAGAACTGAGGTTACTGTCACCACAAGTTATCTGCTTTGTTAGTATTAAGAAAGCCTACCTGTGGTTGATCTAATTCAAGTGTATGCAACTGCCACTGTCCCATCAGAAATTTGTCTTGAGCTGCCATTTAGGTATTCAGAATCCAAGCCATGTTTGCCTCTGAATATTCCCTGAAAAATCAACTGTCAGGATTAGCAGTTAGCATGATTACATCACTGGACTCTTATATAGTCAACTGTGGTTTGAGTTACAGACCCAACGGCTTGAAACTCACACTGGGTGAGTGTATGCGTGTGTCCAAAATCTCGAGAGGAGAATGGAGGAGCAGGGGTTATAGAAAGGCTATCCTCCTGGGGGTGATTTCTCACTTGCTGTCTCTGTGTCTCTCTATCTCTTTGGTGAGCTCACGTACCCTGTAGCAAAAATCTCTGTTAAAAGAGAAGAAAAACCAACAGTCCTTCCCTTCAAGGTGAGAGTGGTTATCTGAGGTTACCAGCTACAAAATCTACACTAGTTGAGAAGTACCAATGCCAGGTCTACAATGTACGGTCTGTGGGTCCTTAGTCTATTGCGATAGGGATCACATCTGCCCCTAGTTATCTGCTTCCTACTGAAGATAGTGAAACTCTAGTCTAGTCCTAACTGTTATTTTGTGGGAACGGTATTTAATACTATCCATCTTTATTCTGTGCTTCTTTCCTTCTTTGGAAAACCCAAGAACCATGGAAAATTTATTGCATTGCATGTGTGTTCTAAATAAGCATAAATCCGAGCCTTTCTTCTTCATGAAAACTTATAGATTTGCTTTGCTTCCATCAGGTGCAAAACCTACTAAATAGGTTTCCTGAGTGAGTGTTGACATCTCTTTGACTTTAGTGCTCAGATACATAGGCGCGTACCTGAAAAAAGTGCGAGATCCACCTGACGTGTGTCTCATAAATGTATGTGATTGCAAACCTGTATTAAAGAAATGCTTTGTGTGACTAGGGAAAAAGGATTGTTTTCTAAGACTCAAGTTTCTTTGTTTTAACTGAAGTTTAGCATAATTCAATCAGAAAAGTACACAAATCATAAATGACCAGCTTGAATTTTCAAGTTGTCCTTTTAATATATTATTATGTAGTGCATGAATAATTTAGGTATTCGTGCTACCACCAATTTCTTGTTTAATTAAATTAGAGCTTGGCGAGGATGGAGATAGGAGTAGAGTTATAAATTCCATTCTCTTGACAGAGCTGTTTAATAACATCCCCTTAGTCACGGTTCAAGAAAGTAAAGTTGTGTGATACCTTCTAGTATCTAGTCATATCAAATTTCCCATTTATATCTAGAATGTTTTGGATATATGTTAAAAAAAAAATCCCACCCTTATCACCTACAGTTTATTAATGCATCAAAGAAATGGCCCAGTGATCGTGATGGCTAAGTGGAATAAAACAGAGGCAACTTCTTATTTTTATTTTTTTATTTATTTATCAGAGATTTTTGCCATAGGGCATTTGCTCTCCAGAGAGACAGAAAGCAAGAAATCCCTCTCAGGGGGGATAGCCACATCACAATCCCTTCTCCTCCATTCCCTTCTTGGGATTTTGGGTACGCATGAACATGCACCCAGTGTGAGTTTTAAGCTGCTAGGTCTGGGACTAGAACTGTGGTCAACTACATGGGAGTCTAGCAATGTAACCCTTACCCCCTCTGCTGGTCCCAACAACTTCTTATTTAATACATGTGAAACAGGTAAGAATGAATGCTTGAGAAACAGGTAAGAATGAATGAATGAGAATGGATGCATTACACCTATCTCAACTATAAATGGGCCACTTAAAACTTCATGAAGTCTGGAAATGTGTCATTTAGGTGAAGTCAGGCTAATCTAATGCCACGGGAGTGAGGTAGGCAAATACACATGTTGTTAGCAGACAGGAACCATCTCTTCTGTGCTGGTTTGCAAAAAACTCAGTGTCACTGTAGAAGGGATCATCACTCAGGGCTGAATATATGGGCAGGCTCTGGGAGTAATCCAGGGATTTGGATTTCATGATAGTTAATAGACATCATTGTTTATTTATTTTTGGTATACTTTTAGATTTATAGAATAATGGGGCAGATAGTACATAATAGTTCATGTATCAACCTCCATCTCCCCTATTATTGTATACCATCACATCTCACATTAGTGTGGTCCATTTGCTGCAACTAACGGACTAATATTGATACGCCATAATTAGCTGTACTCCTTGGTTTACACACTGTCTTTCTTTTCTTTGCCTTTTTTTTTTTTTTTTTTTGAGAATTTTTT